>NC_083223.1:70831882-71134747 GCF_032191835.1 Heteronotia binoei
TTTTATAAACACATTTTGGAATTAGAGAAGCAAAATCCTACGTACCCTTACCAGGTAAGCCTACTGAACGCTGTATGACTTAGTCCCAAGTAAACAAGTACAAGAGTGGCCTCGCACGCGTGGGGATATATAAGTCTCGTTCCCCTCCTTTTAAAAACGAGGCTCCTTAAAAAGGAGGCACCCCGGGAGATTTACGTCCCTCCCCCCCGCAAGAACCCAAACTGGGGAAGCAACAGCGCCAGGGATGCGCAGAAAGCAGCGGAAGCGGAAATTAAGGGTGCGATTTGTAAAGTCCAGGCCGCAAAGCAGAAGAATAGAGAAAAGTCCCAATTATCTGCCCTCCGGTCTCCTACCAGCAAAGCGATGCCGAACAGGCACCAGCCTGTGACTAGGTCAGACTCAGCAGTGAAGGCCACCATCTTAACTTCCGGCAACAAAGACAGCACAAAACGAAACGATGCTGCCGCCGAAGGGGAGGAGGAGCCAACTGGAGGCAGCGGGTCGACGGGAGAAAAAGGGCCAGCCTGAAAACCGTCACCAAGGAAACGGCTAAACAATATTCTACGCGCGAAGCTCCTAGGAGCGTTGCGATTGGCTGTTATTGCAGCATAGCCAGCCAATGAGCATCTCGTAGTGTTAGTTTGCTTAGCTGGGCTCTTTGCCGAGGGAATAAACGCAGATTACAAAAGCTTTGTGCCACCGCTGGTTTCGGTTTAGTGAACTCCTTTAAAATAGCAATACTTGACATAAAGGGCAACAGGACGATCCTTTTCGCTTTTGGTGTCAGGAAGGAGGCTACAAAGTCTTGCTTTGGCTCTATTCAAGATTAAAGTATCGTAGAAACCGAACATCATTCTTAGAAGCATTTGTTGGGGTTACTGTCACAACCCTTTACGTTAGTGAACGATGTCTAAATGGATAGTTCTCCTTCCTTAAAGTGCGCTAATTAGACTAAAGGGATTAAAATTGCTTGTTGCTTCAATGGCAACGGCTTAACCCTGCGGAACTGCTCCGTTTAAAGATTTGCTCCACGCGCCCCAAAGTCTCCTCTTCGAGTTTAATAATGAATGACCGCCACCACACCCTAGTTTCATACCCAGCCCAGTGCACCCATAACCACAGAGGATGGAAGACCGGGACCCAGTCATTTCTCAGAGTGGCAGGAAAAGAAACTGGCTAGAGAGCCAGCTGGCGGGAAGAGGAGAGTTAGTTGTTTCAGCCGCCTACCAGCAAAGTAATACCAAAGAAGCACCAGCCAGTGATCGGGTCTGAGACAGCTGCTAACATCGTCATAGCTTCCAGTTTCTGCGTTAACAGCTCCGCCGAAGCCATTTTTATAGATGAGACGGAGTATGATGGCGCATGTTCCCTTGCCTCTCAGCAATAAACATTGATTTCAGAGTCAGACTCAGCAGAGTGCTCACATGGCTGAATGGTTCTTCTAGCCAAAAAGAGCGCGTCAGAGAGAAACTATGCTAGCACTTCTCTCTCGCAGCATAGGCTAGGTTTGTACGTACAGGGCGCTTTTGATCTGGGATATATCCCACCTGTGACCTACTGACCCTCATGGAATGCACCTGTCCTCCTTTAACAACGCCTAATTGTTTTTTTAAGCATGCTCAGTGAGTTCGGTAGAACCTGTTGTTTTCCTTTTACTCACTCTTCTCTAACTCCTATTTGTAGGCAAAGAAGGGTGGAAATTGAGATGAAGCTGGGAATATACTAGGAGTACAATACCTTCAGGAAAACAAACTGGATTAGACAAGGAAGGTGGATGGTGTACATGACAGGATGTATTAAAATGGAATGATGGAATGCTTATTGGAAACTGTGGGTTATAATGGCAGCCAGGAATGCCAACTGACTTGCATGGGCTCCACTGGAATATACTATAGCACACTAAAGTTGCAGTGAAAATGTGGGATGGATTTTGAAAAGCCTGTCCTGGGCCTAGAATGACAGACTCTGGGACCAGAATTAGTGCTCTGGGAGGACAATCCCCCCCCCCCAGGGGTCATTTTGTAGGGAAAAACCTGCAGGAGCTCAGTAGCATATTCATTTGCATATACCCCAGGATCTGTGTATCAGACTGGAAGTTCAGGAGCTGGATTCTTGTGAGCTCCTGCTGATTTCAAGCCCTGCAATCCCCAGGGAGAAATGACAGCTCTGGGAGTGGAATCAGAATTCTAGGGCAGCAACTAGCTATACGTCCCCTTCCTCTAATTCCAACTGACCACTGTTCGGAAGAGAGAACCCTCCTGACTACCGCCTCTCCAGAGAGAACACTTCCCCCTATCTAGCTTGGCCTTTCATTTCCTTCCTTCCAGGTCCCATTCCAGGAGAGCCAGTTTGGTGTAGTGATTAAGTGTGCAGACTCTTATCTGAGAGAACCAGGTGGGAGAACCCACTCCTCCATTTGCACCTGCTGGAATGGCCTTGGGTCAGCCATAGCTCTGGCAGAAGTTGTCCTTGAAAGGGCAGCTGCTGTGAGAGTCCTCTCAGCCCCCCCCCCCCACCTCACAGGGTGTTTGTTGTGGGGGAGGAAGATAAAGGAGATTGTGAGACACTCTGAGTGGAGGGTGGAATATAAATCCAATGTCATCGTCTTCTTCTCTGGTCTCCACTGGGCAAGTTCAAAACTGCTGCCCACTCAATCAGGGAGATAGAAGGGATTGTGGGAAATGTACGCCCTGTAACTACTCTGATATAGGCTTCCCTGGAGCCTGTAGGCCTCATTAGGCCTAGGATCATGATACTCAGGCACAATTAGGGTTGCCAAATCCAATCCCAGAAATATCTGGGGACTTTGGGGGTGGAGCCAGGAGACACTGGGGTGGAGCTAGGGGGAGGGGGGGAAACGGCGCCGGGGAGCATGGCGAGCCACCCCGTCTCAGAGCGGGCGACGCCGCTGCGCAGCTGCCGCCTCTTCTCCGCTCGCCGTGGCTGCTCCTCTGAGATGGGCTCAGGCTGAGCCCTTCTCGGAGGAGCAGCTGCAGTGGGGCGGGGGGGCGGCAGCAGCGCGGCGGCCTCGCCCGCTCTGCTCCGCCTCTGGGGTGAAATCGGAGGGGGGGTGCAGGCGGGCCGGGGGCGTGGCGAGCCACGAGTCCAGGTCCTAGAAGGGCCCGGATTCGCGGCTCGCCATGCTCCTGGCCTGTCTCCGCCCTCCCCTTCTCTGGTTTTGCCTGCGCTGCTGCTGCCTCTTGGCTGCTCCTCCAAGATGGGCTCAGTCTAAGCCCATCTCGGAGGAGCAGCTGCGGTGGGTGGGGAGGGGGCGGCAGCGGCGCAGCGGCCTCACCCGCTCCAGGATAGGGCAGCTCGCCATGCTCCCCTGCTTCCGTTTTTTTGGGGAGCGGGGGAAGAGGGTGGAAATCCTGGGGTCCCCCGCCAGGGCAGGAGGGTTGGGAAGCCTAGGCACAATACGTTTTAGAATGATGGCGGTATTGTCCTATACAGAGTAATTCCAGCCTAAACCCACTGAAATGAT
Organism: Heteronotia binoei; assembly: GCF_032191835.1. Classification (NCBI taxonomy): domain Eukaryota; kingdom Metazoa; phylum Chordata; class Lepidosauria; order Squamata; family Gekkonidae; genus Heteronotia; species Heteronotia binoei. The sequence goes on from NC_083223.1 coordinate 70,835,367, forward strand.
GTACTTTTCTGTAGTAATTCTTCCTAGGGTTGCACAGTAGATTTATCAAAGCAGGTAATTCAACAGATGCCTATTTTGTCACTGCTGTACAACAAACTGCACCTGTTGAAAATCCCTCATCCCACTTAACTATTTACAGTGCAGAAGCACTATTCTTCTTTGCATCTGGTCATTCTACCACATTTTCTTGCCATATATCCTGGTAGGCTTCCCAATCCCCAGGTCCTAGTGGGGGATCCCCTGTTTTTAAAGGCTTCTCCCTGCCCCCAGCCAGCTGGCCAGTGGGGGAAGCCCCACCCCCCACAATTACCATGTAGTTTTAGAGCTCCTGCAGGTCCGTTTTTAAAATATGTGCCTTTAAGGTTGAGCAAGAAGCAGGAAACAGGAAGGGCTTTGGAGAACGGCCCCTCCCTTTCTTTTGCTTTCAGTTTTCAGAGCAAGTAAAGTTCTGTAGGAACAAGACCCAGTATGTATTTGTGTGTGAGAGAGAGGGCGGGGGCAGGGGATTCCCTGGTTTGGAGGCCCTCCCCCGCTTTAGGAAGCGTGCTGGGGGGAGGGAAATGTCTACTGGGCACTCTATTATTTCCTATGGAGAACGTTTCCCATAGGGAATAATGGGGAATTGATCCGCGGGTATTGGGGGCTCTGGGGGGGGCAATGTTTTGAGGTAGAGGCACCAAATTTTTAGTTTAGCATCTAGTGCCTCTCCCCAAAATACCCCCCAAGTTTCAAAACGATTGGACCAGGGGGTCCAATTCTATGAGCCCCAAAAGATGGTGCCCCTATTCTTCATTATTTCCTATGGAAGAAAGGCATTTAAAAAGGTGTGCTGTCCCTTTAAATGTGATGGCCAGAACTCCCTTGGAGTTCAATTATGCTTGTCACACCCTTGTTCTTGGCTCCACCCCAATGTCTCCTGGCTCCACCCCCAAAGTCTTCAGATATTTCTTGAATTGGACTTGGCAACCCTATATCCAGGGGTAGAGAAGATACTAGGTTGAAAAACAATTCTGCTTTTTTATCTCCCCCAGCTGCATTTTCTGGGTGTTAGCTGAGGTGATATTACCTCATTTTGCTAGGCTATTTCAGAATAAATGAATACAGCATATAACTGATAGAGAAAAACCTTCAGCAATATGTGAAGAGCAAAGAGGCTGTACTCAGGAAGCAATCCTTGCCATGAGATTATGGGTATTACAACTACACATACCCCCGTTTAAATCCAGGAAATTTTGGAAGGTACGCAATATGCAGCCTCTCTGTCCAGTTCCCTACCCCCTCATCAAAACTGACAGGCATTTTTAAATCAAGCTGGTGAAAAATTATTAACCAAGTTTCTGTTCAACACACACATACACGTATTGTAACTGGCTGGCGGGAGGAATGTGGAATGATATGGTACAGCCTTATTTCATCAAATCTTGGAAGCTAAATGGGGTGGTACTTGGATGGGAGATCAGTGGAAGACTATGCAGAGGAAAGCAATGGCAAACCACCCCTGTTCTATCACTTGCATTGAGCTGGGGTTTCCATAAATTAGCTGGGATTTGACAGCACAGCACATATATAGCGTAATTAGGTGGTCTAGAGTAGAATTGTAGGATTCCATCTTGGGTATTCAAATAGGATGGTTTAATCCTTTCTGGTGGAGTTTTTCTTCATTTGGTTCTGGGAAAGGGAAATGGGTGCTAGTTTGAAGAGCCTTTCTGCCTTACAGTTAAGTGGTTGTGTATTTGTGTTCTGTTGTCAATAAAAAGTTGCTGTATGCCTTCCTGATTCTGTAGAACATTATCTTAAGAGGGCCCATCAGGGCTTAAGAGCATGAATCCCCTGCTTCTGGAACCCACAAACAAGGGGAAACCTTACACAAAACATACAACAGCTTATTCCTCATCTCTGAGAATCAAGTCCCATTTCCTACAACAGGAAAGGCCAGTGTTGTGTATGTGTGACTTTGTGTTTCATATGGGTTGTTAGTTCCTGCCTGGCTCATTGGAGCCTTTAGGACTGAGCTTGGGAACAATGGGAAGCAGAATCCAAATCTCTGCTTCCCTGGTCCAATCAACAGACCCCTGCTGGTTCAAATGACCCAATGGCGTTCTAGTGTGAGAACTTTGGAGTGTATATAGTTGGCCCCGTTGGCCCAATTCAGTAGTCTTAGTTGCCATGCTGTAATCACAATAAAGAGCTTTGATTCACCACAACTAAGTCTCCTCATGCATTGAACCCATTATTTTTTTTTTTTGTTATTTATACTTTATTAAGTTTTCCATAAAGCATATCACGGACATTCATTCCGTCGAACGAACAAAGGCACTCATCCAACACCTTGTGCACCGCCACCACATATTCTCCTAATCTGAACTGCCTGAACTGATCAAGATAATTAGATGCCGGCGTGCCAGTTCCCCAGCTCAAGAGCCCCCGGGTGAACAAGTCCCAGACTTCAAAATGCAGAGCTTTAAACATTAGATGCTTCTAGAAAAGCCGCCCAAATCTCTTCAAATTGTTGTTGTTGACATTGCCGGCGATATGCTATCCTTTCTTGCACAGCCAAAGCATACATTCCCTCTAGCCAAGTAGTAATTGTACCGGTGAAGTCTTCACGCCACTGCAGCAGGATAAGCCGCTTCGCAATCATTATCGCACGTGCCGCCCATCTTCGCTGCCAACGAGTCAGTGACCAGGTCGTCGGGAAGTAATTCAGTAATATCTGCATGGCAGAAATAGACTGGTCAATGTTAAGTACCTTTTGCATCCATCGAGCAATCCCATCCCAGAAATTTTTTAACATCGGGCATGTCCACAGCATATGAACCAGACCCGCCTCTGAGCGTAGACACCGCCAACAAGCCGAGGATTCAGCCAAGTTATGCTTATACAGACAAAGAGGAGTCCAATAAATCCTGAACAAAAGCTTTTGTTGAATTAAAATCAAGCGAAGATCTTTCGAACAATGGCGGAGACCACTACAGATAGCTGCCCATTGAAAAGGGTAAATAGGGCAGTTAATTTCCTCGCTCCATTGACATCGCAAGTCTTCCATAGAGTATTGCACATCTTTTTTCAGACATAGATATAAAACACGGACTGGCTTATTTTGTTCAATTGCATGTTCTAGGGTCTGCAGGAGAGGCGGAGCATCCGGAACTGCCAAAGCGTCTATGCCAAAAGAGGTAGACAGTGAATGCTTCAGTTGCTGGAATTGCAGCCATTGGTTAGCTGGTAACCCAAATACACTTTGTAGATCCTCAAAAGAAAGAAATGCGTCCTCGTTGCTGTCTTTAAGCTGATTGAGAGTTAAGAGACCCCTCTGCGCCCACGACTTCCAAATCACCGGCCGTCCCCCTATCTTCACTTCAGGATTGCCCCATAGGGTCATCCGACTATGTATAAAGCTGTCAAATCCGTAAATATCACCCAAATATTGCCATGTTTGTCTTGTCGCCCGAATTGATGGAAGAACCGACTCTCCCTGATAGTATGTTGATCCAAGCGCGTTCCATGTCGACAAAGGAGTAAGAACAGCAGTTTCCAAGTTCATCCAGGGAGACTCGACAAAATGTTTAAGTGGGGCCCATCGCTGAATACCAGCCAGCAAGTATGCCCGATGGTAAAGACATAAGTTTGGCAAGCCAAATCCACCTCGGTCAAATGGTAACTGTAAGCGTGCCCACGACAACCGAGGGGGTTTCCCCTCCCACAGAAAATTCGCTAATATTGAGTTGATTTTTCGAAACCACTTCTGCGGTATATATTGATGGATACCACGCAACACGTAAAAAAAACGGGGATAGATGATCATCTTCAGAGCATTTATTTTACCCCAAAGCAACAAGGGGATAGCGGACCATCGCTCAAGTTCCGGCTGTATTTTCCCTATTACTTTGTTTAAATTTAACGATATGAGCATCTCAGGCTGTTTAGGAATAAGAATGCCCAAATACATAATAAAAGCCTCCTGAACTGAGAACTGCCCAATATCTCCCGTCAATGCCGCTTCACCCCCGATCTGTAAAATTTCTGATTTTTGCCAATTAATTTTATAACCGGATAGCCTGCCGAAATTATTTGCCAGTTGCATAATCGCCGGTATCGATATTTCCGGCTGCGTAATGGTGAGCATGGCGTCGTCGGCATATAATAAAATCTTAAATGTCTGTGATTGGTGACGCATGCCATGGATATTATCATTTAATCGAACTGCCCAGGCAAGTGGCTCCAAACAAAGATCGAAGAGAAGAGGAGATAGCGGGCACCCCTGTCTGGTACCGCACCGCAGATCAATTGATGCCGAAAGGTGACCATTCACCCGCACCCTTGACGTGGCAGACTTGTAGATCAGGCACGTCCAATGAAGAAAATCTTTTGGGAAACCCATATATTTCAATACCATCTGCAAGAAAGATCTGTCAACCCGGTCGAAGGCCTTCTCTGCATCTAAGGAAATAAGGAGGGCGAGATCATCTTTCTGAGCATGAATCGCGGCCAAATCCGTGATGAGCCGAATATTATCTGCACCAGAACGTCCTTGGATAAAACCAGTTTGGGATGGGTCAACCACCGAGGCTATGACCTTTTGAAGACGCTTAGCCAATATTGCCGTCAAGATCTTATTGTCAATATTTAAAAGTGATATAGGGCGATAACTGGCGCAGAGATGTGGGTCTTTCCCAGGCTTAGGAATTAAAGTAATCCAGGCTTCATTAAAATAGCGTGATGGCATACCCTGATCAAAAATCGCTTGGTATGTAGCCAACAACTTCGGAGCAAGTTTCTCTGCAAACCGGATATACCATATCGGAGAAAACCCGTCAGGGCCCGGCGAAGAAATAGCTTTAAGTCCATGAATCGCCTCCTTCACTTCCTCAAGTCTCAGTGGAGCCCCAAGTAGTTCTTTTGCTTCCTCACACAACTGTGGAAGACCCAGAGGACACAAAAAAGATTCCTGAACTGACGGGTCCACCGAAGTATGTCCTCGATATAAGGTCTGGTAGAATTGACGGAAGCATTCAGCAATCCCGGCAGAAGAGACGTGAGGTTTGTCATATTGATCCACAATTTGAGCAATCCATCTCTGCTCTTGCAGGGTTTTAAACTTGGATGCCAGAACCCTACCTTGTCTCTCTCCGGATTCCCATTGCTGTTGTTTGACATGTGCATAAGCAAGTTCAACCTTGTTTGACCTGAGCATATTGAGCTGAAAATTTATTTGCTGAATCTGCCTAAATTGCGCCTCTGAAGGGCTTTGAAACTGTGCATCCCATAGGGCCCGAAGTCTGGACTCAAGATTCGCCTCAGTGCGGCGTTTTTCCTTTTGTTTTGCAGCAGAGTAGGCGATAATTATTCCCCTTATCGTTGTTTTAAAAGCCTCCCATACCGTCAAGTAGTGTTGAACAGAACCCTCATTAGTGGCGAAAAAGTGTTGAATTTCTGTTTCCATTTGTGCACAAAAAGCCTCATCGTTTACTAAAGAGTTATTAAAGTACCACGATGGGGACTTATCTATGTGTAGTAAGTTGTCCACTTCCATGAGCACCATGTGGTGGTCAGAAAGAGTGGAGGGGCAAATTGAACGTACACATCGAAGTATAGATTTAGACACCAGTAAATAATCCAATCTTGCAAGGGTCTGGTGGATGTGAGAGCAGAAGGTGTAAGCTTTCAAGTCTTTGTGTTGCTCCCTCCATACATCCACCAGCCCAAATTCCTTCATCAGGGCCAATACGGCCAACCGTGTTCTCAAAGATCGTTCAGTTGCACCCATGCGATCCATCTTGCCATCCAGAGTAGTATTGAAATCGCCGCCTAAAATAATGTTGTCATAGTTCAGGTTCTCAAGTATAGCAGCCACTTTATTAAAAGTATGAGGATTATCATTATTTGAGCCATAGATATTAATCAGGGCCGTCCTCACCCCCTGGGCTTCCCCTAACAGCACAATGTAGCGACCTTGGGGGTCAGAGAACTCCGAGATCTTTGCCCACCTCAACTTAGCCCGGATAATTATGGCGACGCCACGAGCATTTCGTTCAAAGCCTGACAAAAACACCTGGTCACCACGGTACTTTGCCAGCCGACCGGCTTCATCTTCGAGGATGTGGGTCTCTTGCAGCATGACAATATCAGCGACTCGTATCTCACGTGCGCCGAGGATCATGGCTCTTTTTTTGGGGTCACGAAGGCCACGGGCGTTAAATGTCAAGACCTTAAATGGCATCCTGCACCTTGATCCGGGGGGACCCGGCCGGGGGTTGACAGCCAGGCATCAAATAGTAAATAAGAATAGGCATGTTACACCCTACGGTGAGACCCACCACAAAATACGCTCCAAACCCCAAGGAGCATATGACCCCCACCCAATCTTCCTGGCTTCCAATTGGTCACAGAGTACTTAGCAGAGCCCGAGCGGCATAAGCCTGCACTTACTACATTGCTACATTAAATGCTAACTCCAAACACAGGGGGGGAAAGTAAATAAATAAGTAAATGAAGTAAAACACGCTGGAGTCTATATAGCTATACGCATAAATTATGGCCATGTCCCAAGCCACTATATCGCATATGTCTCACCCATACATGCTCCTGCCTAATCAAACAATCGATCAATCGAAACCCTATTCCCCAGCCCACCCAACAAGAGCACCCCCCCACCCCCCCAAACTGTTTGTTAAAATAATACAAATCTGACACCACACTGAATACAACTCAACCTCAATATAACCAATATACAGTGCATTAGTGAATGAGTACTTTGTAGGTCAGACTAAACAATAATACATGCACTAATAATAACTTCTCCAGAGTAGCTGCAGTGGTCCATTACGTGCCAGTATCTTAATGCAGTCAAAGTTTATTAGGCAAGGAGATGTAGGGGGAAAAAAAAAAAAAAGACTCTCTCCAAAAGGGGGGGGGGAATCTGGGTAATGAGTCAAGGCGGCACGGGGGTCTCCCAGAAAAGCAGGCATTTATCTATGAGTAATAAGTTGGAGGGCAAACAAACCCAGCCTTCTCGAAAAAATAGATTGCATTGGGATGGAACAGTCTAAGAGGAGAAAACCAAATCCTCAGAAACCCCCTTGCAACCAAAAAAAGGAAAAAAAAAATGTTGAGCAAAAAGTAATAGATTAAAGCGACCATCCAGTGTATTCTCCTTCTTCCTCCCTTTCCTTTCTTTTGCAGCAGCACACATCTAAGGCCCAAACATAATTAAGTCTCGATGGACCTTGCATTCCCTCCCTGTGGCCTTGATAAGTTCACAGCAGTTGGTAATTATAAAGTTCTCAGGAATTCTTCCGCATTCTGAGGGGAGTAGAATGCTTTGCGCTTCCCTTGCTGGATCACCACCAAGGTTGCAGGGAACAAGACGAAGGCTTCTAAGTTCAGCTGCTTAGCTAGGTCTTTTGCAGTTTTGTATGCCCTTCTCCTCTGAATTAAAGATAGAGGGTAATCAGGATATAAGGAGAGACGTGCTGTACTCCCTTGCCAAGTTATTCCGCCCCTCATTGAAATGTCCCGAAACTGTTTCAAAACAAAGTCTCGAGTAGTAACACGGGCAAAGGAAATCAAAAGAGTAATTCTTGTTAACCCCTGCTGTCCTGGTCTGGCCATACGAAGAACCTCAGCAATGTCTAGAGCAAAATCTTCAGGGAGTTGGAGTGTCTGCCGAAAAAGGCCAACCACAAAGGAAATCAGCTCAGAGGGGGATTGAGCCGGCAAGTCTGTCAAGCCCACCAGCCTTAAGTTACGACGACGCGTTTCAGCCTCTAAGGTGTCTAATTTCTCTCTCAATGCCTGGACCTCTCTCACTGTCTCTTTAAGAACAGCATCTTGCTGGGCCACTGATTGTTCAACTGCGACAATTTTGCCTTCACAAAGCTGAACTTTATTTAAAGCTTCATTTGTAGCCTTTTGCATCTGATCTAACTGCAAAGTCAGTTGCTGTAACTGTTGAGACAGTTGAGTTGGGAGAGACTCTAAAACTTGCAGCTTGTCCATACGAGTCGACAGCTGATGCAAATTGCCCGCGAGGGCGTCAATCTTTCCCTCTAGTTTCTCCATGGGGGGTCTTCCTGACGACCCCTCTGCCGACGCAGACTTGTCCCCACTCAAGGAATCTCTCTCCTCTGCCCCCCTTCTCCCCCGCGTATCTTTCTTTCTTTTCTGCTGAGGTTTGGGAGACATAAATCTTCAGTTAAGCAATTAAGGAGGGGGAGGGAAGCCAGATAGAAACCTTCCACCTTCTTTGACTCTACGTGGGAGCAGCAAAGTCTGGCAGGATAAAGCAGGACCTCGCAGGCTTCCCCGAAGGCAGCTGCGCTGTTCCACTGATGAGAAAAAAATAAAATAAAATAAAATAAAAAGCACTCTTATCTGCTCATATAGCCAGAAGTTGCAACTGTCGCTCGGAGCTCGAGTTACACGCGTCTGCTCACAGCATCCCTCGTGACCGGAAGCCGCATTGAACCCATTATTTAACAGAATCTTGTCCCCACTCTTTAACCATACCATACATACCACACCAAGCTACAGAAAACAGTCCAGTAGCTAATCAAATTGTGGTTGACCCTGTCAACGTGTGGATTCAGAGGTCTGCCTTCAATGGCTTACCTCTTTTCTCCAAGGCCAGGGACAAAGGGTGGCTATAGGGGAGCAGTCATCTCAGAGGCACGCTCTTGTATGTGGGGTCCCGCAGGAGGTGGTCCACTCCCCGATGTTGTTTAACATCTACATGCACCCCCTTGCCCAAATTGTCCAGAGATACGGGCTGGGTTGTCCCCAGTATGCAGATGACACCCAGCTCTATCTATTGTTAGGAGGCTGGTCCAGCTGCACCCTGGAAGATCTGGACCTGACATTGCAAGCTGTAGTGAAATGGCTCAGGCAGAGTCAATTAAAATTGAATCCAGCGAAGACAGAGGTCCTGTGCCTGAGTCGCAGTGACCTAGGTAGGGAAATCCCCTTGCCGGCCTTTGATGGGATGCTATTAGCACCAGCATTGAGGGTCAAGAGCTTGGGGGTGCTTCTGGAGCCCTCACTGACAATGGAGGCCCAGGTAGCAGCCACTGCCAAATCTGCATTTTGCCATCTTAGGCAGATAAGGCAGTTGATACCATACCTGGAGTGCAACGACTTGGCAACAGTGATCCATGCGACGGTCACCTCAATAATAGACTACTGTAATGCCCTCTATGTGGAGGTTGTAATGCCCTCTATGTAATGCCCTCTATGTATTCGGAGGTTGCAACTGGTGCAAAATGCAGCAGCCAAGTTGTTAATGGAGCTACCTGTACGGGAGTACATTCAGCCTGTGCTGAGAGTGTTACACTGGTTGCCTGTGGTGTTCTGGATTCGCTTCAAGGTGCTGCTTATAACCTTTAAAGCCCTATATGGCCTGGGACCTGTCTGGCTTTGGGACCACCTTTCCCCATATGTACCCCAGAGAGCACTACGTTCAGAGTCTCAAAATCTCCTTTAGATCCCTGGACCAAAAGAAGCTCGATTGTCCAGCGCTAGAGCCAGAGCGTTTTCGGTAATAGCTCCCACTTTGTGGAATGCCCTCCCTGAAAACAGGGAGGATATAAATTTGATAAAGCAGGATATAAATTTGATAAATAAATAAATTGTTGAATAAAATTTTAGACTACATCATGGGGCAATTGCCATTAACTCAGCAATTTAAAGTCATGTGATTGAAGGGAAGAGTGGTCTGTACGGTGTGAAGCAGAAAAAATCCATGAAGTTATTCATTATTGCAGTTCAGTTAAGGTAAATAAAGAGGAGAGGAAAGAGAAAAAAAATATCTGGAACTAGGAGTACAAGCTTCCATTGTGTGCTTGGAGGATTTGCAGTTGTGCATATGCACCAAATGATGGTGACCCTATGAATTAATGACTTTCAAAACATCCTATCACTGAAAGCCTTGCAAATTGGCCATATTGAGTCAATCCATCTCATGTTCCTCTTTGTACTGCCTTCAACTTTAGCTAGCATTATTGTCTTTTCCAGTGAGTCTTGCCTTCCCATGTGACCAAGTATGATAGCCTCAGTCTCATCATTTTTGCTTCTAGGGAAAATTCAGACTTGATTTGATGTAGAACTCACTTATTTGACTTTTTGGTGGTCCACACATGAAACAGTCCTCCAACACCACATTTCACATGAAACAGTTTTCTTCCAAGATAGATCCAGTTGGTCTGAAGCAATAGAACTAAGTAGGAGTCCAGTAGCACCTTTAAGACCAACAAAGTTTTATTCAGAATGTAAGCTTTCGTATGCATACATACTTCTTCAGACAAGGAATAAAATTTTGTTGGTCTTAAAGGTGCTACTAGACTCATAGTTTTCTTCCTATAAGCTTTCTTCAAATGAAGAATCTCCTCCTGTCTTCCTCTTCTCTGCTGCTTTCATCCTGTGAAATTATTATTAATTCCTAGTTGTTTATTACTCATAAACTCTAAGAAAGGGGTTAGGCTGTAAGTAATCAAAGTCAGAAATTCTGGATTCCAACACATCAAAGGATTTAAACAGATGACCCTCATATTTCCATCCTGCTTTGCTGACTGCAGTGTCATGGAACAAAGGCTGGTCTGAATGCATTTCATTAGAGAACCCCTAATAATGAATGTGTAAAAATTTCTTCACATGAATTTTGCAGGAATAGATTCCTGGTACCATAAAATGTACATCCCTCCACAGTTTTCTTTAAACACGCATTCATTCCTATCTGGTGTGAATGCATTTATATATTGGCCATTTCGTATCCAGTTGCACATTTTTCTTTCTATCTATTGCATATTATGTGAAAAAAAACCTTTTTATACTCATTCTGTACACTTGTTAATACCATCAGGTGCCTCCTTGTTCTATATTTGTGTAGAACAGTGAACAGCTGTTCCCTGTTAGCGTTTTCAAGAGCCTTCATGGTTTCATATACCTCTATCATATTTCCAGTTAACTATCACTTTTTTTAAGCTGAAGAGCTGTGGTATTTTTAACATTTTGTGCAAAGATACTCCATGTGTATGGCACATGATCACGGTTTTGTCTTTCTCTGTATCTTCCCTAGTTCTACTCAGTTGTTCTAAAATGGAATATTCATCCAGCCAAGTAAATGTGACTTGGCTGCTGAACTGTTTTTTACAGATAATAATGTGACCTGGAATATTGTATTTCTTTTCTAGCTCTTTGCATTTTGTTTATTTGTAGAAAAGAGTAAGAGTCCAGTAGCACCCCAAGACTAACAAAATTTGTGTTGTGGTATAAGCGTTACTGAAAGTCAGTTTGGTGTAGTGGTTAAGAATGACAGACTCTAATCTGGAGAACCAGGTTTGATTCCCCAGAATCCCCACTCCTCCACATAAAGCCAACTGTGGATGCTTTCACACATGCTAAATAATGCAATTTCAATCCACTTCAGCAACCATTTGCAAGCGGATTTTGCTATTTCACACAGTAAAATCCAGTTGCAAAGAGGATTGAAAATATGTTATTTAGTGTGTGTGAAAGCATTCTGGGTGACCTTGGGCCGGTCATAGCTCTCCCAGAACTCTCTCAGCCTCACCTATCTACAAGGTATCTCTTGTGGGGAGAGGAAGGGAAGGCGATTTTAAGACTCCTTCGGGTAGTGAGTCACTGCTTACTTCTTCAGATTAGTTTTGTCTCTAAAAGTTCCATAGGACACATTTTTAAAGAAATTTTGGCTTTTCTTAACATGGGCTGTTGGTTTCCGCATATCTTGACCCGGGGTGGTAGTTTGACCAGCCTCCAAAGCTGTGTTCTCCGCATTTAGGAGATCCTCAATATGCAAGAAGTTTATTTTTGATGCGGTTTCGGGGCTTGAAATTTATGTGTGGAACTCACGCCAATGCGTTGTCAAACTTCTCGCATCAGTAGAACACACCCACATAACTCCACTTCCATGATTCTGCCCAGTTATTTCGTCATACTTCCTTAATTTTATTCCCTTTGAAAATTATCCAATATTTTCCTGAAATAAAGTAATTTTTTTTAAACAAATCACGTTTCGAGTTACAACGCGAAAAATATATAATGATGTAATGCGGTTTTCTTTTACTGATTACATCCCTTGCTTCCACCCGCCCCCATTCTTTATAGTATTCCACGTGATTTTGATAATGTGTCATTGCATTGTGATTACTTTCCCCCTCCGATTAAATAACTATTATATATTTTTTTCAAATAAGATCGTTACAACGCAATTAAATAAATAGCGATGTTACACGAACTACTTAAAAGATGCGCGATTGCCACCTTTTTCGATCCCCCACCCCACCCCCGGTATGGCCTCAAATGGGAATGGGAATTTTATTATGTTTATAGGTTTATTGAAAATAAACCCTGAGCCCACTTTGGTGGGGTAGGGCGGGATATAAATCGAAATAAATAAATAAATAAATTATATTTTTGATAGGTTGGGGAAACGTTCTCCCCTAACCCCTCAGCATAAATCTCCCCCCCCCCACCGCCTTCATGCATCTATTTGTAATTTGTTATAGCTTTTAATGGAAAACTGTGCTTAACATTCAGCATGTGTGGATAAAAATGGTGGATCGCCGACTCAGATTTCCCAGGGCTTAGATAACCTGCCAATGGCAGGGCGAAAGGAAAACACGTGACTTTGCCAGTATTATGCTTCTGGCATTGTAACTCAAACAAAGACGATCACGTTGTAATGTGAACAAGCATGATGTTAAAAAAAAAAAGGGAAACGTATGAGGGAGGGGGAAATTGCTACAATTGTGGGGGAAACTCCTGGAGCAGCAATAATGCGGAATCAGAACACATGGAACAGATTGGGAATTGAATCCGGGAGAAATCCTCTAGTGCGGAATTGGAAAATCACGCCCGCATGGAACAACCACGGAGCAAAACGGAGGCAAACGCCAAATGCAGAATCAGCCATGCTTTAGCAGAATATAAAGTTATAGCAATATTTGTAAAATTTTGCTTAAACTTATCACCTTGCTTATTTGTCTACTTACTTGAATAAGGTAATGGTTATGTAACATTGTTCAAGACCTCCAGGGATCTCCATTCCTAGAAAACAAAGAAAAAACTGGGCCAGAGTTTTCCTAGGGAGAGGCTGACAAGGGAGGAAAGGAGGGAAAGCTAAAGATGGTAGCACATAGAGGTTCACTGTTGGGTGGAAAGGAGTGGAAGTAGGGAGGGAGAAAGGGATATTGGGGTATCCAGGGTAAGGAAAAATGAAACTGAAGGAGAGGGGGAGATGACATGTTTCCATAGGTTTCTTGCATAGTAGAGCAGACCCCAAAGACTGCTGAGGTATTTGCTCCCACTTTCTTGAACAATTGCGGCTACTGTAAAGCTGTTGACTAGTGCTTGAGACACCAGCACCGTGAATTATTTGAGCCACCTGTAGCTGTGAAATCTTTTCTGTAATGGAGTGTGTGTAGGGTTGCCAAGTCCAATTCAAGAAATACCTGGGGACTTTGGGGGTGGAGCCAGGAGACATTGGGGGTGCAGCCAGGAGCAAGGGTGTGACAAGCATAATTGAACTCCAAACGGAGTTCTGGCCATCACATTTAAAGGGACTGCATGCTTTTTACATGGCTTCCTTCCATAGGAAATAATGAAGGATAGGGGCACTTTTTTTGGATGCTCATAGAATTGGACTCCCTGGTCCAATCATTTTGAAACTCAGGAGATATTTTGGGGAGAGGCACTGGAATTTATACTGAAAATTTGGTGCCTCTACCTCAAAATACAGCCTCCCCAGCCCCAGATACCCATGGATCAATTCTCCATTATTTTCTATGGGAATAAGTCTCCATAGGGAATAATAGAGTTCCCAGCAGACATTTCCCTCCCCTCCCCATGCTTTCTGATGATCCTGAAGCGGGGGAGGGCCTCCAAACCGGGGGACCCCCTGTCCCCACCTGGGAATTGGCAACCCTAAGTGTGTGTGTGTGTGATATGATATGAATAAGAATTTAATTTGTCATATCCCTGATTCCTGTCAGGGCAGAACTTTAAAGTCTTTTGGACATCCAATTTATGTCCCTTCTCTTTAGGATGTGTCAAATTAGGACTGAGTATTGCAAGCATTTCTGTCCTTGAAGAATTTAGAATTCTATTTGATATAACAAAAGAACTTATCTAAGACCTTATTCTGACGAAATAGGCATTTGTTGCAGTTGCCAAAATTCCCAGTTCTAACACCATATGAGCTGAAGTAACAAGCAGTTCTAAAAATCAAAGGCCTTCACAGCCAAACTGGTACTACCAAAATGATCCCTCTCATACACTTCCAGATTAGCAGCACAAACCTTTGAATGAGAAGGAAGAATAGGAACATCTACAAGAGCCATGTTTGTCCTACTGAGGGCAGCACATCTGTCCTACCTGCTATTGGGTACCTGAACTTTCACATGAAAGAGTCTATGTGGTGCCTACTAATATTTGGATTTCTTCCTTCAGGAAGGATAATTTTATGTCCTCCTGGCCTTAAATAAGCTTTGGCTAAGGTGTTGTTTTTGTGTGTTTTATTAAAGTATATGCTGCCTGGATCTAGCACTAAAAGGGCAGGGGTGCTAAATATATGACTCAGAGTTCAAGTTTGTTGATAGTCATAGATTGTGTAGGCAGTGCAACGATGACATGCTTTTTCAACCATGAGATGTGATCCCCAGGTAATTTATGGTCATGAGTAAGATTCTGTCTTTTCAGTAAGAAATAGCATTACAGAACAGCCTCCCTGATGGCTACCACAATTTTGGGGGCATGCAAATGAGGCCATGCTGCTGCAATGCTATTTCTTACTGAAAAGACAGAAGGCTCCACTGTAGAGGCTGGACATGGCATCTGGCCATGCCATCATTTCCTAGTAGGATACCAACATCCCCAGCAGCTGAGCCATCTCTATCACATCTGCCTAGTATTTGTATCTGACACTCTTGGTGAAAGCCGTCACCTTTAGCTGCCTGTCTACTGAAAGGAACATTCTGTCTTGAGGCATATCCAGGGTCACTCCCAAGTGGTCTATTTGCTGCTACGGATGCAGAGACCTCTTGTCTATATTTATGGCAAACCCATAATCCTTTTGACATTAGTTTGAACATCCTCCTGAGCTTTTGCTTCTGATAATGAGCTTATCTGGATATTGTCTGGGTACAGTAAGACTTCAGCTTCCCCTTCACCTAGAGTCAGGGCTACCAAAGACTTGGTAAACCCCCAGGGAATTGATGTTAAGCCAAGAGTCAGGGTACTATACTGATAATATCTCTTTGAGGTATTTGTTGAACTTCTTTTGGCCTGATGCTTCTCATATCTTTGTTCTTTTGGGGCATGAGAAAAACAGTGGAGTAATTTCCAGTGTGATGCTGACTGTACATTTCTGTCACTGATGTCTAAGAGATTTTTATCTCTGCCAAAATGATTTTTTTGATCTCATGAACTCAGTTTGATTGGTATATCTGTTATCCTTCAGCTTGTAAGTATGCCTAAGGGGTTGAAATGTGTATTTCGCCTGTATCTACCACTTTTGTGTTAGGGAGTACATTCTTTTTGTCCTTTTTTTGATAAGAAATGTTACTGTGAAAAATCTTCTTGAGGCCATTTTTAGCACCTTGGAAATGTTGGCTCAGCTGCTGACTTGGAGAATCATGGTTCTGGAGGATGGATGATGCGGCAGGTACTTTAAAGCCCTCTCTCAGTGCTGCCTCAACCCTTTGTCACCATCATCTTTAAGATGCTATCTCCTTTGGTTGTCATAACTGCTATAGACAGAGATCTAAGCTTCCAGAACAACTGTTTGTCAATCTTGAAAGCAATATTGCTTTGATATAAAGGGAATAGTCTGTGTTCTGGGTATTTTACTGTCTTGCTCAGTTTGCTAATTAGGAAAAGATGATGAAGTTGTCTTTCAGCACCTCTGGTGAAAGCTTGCCCTTGTCCCTTAGTTTGAGGGCTATGTTCAGTTCTTAATTCTGCATTCTTTCCTATGTGCATCTTGAGAAAGGCTGAAGGAAATAATGAGCGTTTTTGCACTGACCTTACTCGGGAGCGATGTCCCTCTTCACCGCGCAGCGTCTGCGCGGATTTCGCACTAATTGCTCTGCAGAACCCGGAAGAGCCGCAAAGTCCCATGGCTTTTGCGTTGCAAATGTAAACTGGTTTTTGGCCAGTTTACATTTGCGACGCAAAAGCCGCGGGACTTTGCGGCTCTTCCGGGTTCTGTGGAGCAATTAGTGCAAAATCCGCGCAGACGCTGCGCAGTGAAGAGGGACGTCGCTCTCGAGTAAGGTCAGTGCGAAAACGCTCAATGTCTTGAAACATTTGAACGCAGACCAATTAATAGTTGTTCCGCCCTCAGGTTTCTGCTTATCTTGGCTCAAGCGATCAATTCCCAACCAGTTGCTGTGCAGATGCATTTTGATCTTTGGCTCCCTCCAATATCCCTCGCAGCTTCCAGATCTCAAAAAGCCGCCCTGAGCCACTTGTTGGGAAGGGCGGGATATAAATCATAAAATAAATAAATAAATAAATAACCAAAAGCAAGAAGCCATGAGGGAAATTGAAAAGAGCCATGGATCAAAATGTGCCTGTGCAGCAACTGATGGGGAATTGATCACTTGAGCCAGGGAAAGTAGAAGCCTGGTGGTGGAGAAACTACTAATGAAGAATTGGTCACAAGATGCCTTATACTGAATTAGACCATTACAGTCTGGATTGCCTACTCTGACTGACAGCTGCTCTCCAGAGTTTTGGATGAAGGTCTCGCACATTATCCACTACTTGACCCTTAATTGGAGATCTCACCTGGGAACTTTTACCAATGCAAACCAGATTCCTACCGCTGAGCTATAGTATTTCCCTTACTTTTACCCAGTTATTCTTTCTTCTATCTGCAAAGTGATCTATTGGAAACTTTCAAAGGGTTGGGTTAGCAAACTGTAAAGGGGCTGTTCTCCTGCTACAGTTCTTATATGAGGTGTCTTATGACAAGAGTGTTGGATGTGAGAAAGGTGATTGTTGATGATATATGAATGTGTTGCATTGCTAGAGGAGATGCTAGCATCTTGCTGATCAATTGGGAGCGATCCCTTTTGTATTTATAGCATGAACTGGCCCCAGCAGTGGCCCCTGTGCATGGATTTAACTGATTGCATTCTTTATATCAGTTGACAGGCACTGCTTGGAACATCCTCAATTTTATCTTTATATGAAAGATTTCCATGGAAGCAAATACTGAGTTCTCTAACACTGATTGATAGGGCAGCAGATAATTAGGATAGTTTCTCAGCTGAAAGCTGCTCTTCCAGTTTAACTAGGGCTGCCCAAGGGCTTCTGGCATCCTATGCAAACTCTGCAAACTATGACTTTGGTGCCAGACTCCACACCTGAGGCAGCAGATGGAGGTGGTACGCTTTGGACACATCTTAACTGTATCTGCATAGCATGTTGGGCCTAGGTGAGTGAAGCAAATCATGTAGTCCAAAGTCGATTCAGTGGTTTCTGCAGGGCCTACCTCCAACAAGTCCTCCTTCCAACAAGGGCAAGCATTTAGCAGAGCTGCTGAAAGACAACTTCATCATCTTTTCCTAATTAGCGAACTGAACAAGACAGTAAGATACCCAGAACACAGACTATTCCCTTTATGTCTAAGCAATATTGCTTTCAAGATTGACAAACAGTTGTTCTGGAAGCTTAGATCTCTGTATAGATGACCTTGGAGGTCCCTTCCAACTCTATGATTCTATTCAAATACAAAAAAAGCTGTTGAACAGGCCTTGCCCCCCCCCCCACTTGACTTTTACTGGCAAAAACTAAAGTTTGAAGGCCAGCAATACTGTTATGGTTGCTTAGCAAACTCTGCAATGGCTGCTAAGAGGGCATTTGTTTCTTTTTTAAATTAGAAATAAACATACAAGATAGAAAAGAGAAACCCAACTTAACAAATGGGAATAACTTTTGCATTTTTGCATTTCTCCATCGTTTTTCCCATTCTTGAACCATCAGTTTGATCAGTTGATAAGTCTCTGAACTTTCTGTGTCCATTCTTGAATTTGTTTCTTAAAACAACAAACACTGCTTCTGTTATTTTTGGAGGGAGTGGACAAATGCCCAATGTATTAATTTAAAAATTTCAGATTTTCCCACAAATCTGGAGTTGTGAGGGGCAGGGAAGATTATAGAAAGGTCTTTGTCTGATCATGGCAACAGTATCTAGATTTAAGTGTCCACCAATTTGGTCATGTTAAACATTAAATATATTATTTATTTATTTATTTTGTTACATTTATGAATCACCTAATCCCTACTATTATAGGGCTCTAGGCAATTTACAGCATTAAAAACATTAAAAGCATAAAACATAGATTAATACATTAAAATAAGAGAACAAATGGTGGAACTTTTGCTTTCCTTCCATTTCCAGCCTGAGGATGACTTATGGGCATGGAGGAGGGGAATTAAACCAGTCTATGAGGACGGGCAGTCCATGGGGATGGGGGAGGGTGCCAGCCAGAATGTAGATTATCACTGCCTTCAACTAAAAGCCTGGTGGAACATCTCTACCTTACAGGCCCTACAGAATTGCATAGGGTCCTTGCCTGATGTTACTTGGCAGAGAGTTCTACCAGGTTGGGGCCAGGACTGAAAAAGCCCTGGCCCTGATTGAGGACAGCTGGATGTCTCTAGGGTTAGGGAGCACCGGTAGATTGTTGGCTGATGAGCTTAACGCTCTCCTGGGGACATATTGGAGGAGATAGTCCAACAGATACGTTGGTCCCAGACCACTCAAGGCCTTAAAAGTCAATAGCAGAAACTTGAACTTGACTCGGTGCTCCATTGGAAGTCAGTGCAGCTGATGCAGCACAGTTCATACGTGTGCAGCCCTTGCCATTCCTGTCAGGAGTCGTGCTGTCGCATTCTGAATCAGCTGGAGCTTCCAGGTCAGTCTCAAAGGCAGGCCAGCATAAAGCAGGTTACAGTAGTCTAGTCTGGAGGTGACTGATACATTACAATGGCTAGGTCAGTTGCTGGGGAAGAATACCAGACTGGCTGTATGTGTGACCTGAGGCTCCATATTCAAGAAGGCACTCAGGGTCACACCTAAGCTCTTGACAGACTACACTGGTAACAATGGTGCACCATAAAAAGGGGGTAGTCTGGACCCCAATCCTGAAGCTCCCGCCCCCCACACTCACAGAACCTCTGTCTTTGTTGGGTTCAGTTTCAGCCTGCTCTTTTTTAACCATCCCACCATGACCTCTAAGCCCATGGGCAGTTTTTGCAGGGCGGCATTGGGTGGCCATCCAAGATCAGTTACAGCTGGGTGTCTCCTGAAAGGCCCCACAGAGGGTATCTGGAGGACACATTCTCTCCCAGCACCACACTCTGTCCCCAATTGTGGAGAAATGAGGTAAGCCATTGAAGGGCTACCCCATGGACTCCCACATCAGTTAATTATTAATATTTAATTAATCAATAATTAATAGTTCAACTTCTGTGTCAATGGTGCACTGTTTGACAAGTGAAAATGCCGCCACCGTAAGTGACCACCTAATTTACCTAAATGGCCAGGCTGGTCCTGGGTTTAACTTTACATAGGACAGAAGTAAAAGTTGATCTTGGAACAGCTTGGAGCATGTCAGAAGTTAAGAAATACTCACTAATACTGTCTTGTCCGTGCCATATAGAATATGAAAAAGCCAGCTTGACTTTGCCCCATAGATGTTCAGGGAGAACTAGAAGGCAAATTAACATGCCAATATCAAGGTAACTAAAATAATACTGACTATTCTGTAGTTTTTTTTTAATGGTGTAACACTCAGGAGGGGATACTTTGCTCTGATATCATAGCCATGAAATTCCTAGCCTACCTACAAAATTCATGCACTGCAGTTACAAAAAATTCAGAAGGCACTTTTGAAAAATGAGAATAAGAAACAAGTGCCACTGGAAACTTCTTTCTTCTGTGAGGAGGGAATTTTTTTACACCCTCTGCAACCAGCCTGGCACATTCAGTTTTCAAGGAGACACTGTGCATGCACAGCGCATAATATACACCCACCCACACATCTGCTCAGTTTTCCTTTTTAGTCTCCATATGGGGTTTTTGTGTCTGCCGTTGGCAAACTCCGAGGAGGAGAGTAACAGTGCACTTGCAGAAATCTTTCCTCTTCACTTGGAAATGGGAAAAGGAGGGTATGAGAGGATGCAGTAACTGAAAATATACAAGATTTGGTATGACAATCAAACCCTGTGCATGTTTACAAGAAAGAGTCCCACTGCATTGATGCTACCAGCATGCATAGGACTGCACTCTTGAGGTACTATTCTGATAATTCAATTGTTTGGTTAAAAATATTGTAGCCAAAGAACACCAATTATCGCCCTAATTCAATGAAAACACCAATTGTCTCCCAATTATTGTCGCTGCCATGTTTCTGTTTTAGTATTCTAAAAGGCAAGCCAAAGCAATTGGAGTATATACCTTCTTATTACTTTAGGTGGGTAGCAGTGTTGGTCTGAAGCAACAGAATGAAATCTGAGTCCAGTGCATGCGTACAAAAGCTTATACCCAGAATTAAACTTTCTTGGTCTTAAAAGTGTCACTGGACTCAAAATTTCTTCCTATTACTGTTCTTTTAAGGCATTATTTGAATTTGTATCCTAGCCCAAACATGTCTTGTTATGTTATTAACAAATCTCATCATATTGTTTAATTTTGACAGACTGGTAACAATTATAAGGAGATGTTCTCTGCATTAGAGCACATAAATTTTGCCTGGAGATTTTTAAATGATTTTATATGCTTTCCTTCTGTGTCTTAAAAAAAACCCCAACTAACTATGAAGAGGATATAGTTTTCTGTTGGGAACTGAACCCATGGTCTCCTCTTTCACGTCTTACCAGTGATATCCTTTCAGGCAAAGTATTTGAGTTATGGGAAGAAGATACTGTCACACTGGTATCTTGCGGCTAAAGATGAATCCTTGAGGGTTAAGTGGGGGATTCTTTTTTTTAAAAGAGAGAATCAAAATGTCACTGCATTTATCCTTCTCAAACATTTGTATGTCTTCTAGAATTACTATGCTTCAGGTGGTATTAATGGTTTTTATTGTCTCTGTTTATTTCCCCCTTCCTTCTAAGCAAGACAAAACAGTTTAACAGCATGATAATCCTGATTCAATTTATATCAGAATACTTTTGATTAAAATCTTGTGGGGTTTCCCTTGGAAATGAAATGACTCAACCATTTTCCCAAACGTCTGCAAAAATGTTATTAAGATGTGAACTAGTTTCTCCAGATTCAGGGATGTGTCTGCATCTGTGTTTATACTTCAAAAGGCAGGAACATTGCCCTGTAGGCAGCACTTATTTGTACATGTAGAACCCAATGCAATTAACACATTTTTTATTTGTACCCTATGTTGCTTTCTGGATTCTATAGTTTGTGTGGACATGTGCTAATAGAAAAAGCATAAACAACAGTGAGATGGTATAAATCACATGAAGTATTTTATGCCCAAGTATAACAGGTTTTAAAATTATTTACTACCTAGTGTTTGTGAGCATCACATACAGCTTTAGACTATGATATACAAATCAATTTGTATGCATACATTCTTTGACCTTGAGAGCCAGTGTGATGAAACAGTCTGAGTGTGGGTCTACAATCTGGGAGATCTAGGTTTGAACCCTCACTCAGATATGGAAGCTTGCTGGATGATCTGGGCCAATTACTCTCTCTCAGCTTAACCTATGTCACAAGGTTGTTGTGATCATACCATGGAGGAGGGAAGAACAGTATAAGCTACTTTTGATTCCCAGTGGGAAGACAGGTGGGGTATAAATGAATACATAAATTTGTCCTGAAAACAAATGCCTGAAAACAGAATTATATCCTTTAAATTAGGGGTGGCCAACAGTAGCTATCCAGATGTTTTTGCCTACAACTCCCATCAGCCCCAGCCATTGGCCATGCTGGCTGGGGCTGATGGGAGTTGTAGGCAAAAAAAATCTGGAGAGCTACCGTTGGCCACCCCTGCTTTAAAGTCCATTGATGTAGAAGTGTGTCACTTTGTTTAGAATGGCACTACAATTCAGTTCCACCTGCATTTTAGAATATATGTCTATCCTTAAATTCAAATAATGGGCGTACTCTTTCCCTGTGAGTTGAGGACCAGACAGAAGTAAACAACTGGATGGGCAAGTGAGGCATAGAAGCCTTCCCAGTTTTTGTTAAAGGCCATGGGTGTATTAGGCAGCCATCTCTGCAGTTGAAACTGGGTACTCCTTGTTTGGGGATTGGAGAACACTCTGATTGAGCTATTGTGTTTGTATATGCTTGAATTTCTTTTTAACAGTAGGAAGAGGCAAAATATGGGTGGGGACAAAGGTTCTTCACTTGTGATGGCATATGAAGCACAGTTCTCCTTTCAGGGGCCTATAGCCACCCACCATCATTTTCTGAGGATATGTGATTGCTATTTTACTGACTGAGGAAAGACAAATAGAAAAAAGGACCACAATTCAGACACATAATAGAAGAATCAAGAGAAAAAATGATACCTTCAGAGGGAATATGCAAAATGAACCAAATATAAAGACCTATATGGCACTTGTTCCAAGTGAAAAGAATTAAGGAGGTGTAAGATTTTACCCTAGGCTAGCCCAGTCTCATCAGATCTTGGAAGCTAAGACCTCCAAGGAATACCAGGGTTGTGACACAGAGGCAGGCAATGGCAAACCACCTCTGAAAACCCCATGGGGCTGCCATAAGTCAGCTGTGATTTGATGGCACTTTCTTTTTTTAAATTTTAAAACAATTTTATTTAGTAACATATGGTAACAATATCTATTTTTTGCAACATTAATAACTTCTTTTATCTATCCCTTATATTACTTTCTAACCACCCCTTCCCCCATTACTTGACCCCCGCCGGTGTTATTTACTTAAGATACTAACATTTAAAGGTACCCTTAACTAATAAAAACAAAAATTAATATCCTTCTTCCTTCTAATATTAAATCATTATCAAAAATTGTCCCTTTTATTTTCCACTCTTTTTCTACATATCTTCTAAACTTTTTCCATTCCATCTTAAAAACTTCTAAATCATAGTCTCTTAAAGTTCTTGTTAACTTGTCCATTTCACTTCATGTCATAACTTTTACAATCCAATCCCATTTCTCTGGTATTTTTTTCTTGCTTCCACAACTGCGCATACAATGTCCTAGCAGCTGAAAGCAAGTACCAAATTATAGTTCTATTTTCTTTTGGAAATTTTTCCATTTATAATCCCAACAGAAAAGTCTTTGCAACTTTCTTAAATTCGTATCCCAAGATCCTAGAAATTTCTTGTTGAATCATCTGCCAATACTTTTTTGCTCTTTCACAAGTCCACCACATATGGTAGAAATAACCTTCATGTTTTTTACATTTCCAACATCTATCTGGCATCTTATTGTTCATCTTTGCCAACTTTTTAGGAGTCATATATAGGCTTCCCAATCCCCCCGCCCTGCCGGGGGACCCCTGGAATAGCAGCCTCATCCCCCGCTCTCCAAAAATGTGGAAGAAGGGTGGGGGGAAGTCTGCCTGCCTCCCTCCCTCGCAGACTTTAGGCTTCTCCCTTCCTTCAGGTCACAAAGACCTGCCCACCGCCGGCCTGCCATTCGCTCCAGTCCAGCCTTCCTTCCCAAGGTGCATGCTGGGACTTGTAGTCCTTGCATCCTCTCTGGCTGCCACAGGCGTCTCCTCGAGGAGTCTGGCTGGTGGAGGGGGGGGAGCTCTGCCCCCAGAGGACCATGTGCGTTTCTACCTCCGGAGGCTTCAGTCGCTGATTGAAAGGCTTTCTCTTGGGATGGGGTGTCTGTGATACTTTGAAGAAGTTGGCAGCAACTCATGAGTAGAGAGGCCAATCCCCCTTCAGTGTTGCCAGAAATAGGGTGGGGGAGTCTGCTGAGTACTTCATTATTCTCTATGTGGAGATCGATTCTCATAGGGTATAATGGGGAATTGATCTGGAAGTTTTGGGGGCTCTGGGGGCGCTGTTTTTTGAGATAGAGGCACCAATTTTTCAGTATAGTATCTAGTGACTCTCCCCAAAGTATCCCCCAAGTTTCAAAATGATTGGACAATGGGGTCCAATTCTATGAGCCTCAAAAGAAGGTGCCCCTATCCTTCATTATTTCCTATGGAAGGAAGACATTTAAAAAGGTGTGCGGTCCCTTTAAATGTGATGGCCAGAACTCCCTTGGAGTTCAATTATGCTTGTCACACCCTTGTTCCTGGCTCTGCCCTGATGTCTCCTGGCTCCACCCCCAAAGTCTCCTGGCTCCACCCCAAAAGCCCCCAGATATTTCTTGAATTGGACTTGGCAACCCTAGTCATATACCATCTATACATCATTTTAAAACAGTTCTCCTTAATACTGTGACATCCCGAAAGCTTAATAGAATTCTTCCACAAATATTCCCATGTTTCCATCTGTATTTCTTTATTTACATTAAGTGCCCACTTAATCATTTGAGATTTCACTACTTCATCTTCCATAGACCATTTAAAAAGTAATTTATATAGTTTTGAAATTAATTTTTCATTATCTCCAAACAGAACTTTTTCTATTTCTGTTTGCTCTTTTCTTATTCCTTCAGTTTTAATATCATTTTCCACTAAGCTCTTTACTTGTTGCATTTGGAACCAATCATATTTATTATTCAACTCTTCAGCAGTTTTCAATTTTATTTTGCCACTTTGTATTTTTAATAGCTGATTATATGACAACCACTTTTCTTCACCCATCTCAGCTGTTATTTTTATTACTTCTGCTGGCACTATCCAAAACGGTTTTCTCTCATCCCCATATTTCTTATATTTCATCCAAGTATTTAACAAATTGTTTCTTATATAATGGTGAGAAAAAAAACCATCCATCTTTCCCCCCCCCATAATACATATAAGCGTGCCAGCCAAATTTATTTCCATGACCTTCCAACGCTAAAAGTTTTTTATTTAACAGCATTACCCATTCTTTTATCCACACTAAACAAACTGCTTCATGATATAATTTTAAATCTGGTAGTTGGAATCCTCCTCTCTCTTTTGCATCTGTTAAAATTTTCATTTTAATCCTTGGTTTCTTCCCAGCCCACAAAAACTCTGAGATTTTTCTTTGCCATCTATTAAATTGTTTACTGTCTTTCACAATCTGAATAGTTTGAAACAAATACATTATTCATGGCAGAATATTCATTTTAATTGCAGCTATTCTGCCCAGCAATGATAAATTAAGTTTATTCCATCATATTGGCATCCATTTTACGCCATAGCTTCTCATAATTGTTTTTAAACAAATCTATATTCTTCATTGTTATCTCCACATCCAAATATTTTACCTTAGAGGTAACTTCACAACCCGTTAGCTTCTGCAATTCCTTTTGTTTATTTACTTGCATATTTTTACATAGAAGTTTTGATTTTTCTTTATTAATATAAAGTCCCGCCAATTCTCCATATTCTTGTATTTTAGCTAACAACAAGGTGGTACTTGTATGGGATTTTCATTTATAAACATTATATCATCTGCAAATGCTCTATATTTATAAGTAAATCCTTTTACTTTTAATCCTTCTATTTCTTTGTCTTCTTGGACTTGCATCAGTAAAATTTCAAGCGTCATTATAAACAACAGTGGGGAAAGCGGACAGCCTTGTCTTGTACCTTTGCTAATTATCATATCTTCTGTATGATCTGCATTTATACATAGTCTTGCACGTTGTGCAGTATATATTGCTTTTATCATCCTTATAAAGTTTTCCCCCAACTCCATTTTCTCCATTACTGCAAACATAAAGTCCCAGTTTAAATTATCAAATGCTTTCTCTGCATCCACAAAGAATAATGCTACTTCTTTTTCTGGATGTCTTTCATAATATTCTACAATATTTACAACAGTTCTAATATTGTCTCTTATTTGCCTTTTGGGGACAAACCCCACTCGATCCTCCTTTATAAAATTTATCAGATGTTGTTTAAGACGTTCTGCCAATATTCTTTTATATATTATAATCATTATTTAATAGTCTATAATTGGTCTATAATTTTTTACATTCGTGACGTCTCTATCTTCTTTTGGAATCAACAAAATAACAGCTTCCTTCCATGTATTTGGTATTTTCCCTTTTATTCTTATCATGTTAATCAATTTCTGAAATTTCAGTATTAATTCCTCTTTGAATGTTTTTTAAAAATTAGCTCTATATCCATCTGGCCCAGGTGCCTTTCCATTTTTCATTGCATGAATCGCTGCTTCAATTTCTATTTTTTCAATTGGGTCATTCAAAACTTTTTTTCATATTTTTCTGTTAAGGGTGCTATTTTAATATTTTGTAAATATGCTTCCAACCTTTCTTTCTTTATTTTAACACCCTTAAATAATTTAGCATAGTACTTAAAGAACTATCTCTTTATTCTTTCTTGATCTACCACCTCTCTTCCGTCAGCCACAATTTTATTAATGATTTTGCTTTCTTTTTTTTTTCAGTTGCCAGGCGAAATATTTTCCAGGTTTATTTGCTTCCTCGAAAGATTTCTGCTGTAATGTTTTCAGATTCCATTCCAGTTCTTTATTTAACAAATGTCTCATTTGTGTTTGTAATATTGTAATCTCCCTCATAATTTTCTTTTTTCCTGGCCTTTTACTCAGTTCCCCTTCTTTTTTCTTTATTTCATTTTGAATGTCCAACATCTGTTTTTCTTTTGCCCTCTTGTCTTTATTATTCAATGTAACCAATATTCCTCTCATTACTGCTTTATAAGCATCCCACACCGTCTGAAATTCTATATCTTCTTTATCGTTTATTTGGAAGAAAGCTTTAGGTAAAATCTCTATTTTCTTTGTTATAACGCCTAAATCCTTAGTCCCCCACAACATGTCAATTCTGGAAAAAGTATTATGTCTTGCTGAAAAAAGGTATAGTCCCGCACTTCAGGGTTAAATTTTCTCCATATATCTTCCAGGTTTTCTTTTGACCAATTCAAAAAAAGACTTTGGCAATTTTCCTTCCTTATTATTTTTTTCCCTCAGACCTATCTTAATTGTATTCTTAATTGTTCCATTAAAGTCCCCCATTATCAAAACTTGATCATATGTCACTTCATCAAGTTGTTGTATAATGTCTTTGAAAAAAGCATCCTTTGCTCCATTTGGTGCATACAATCCCAATAACAACTTTTTATTTGCATTTAATATTATTTCTACCGCTACAAATCTTCCATTTTTATCTTTAAACACTAATTTCGAATCCAATTCTTGTTTAATATAAAAAATCACTCCCCTTTTCTTCTGTTTAGCCAATGAATGAAATTCTAGTCCCAATTGCTTATTCCATAAATTTGTAATCCTTTTGTTTGATATGTACTTCTTGTAAACAAACTATATTACAATTTTGCTTTTTAATCCAATGAAACGTTGCCTTTCTTTTTTTGTGGTGAATTTAGTCCATTTACATTCCAAGCTAATAATTTGTAATCCATCATGGTGCAAATTCTTTGTTCTTCATAAAATCTACGCAGTTCCCATGTGTTTGTAAATGTAATCCTTTTTCCTTGAAGTTCAAAGCTCAAACCTTCAGGTATTATCCATCTATACCTCATTTCATTGTCCCATAATTTTTCTGTCAGTTTCTTATATGCTCTTCTTTCATTTATCACTTGTCTTGGCAACTCCTTCATAATTCTTAGTCTGCTGCCTCCCTCTATCAATGTCTTTTCAAAGTTTTTATTCATGATTTTTCCCACCATTTCTTTTATCATATATCTTATAACCACATCTCTTGGTAGATTTTTTTTTGGCATAGAGTGAGTTCAGTCTATACATATAGTTATACATGTTTCTAGACCCTTCAGGATCTTCCTCCAGAAATTCTGCAATTATTTTTATTATATATTCTTTAAAGTCAGTTTCTTCATCCTCAGGTACTCCTCTCAGACGTATTTGGGTCTCCATCAATTTGCAGTCATGAATTGCCACTTTTTCTTGTATTTTTAACAAGGTGGAATCATGTACTTTCACTCTCCCTTCCATCTCTTGCACTTTCTTTGATGTTACCACAGTCTCATTTTTGAGATCCTCTATATCTTTTTTTAGCTTTTCAATATCTTTTCTAATTTCTTTTTTGGAAGCAGTTATCATCTCCTTCATCTCTTTCATTATCCTGGCTTCCATTGTATCTAACTGGTCCTGCATTTCTCCAGTAAAGCAGTCCTTGCATGGGTTTGCTTGTGGTCTGACATGTAAAAACACTGAAAATTTTGACCTCACCAAATTAAATTTCAACTATTAGATTTAAAAGAGTGAAGCTTGCTTTCTTCAATAACCCTAATTTCACCATCCTCCGAGCCTCCTAGGCTCAGATATTAATTTTTTAAGTTTTTATTTTCACCAAAATGGCAGTTGCAACTTTCTGCCTCACTTTAATTTTTTTTTCCTTTTTTCTCTAAAGGCTTCTAAAATAATTATTGACAATAATGTCCAATAGCATTTACCTTATAATCGTCACCTCTGTTGGCTCCACCAATTTTTAATGTCCCGAACACTTTAAAAGTTTTATTTAAATTTTAGCCTCCTTGCAATGGCTGCTGATGTTTTTCTATGATATTATAGTCCTAGAGTAGACTGGCTGCTTCAATGATTTCCCTTTTCCATCCAATGCTTCCTGCTTTTTTTGCCACCAAATCTCGTTTTTGCTGGTAAAGAGATCTCACGATACTTGACATATTTCCTGTGTTGACTGTGGGAACTGCAATTCTATGGCAATGGGGCTTTTTCTCAAAAACCGCAAGTAGACCAAACAATAAATTCCTTTCCACTTTTTAGCACTGCCCTTTAAATTTACAAAGTCCAAATTTTGCCCCTTCTTCTTCCAAGCTTTTTAGATTTCAGTTTCCCACCTTCTGATTTTATTTTGTTTAACTTTAATTAGTCCCGGAATGAAAGATAGCAATCTGTACCTTTTCTGTAGTTATCCAGATCAACACCGGTCTTGTGTAGCTTTAGATGTTTAGTAGTATCAAAGAAGATTAGGATCCTTTTGAGCTTATGTCAAATAAATGACTCTGGAAACTTCTGCAGATGATGAAAATGCAACTAATCTCCAGATACCCCTCAAAGCCTCAAAGGAGCCCCCCCCCCCCGGGACTCCCTTTTAGCCAAGGTAAATCTCCTCAAAGTTTCCTGTGCATATCTTGGACTGATCTCTGACTGAGAAAAGTAGGCAGTAGGCATTAGATTGCCTTCCACTACCCCGAACAGAAGTTCCAGCCTGCTCCCCTTCTGAGAAGCAGTTCAGCTTGGCATTTTCCAACCCCAGAAGTCTGATTTGATGTCACTTTCCACCATCACCAAGATTTTACTTCCAAGACCCAAAGAATGAAAATTTAAGATACTGTCTTATAAAGCTATAGAGAGAGAACTCTCTATGGATTAACATATACAGGCACCCTCCAGCTGAATATTCTATAGCAGGGGTGGCCATGCTGGCTGGGGCTGATGGGAGTTGTAGGC
Source organism: Heteronotia binoei (assembly GCF_032191835.1). NCBI lineage: Eukaryota > Metazoa > Chordata > Lepidosauria > Squamata > Gekkonidae > Heteronotia > Heteronotia binoei. The sequence goes on from NC_083223.1 coordinate 70,864,925, forward strand.
AAAAAACATCTGGAGAGCTACCATTGGCCACCCCTGTTCTATAGAACTGATGAATTCATCTGCTTGAGGATTCTCATCCTCCACTACTGCATTTCACAATGCATTCAGGTGGGTAGCCATGTTGGTCTGAAGCAACAGAACAAAGTTTGAGTCCAGTAGCACCCTTGTTAGTCTTGAAGGTGCCTCTCAAACTTTGTTGTTCAAATTGTAAAATGTTTCATAAGAAGTTGTATAATATAGGAAAAGACTTGCCAAAAAACTCCAAGAAGAATGAGAATGGAGAAGATGATACTGGATTTGATGAAAATAAAAATTTGGAAACATTTGTAAGAGTAATGGGATATGCCATGCTTCATTTCATAACATTCATAAAATTCCATTTGTTATCTATTCGGTTTAAGCAGAATGTTCTTTTTTTCACTAAGGCAGACCTTCTTCCCAACATGTTAGCCCTCATGTGTTTGGATCAAGCAGTTTTCTTGTGGTTATGGGTTTGGGGCATCTCAGCACATGGAATAAATACTGGCAGCTGAATCTGAGAGACCATGATTTACTTTACATGAGTAAATATTCAAGTTAGGACTTGGCAGTTGACAAGAGTTAAAATTAGCAGAACATCTACTTAAGTCGGAAATAAAGTTTCCTCACTTTCAGTAGTGAAGCATATTGTGAAAGAAAATTGGTGTTGTGAATAATGCATATATTTTCCCATGCATTATTTCTGTTGAAATAAAAATACCAATTATTTTATACACAGCCTATCTAGTATCTTTGTATTCTCATAATTAATGCATAAACCTTAAATCACCAACAGAAAATGGTTCCCTCGATGTTGTTACTGATCATTAATTATGCATATTATGAAACCAAAAATCACCACACATATTATGAAGAATTTTTTAAAAAGTTTAAAGCTTGCAAAAATGCTCTTTTTCCCAAAAAGAAGAAAAGAGTAAACATCACTCTTATAAACATTTTATTAATAGTGATTGGCAATAAAACAGGTTACGAAAGATGTCATTACTAAAGGATTATTAGAATTGTAAAAATTAATTTGGTAGTTATACGTTTATTTGTATTAACCACGATGACTGCCATCTTATTTCTTGTCCTGGGAAAAAATCCACAAAATATTCTGTTTAAGATCATGTCTTTTGCAGTAATTTTTAATCTAAGTGAATCAACTGAATACATAATTAGTTACGAATCTTCAGAAAAAATAATTATTAAAATTAAGTGAAATATTTACTCAGTATCACACAGAAAGAAACTCATTTTTATTTGCTGTTTCAAGGACTTACCATTTCCAAGTTATGATATCTACCTTAAAATATTAAGTAAATATGATATTACTAGGAGAAAGGCCTGTTGTGAAGTAAAATACAATGGGCTCTAGAAGGAGCCTCTGGGTGAATGCCCTCCCTTGCTGTCTTCCCACCCACCCAACTGTAGCCTTTGGAGGCGGCTTGAGCTGGGAGGCCTTTTGTGAGACCACAGTAGCTCTGCAGTCCCTTCTGAGGCTGGTTGACAGAGAGGAGACAGAGAAGAGTTGGCGATGTGGCTGTTTCTGAGGTAAGACTGCTTTTGGCAGTGTGTTCAACATTCCTGTGCTTGTAGTAGGTGGGGGCAGGGGAGTCAGCCAATGGGAGGCCAGAGACGATGACTGACATGTGATGGGCCAATAGTGTGTTGTTCCCACAGTAACTGCCAGAACTAAGGATGGTTGAATTTTACTGACAGAATCAGCTTTGCTGACTAGCAACAGCCACTCGGGCGGGAGAGAGGAGTGGACTCAACTAATAGCACACAAGTACTCTTGACTGATAGGTTGACGGGCCAAAGGCTGATACCCCACAGTTCCATTGAGCCCCAACCAATCAGGATGGTCAGATTTGCCACCACAACAGGAGAATTATTACTAAATGATAAAATGTGGTATATACAGTATGTCACAGAAGTGAGTACACCCCCTCACATTTTGTAAATATTTAAGTATACCTTTTCATGTGACAGCACTGAAGAAATGACAATGTAAAGTAGCTTGTATAACAGTGTAAATGTGCTGTCCCCTCAAAATTACACAACACACAGCCATTAATGTCTAAACTGCTGGCAACAAAAGTGAGTACATCCCTAAGTGATAATGTCCAAATGAGGCCCAAGTAGCCGTTTTCCCTCCCTGGTGTCATGTGACTCGTTAGTGGTACAAGGTATCAGGTGTGAAGGGGGAGCAGGTTATTGCTCTCACTCCCTCATACTGGTCACTGGAAGTTCCACATGGCACCTCATGGCAATGAACTCTCTGAGGATCTGAAAAAACAAATTGTTGCTCTACATAAAGATGGCCTAGGCTATAAGAAGATTGCCAAGACCCTGAAACTGAGCTGCAGCACGGTGGCCAAGACCATACAGTGGTTTAACAGGACAGGTTCCACTCAGAACAGGCCTCACCATGGTCGATCAAAGAAGTTGAGTGCCTGTGCTCAGCTTCATATCCAGAGGTTGGCTTTGGGAAATAGACGTATGAGTGCTGCCAGCATTGCTACAGAGGCTGAAGGGTTGGTGGGGTCAGCCTGGCAATGCTTAGATCCAATGCCGCATGCTGCATCAAATTGTTCTGCAGGGCTGTCGTCCCAGAAGGAAGCCTCTTCTAAAGATGATGCACAAGAAAGCCCGCAAGCCCACTGCAGACAAGCAGACTAAGGACATGGATTTCTGGAACCATGTCCTGTGGTCTGATGAGACCAAGATAAACTTATTTGGTTCAGATGGTGTCAAGCGTGTGTGGTGGCAACCAGGTGAGGAGTACAAAGACAAGTGTGTCTTGCCTACAGTCAAGAATGGAGGTGGGAATGTCATGGTCTGGGGCTGCATGCGTGCTGCCGGCACTGGGGAGCTACAATTCATTGAGGGAACATGAATGCCAGCATGTACTGTGATATACTGAAGCAGAGCATGATCCCCTCCCTTTGGAGACTGGGCCGCAGGGCAGTATTTCAACATGATAAAGACCCCAAACACACCTCCAAAATGACCACTGCCTTCCTAAAGAAGCTGAGGGTAAAGGTGATGGACTGGCCAAACATGTCTCCAGACCTAAACCCTTTTGAGCATCTGTGGAGCATCCTGAAACGGAAGGTGGAGGTGTGCAAGGTCTCTAACATCCACTAGCTACATGACGTCATCATGGAGGAGTGGAAGAGGACTCCAGCTGCATCCTGTTAAGCTCTGGTGAACTCTATGCCCAAGAGGGTTAAGGCAGTGCAGGAAAATAACGGTGGCCGCACAAAATATTGGGCCCCATTTGGACATTATCGCTTAGGGGTGAAGGTAGCTTTCCAGCCTGTCAAGATCATCCTGTATCTTGTTTCTGTCTTCTACTGTGTTAGCAACCCCCCCCCCCAAATTTAGTATCACCTGCAAATTTAATAAGCATTCCCTCTATTCCTTCATCCAAATCATTTATAAAGATATTAAATAAAACAGATCCCAAGACAGATCCTTGAGGCACTCCACAAGTCATTCCTTTCCATGAGGATGAGGTTCCATAATAATAACCAGATCTCAAATATGTGCATACACTGACAGGTATAAAATACATTGATACAGAAAATATAAAACTACTAGCAGTAAAGCCCGTTGTAGGAAGAAATACAACAGGCCCTAGAAAAATATTTTTGGGGGTAATGAATGTGTAGGTGGCAGGAAGGAAGGAAGATAGACAAACAGAAAGAAAGAAAAAGAGAGACAGAGAAACATGAGAGAATGAGAGAAAACGATGGGGAGAAAGGAGTGCGAGAAAGAAAAATAAAAGGAATGAAGGTAGACAATGAAATAAAAAGACAGCAATACAGAAAAAGAATTAAAGAAAGAACAGAAGGGAGAGGTTAAAAAAAAGGGGGAGAAAGGAGAGAGAAAGAAAAATGAGAAAAGATAGAATGAAAGAAAAAGACAGAAAGAAAGAGAGAGAGAAAACGAGAGGAACGGAGGGAGGGTTAGGGAAAAGTTGGGGAGAAAGGAGTGAAAGAAAGGAAAATGAAAGGAAGGAAGATAGGCAAGCAGGCAGGACGGTAAGCAGCCATTAGAAGCCTCCCTTTCACCTCTTCCCACTTGCAGACAGAGGGGAGCAAAAGAGAGCCTTCCAATGGCTCCCCTCCTCTTAAAGCAAGAAGCTGACAGATGGACCCACTCTGCTGGTGGCTACAAAAGAAAGGGAGCCATTGCAAGCCTCTCTTTTGCTCTCTCCTGCTTGCAGGTGGTGGGAAAGTGAAAAGGAGTCCATTCCATCTCATGAGGCCATAGGACATAGTGGACTCCATTGTATCTTTTGGGCCCATAGGACATAGTGGACTCCATTGTATCTTTTGGGCCCATAGGACAGAATGGACTGCATTGTTTTTGGGGGGGAGGGGGGGAGATGGACTGTCCCAGGCTTGTAAGCCTTGTAAGCTCTTGGAAGACTGGCTACATCAGGGGTGTGTGGCCTGATATGCAAAGAGCTCCTGCTAGAATTCCACCCCTGAAGATATGTATTGCTGAAAGAGGCCCTGAGAGTTACCCCCTGAGCTGCTAGACTACAGATCCATGGGCTGCTCCCGTCTAACACACTGCAGCCTGCCAACTCAGGGCCATCCTGTCCCCAACACAGAAGTAATGAAGCATTGCTTCTTTTTGTAAAAAAACCCAGTCCTTTTTACAAACCCTCACTTGGGAACAACAGCAGAGGGAGCCAAGGGGTATTTTTAATCTTGTCCAGCAGAGGGCTCCCACATTGTATTTCCATCTGAACAGTAACTCCAGCTACTAATTGGAAAGTCATGCTATTGATATGAGTATACATAGCACTGTGTATTTTATATTTTTAAAGGCCTTACTGTTATAGAACTAAAACCTTATGTCTTTCAGGCTGTGGTATAGCAGTATGTTATGGAACATATCAACTGATCCTAAACATATTGTTCAGAAATCAATCCTATTGAAATCTATGCAGTTTACATCCCAGTAAATGCTTTTCAGTCAGGGTATTACTCTTTAATAATACACAGGCAAATATTTCTTGTTTCATCTTAAAATGTAGCTGTCTGCAAATACTTTTTGGGAATGCCTTTAATCTCTGCCTTTTGTCTTCGACAGCTGAAAGTTAAGTGGTAACCCTTCAGAAATATCTTAACTAAAATAGGGAAAACAAGAACACATGTTCAAAAATTCTATAATATGTTGTTCCTGAAACTGAGGCTTTTTTACCCTTCTGGTTACATTGGTACTTGAGACCCATAAATATAGGGATCTGTAACCTCTGGCTATAGAGACAACACGGCTCCGTACAGAACCAAATAATGCCTCTTTAGAAAAGAAAATGAAATCTTTAAGTAATGATATGTTAGAGGGATAGGAGGGATGCTAGAATAACCAGTATGCGAAGGGAATGGCAGACAAGATTTTTATGGTACTAAAGGGCTTCTTAGAAATGTTCTCTATAAAAAGAAATGATAAAGATGAAGAGTTACCAGTAATCCCAGAGAGAACCATATGCAGATTTATGCCAGTGCACTGGGAAAATACACACACACACAGAGTGCTTCTGTGTATATTACTGTCAGAAGTTGGGGCTGCTAGGTTAGACTCCTGAACCTGGATGTCTTCCAATGTTCTTTTATAGGAATTTATGATCTGGGACAGAAGGAGAAGGAGGTTGTCCTGTATCTTTTCTGCCCCAAGCTGGGCCTCTCCACAGCTTCACAGAGGGCCAGAGCACTCAACATGACTATTGTATATAATGTCTTAGTATATTATATCTAAGTCAAATGTAGGGGGAACAGTGGGAGGGCTTCTAGTGCTGGAGCTCCTGATGGCACCTAGTTTTTTTGGCCACTGTGTGACAGAGTGTTGGACTGGATGGGCCACTGGCCTGATCCAACATGGCTTCTCATGTTCTTATCTGTGGATACTTAAATCAGCAGATTGTGGCCACAATGACATAAAACAGATATTTCTGTAGTCTTGGGGATACCGCAGGGTTTTCAGAAAAATCTGAAAACATAAATATATTGAAGGGTTTAAATCCCCCCAAGAAAAAAAAATGTGTTCTCTGAGCACACACAGACAACGCATCCACCACCTCTGTTGCTGGCAGAGGCTCAGAACTTTGGTGGCAATGGGATAAGTAGCTGTATCAGGCCTGCTGGCAGAGGCCGGTAGTCACACTGGGGGAGCTTGGAAGCCAAGCCAAGTTCAGCAGCAAAGGCCAGGAACTATGTCTGGCAGGCTCTAGGGTTGCCAAGCCCAATTCAAGAAATATCTGGGGACTTTGAGTGTGGAGCCAGGAGACTTTGGGGGTGGAGCCAGGAACAAGGGTGTGACAAGCATCACTGAACCCCAACGGGAGTTTTGGCCATCGCATTTCAAAGGACGGCACACCTTTTTAAATGTCTTCCTTCCCTCCATCCTCCCCTTCTCTCATTTTACTTCAGAGGCGGAGCAGAGCGGGTGACGCCGCTGCGCAGCTGCTGCCTCTTCTCCGCTTCACGGTAGCTGCTCCTCCGAGATGGGCTCAGGCTGAGCTTCAGGGGGGGGGGGACTTGTTTTAATAATAAAGAAATACTAGAAGTGTGGATTCTGATCCAGGGAAGTTCAAATTCTAAAAAACAAGCAGAAATACGGGGCAAACCCGCAGCCAGCTAACATTGGAAATACAGTTACTTAACACTTAAATGTGCCAGAACACGTTCTTCAGTGACAGAGCAAGCCAGTCTTCACATGCCCAGGAACCCTTTATTTCAGGCATCGCTTCACACATTTCTGAGACTTATGATCTTCAAAAAATAATTCCTGGAATTTAAATTAAGCCCTGGGTAAGAGCCCCGTGATGCAGAGTGGTAAAGCTGCAGTACATGACCTGAGTTTGATCCCAGTGGAAGCTGGTTCAGGTAGCCAGCTCCAGGTTGACTCAGCCTTCCATCCTTCTGAGGTTGGTAAAATGAGTCCCCAGCTTGCTGGGGGGAAAGCGTAGACGACTGGGGAAGGCAATGGCAACCACCCGTAAATGTCTGCCGTGAAAACGCTGTGAAAGCAACGTCACCCCAGAGTTGAAAACGACCGGTGTTTGCACAGGGGACTACCTTTACCTTTACCTTTAGGACCACAGAACTGTGGAATTTCAAATAACCAGTGCTGCCCTTTACACACAGAGAACAGCAACAAATCTCTGTTGGTGTCTGGGATGAAGAGGTTTAGAAACCGAAACCGACAGTGCAATGGGTTTAGAAATGTGCAACTCTTTAGGATTGCCTTGCAAAATGAGAAATAGTTTACCTAGACTGGAGCCACTCTGTAGATAGCTGGACTGGTCAGTTTTCCCCCACCACTTTCCCCCCTCCTGTAAGCAGTGTTCCCTCTAAGCTGAGTTAGTGTGAGCTAGCTCAGTTTTTTAGCCTCCAGCTCACATATTTTTGTCTTTGCTCAGGAAAAATGGCCCCAGAGCAAACGAATTTATTTGAAGTAGCTCACCACTTTAATGCCAGTAGCTCACAAAGTAGAATTTTTGCTCACAAGACTCTTGCAGCTTCGAGGGAACAGCAGCTTAGAGGCCGTAAGAGATGTTTACTTGATGCACCTCCATAGAACAATTACTTAATTCCAGTATGTTAAATGACCTGGAAGCACCAAAGCAAATAACTAGATGCAAATTTTTTTAGAGCCAAACCCAGGATGCTGGTGGTGGATAGGAAATCCCAAGGACTTGGGGGGTGGGGGACGAAGGCCTTGGAGGCAGCAAGAAACAAGCCTGGGAGATGAAACGGCGACCAGCCCAGCATTGCCCAAGGGGGCGAGGGTTTCCCTTTCTGCAAAGTTTCCCCTTTTGCAAACTCCCGCCCCCCCAAACTTTGAAGAAACCTCATCCCCACCCACTGTGTGCCAAGCAGTTGCCGGCAAAGGGGTGGAATAGGCGGCGGGCAGCAGCGAGGCCGGCATCAGAGAAGGCATCGATATGAAGAAAAGATGCCCGCCGGGGTCCACACCATCTGGCAGAGTGGGAGGCAACTCAGCTCTTGGCTGCCCTCACGGCCTTCCTCCACCCCGTCCTGCAGGCCGGGTGTGGTCCCCTCAGAGCTCCTCCTCTGCCACTCGCTGCCTGCCTCTCTCCAGCGGCCAACCCACCAAGGCTGAGGGGGGCAGGCTGCGGAGCTGTTTGTTCCCCCCCCCGCCCCAGCACTCAATCTCCCATTTTACCTCAGAGGCGGAGCGGGCGACGCCGCTGCGCGGCTGCCTCCTCTTCTCCGTTTCACCGTAGCTGCTCCTCTGAGATGGACTCTGCCTGAGCCCATCTCTGAGGAGCAGCTATGGTGAAGCCGAGAAAAGGCAGCAGCGCAGCGGCGTTGCCCGCTCCGCCTCTGAGGTAAAATCAGAGAAGGGGAGGGTGGAGGCAGGCCTGGAGCGTGGCGAGCCATGAGTCTGGGTCCTACTGAGCCTTAGCTGCTCCTCCGAGATGGGCTCAAAAGGACCTGGACTCGCCACGCTCTTTGGCGCCGCTTCCCCCCTCCCCCCGCTTCCGTTTTTTTGGAGAGCGGGGGAAGAGGCTGTAAATCCTGGGGTCCCCCGCCAGAGCGGGAGGGTTGGGAAGCCTAGCAGGCTCAGCGTTAGCAGTGTTTGAGTCAGGAAGCCAAAATCTACCCAGCAGAAGAGGGCAGGAGCTATGGTAGGTCTGGTGCAATGTGGAGCCGGAGAGCCAAGCCAGGCCTGATGGTAGAGGCAGGGAACTGTGCTGAATCTAGTGGTAGTGTCAGTGGTGCAGGGCAAAGAGCCACACCAAGCCCAACAGTGGAGGCTGGGAGTAGAGATGTCAGGGCTGAAGCTCTGGGTAGCGGGGGGTGGGTGGGAGCTAGGGTTGCTATTCCCAATTAAAGAAATATCTGGGGACTTTGGGGGTGGAGCTAGGAGACTTTGGGGGTGGAGCCAGGAGCAAGGTTGTGATAAGCATGATTGACTCCAAAAGGAGTTCTGGCCATCACATTTAAAGGGCGTGCACACCTTTTAAATGCCTTCCCTCCATTTGTAAATAATGGAGGTTAGGGACACCTTCTTTTGGGGCTCATAGAATTGGACTTCCTGGTCCAATCTTTTTGAAACTGGAGGAGGGGTATTTTGAGGAGAGGCATCAGATGCTGTGCTGAAAATCTGGGGCCTCTACCTCAAAAGCACCCCCCACCCCGATATCCACAGATTGATTCTCCGTTATACTCTGTGGCAACTGGTCTCCATAGGGAATAATGAAGTGCCCAGCAGACATTTCCCTCCCCCACCCCCCGGTTTCTAATAACCATGAAGTGGGAAGAGGGCCTCCAAACTGGGGATCCCCTGCTTCCAACTGGGGATTGACAAACCTAGAGGGAGCTTTTTGGAAGTGTGTGGGGCAGTTACCACAGAGTTTTGCCCAAAATGCCAGAGCATTGCCACGTGATGTCCCCAGCATGACCACATCACTTCCATGTGACATCATCATGTTGGGGGCAGAGCTTCCCCTGCCAGCCAGGAGGCTGCAAAATTGGGGAATCCCCCACTACCATCTGTGGGTTGACAACCCTAGCTAGGAGCCATGGCAGGCTTGGGAATGGATGATTATAGGCAATCCTTGGATCTATACCAGACACAGAGGTCAGGGACCACAGTGGGCCAATGGGGGGGAAGGTTTGGATCACTCCTAAGTATTGAAGGTCACCACATTTAATACATAAGAGTAACCACTTTTAAAAAATTGCCAGAGTACCTCTGCACATGTGTCTGTCCTACTCAGTGCTGAACTCTTGTGTACCTGGAGTGAGATGAAGGACTTCTACCTTCTACCTTCCACATGAGGCACAGCAGCTCAGGCTGAAAAGTGTTATTGTCCTGGTGCCTGAAGGAGAGCAAGTTGCCCATGAAGCTGGCCCCATTGTAGCCTGTAGCAGCAGATCAGAGCATGTGTTGATCCATGTCGTAAAGAGTAGAGCTGTGGCTCTGTGTAACATCAGGAGAAGGAGGCTGAGGAAGAAAGTGAAACCGTGAGGAGTCCTTTTAAAAGCAGTTCCTTATTTTCTCTGTACAATCACGAGTGGAAGACTAAGGGATTAAAGATTGCACCCATGTCTTCATAAAGTCCAACTTTCTAAGACTGTTGAGAGACTTTATGGAAAAATTTCAAATATTAAATGTTTAGTGTTCCTTAAGTTTAGTTTTGTTGTGTTTAATTTTTACTAAAATGCATATTTATACGCTTTGCGTGAAAGTTTCATTGCTTCCGGTGGTTACTTTATATACCTTACTTTCGCTCCTGTTCTGGTTGTATTTATTACCCCTGGAGAAAATAGCTGCTTTGAAGGGTGGAATCTTTGAAGGGTGGCATTGTAGCATTCTGAGGCCCTACCGCTCCCCAACCCCCACCCTCTCCTGGATCCCCACCCAAAGTCTTCAGGTATTTTCTAACACAGAGCTGGCAAACGTACCCTTTTACTTCAGTAGGTTGAAATGCACCTGTATTGTGGCCTCTGAATCTGTATTCTCATCATAACAGTGTTATTACTGCTTCTTTGTCTAAGCAGTAGGAAGGAACCATAAAGAAATGTGTACACTAACAAGCAATATGTTTCTTACCAGGGTAACTGGCATAGTTTAATATGAAAGAATCCTAGGAATTATAATTTGGTAAGGATGTTCAGACATTTCTGTTAGATGTCCCTTGCCTTACTTTCATGAGAAAACTACCCAGGTTTTCTAGGCAGAAAGGATTATTAAACCAGTGATGCAGGTCTGTCCTAAGTGGTTTAACAGTCAGTGCACTTTCATGATAGGCTTGAAAACCACCAGCTGACATTAGTGAATCAACAAAATAATTCCCTCCATTTCCAAATCCCCCAAACATCAATCCTGATTGAGCAGTAGTATATCCTTGCTACTAGGATTGAAAATACATTTCTATCTGGATTCTGATGAGTTAAAGTCACATGTATGCTGGATTAATTTACTTCTTTAATAGACTGGTTTTCCTTTGGCTATAATATCAATGTCTTCTGGTATCCTGATTCTTCCTTCTGGGCTTTTCAGTTTTTGCATCATCATGATTGTTGTTCTGCTATTTTAATGCTGTTATACTATATTGGTTTTGTTTTTATGGATTTTAAGAGGAATTCCTGGCAATATAATCCCATGCACCAGGTATTAGGGAGAAGCCTATTTTAAAATGCAACCCTTTCTAGAGATTTGTGTCTCAATTTGCATTTTTGTAGTCTTACAGTTCTAAGCAGAGATGCACTCATCTAGAGCTACTGAAGGCTTAGAAAGAGTATAACTCTTTTTAGGATTGTACTATACGGTTGTTTATTCTAATTGCACTGAAAATGGATCCAAACAATCATATTTGTTACAAAGGTAACATATGGTATATATCACTGTCACACTATATAACTGAACGCATTCCTTGTCTCCTCAAAATAGCCACATAAATGGCCTTACTTGTATCAATGAACTACCGTGGGTGTAACCCAGTAGGTCAGTTTACAGGACATGAACTTTGCAATTCCAAACTTTTTCTTTTCTTTTTTTTTTGCAGGTGGAGATTTTTGCTTCTGTGAGATTGGAGACAAAGAATATTGGTGAGATTTGAGTTTTTTTTTCCTTCCCAGAATCACACCAGTATATCATTTCCAGGGGTAGCCAGGCTGGTCTGCAGGAGAACAGCCAGATTCGAGTCCAATCACACCTTAGAGACCCAGAAGAGATTCAGGGTATGAGCTTTTGAGAGTCAAGAGTCTTTGTCAGATCTTTTGGTCTCTAAGGTGCTATTCAACCAATATATAACACTGTGGATTCTTGTAAATAATCTTTCCCTGATTTAAAAAAGTAACTCTTCAAATTGTCCTATTTTTTTAAAAAAAAGATTTACATTGTTAAAGTGACAAATTACTCTGACTTAGCTATCAGCTAGTTTACCTTGTCTTCCAAGAATGATAAACAGCAAGATATATTTGATATAGGAGATACGTAACTATTTTCTATTGCCTCCCTATTGTAAATTCATAACGCTCATGACATTTTTTATTTGAAAGGGGAAGATGAAGGAGAGATGTGCTTTGTTACATGATGGATACTTTGCAGCCTATGGCACAATCTGTAATCGGTATGGGAGTGCAGGAAGTGGTTTGTTTGAATAATGTCAGTCAGCACTATTGAGGAATAAGTGCATCCTTCTCTTGTTTGTTTCCAGGATCTAATTTTGCATCAGCAGTCAGAGAGTACACAAAACTAACTTCCTTCCAGCTACTGCTGTTGTCTTGGGCTCATGAGGGCATTGCTTATGGTAAATCGGTAAATCAAGTTGATTGTCATAGAACATGGAATTTTGTACAATGCCAAACACTTTTTTCAAACTGATTTGAGTGATGACATGCGAAATTGCAGGTTCCATTTTCGGCAGCTGTGTTCACGGTTTTTTTTAAAACAAACAAAAAAGTTGTTAAAAATAACAGAAACCCTCAGTCCAGTCAGTTGTGTTGAAAACTGTGTTTAATATTCAGAGTACCTAATAAAAACATTCATGGCACTGTGGAAAAATAACTGTGAAATATGTGAATTTAGAACTGCTTCTGTTTATAGCTATATAATTATCCAGCAATTAAAGAAAATTGGGCTGGAAAACCAAGTCCATTCAAAATCGTATCTTATACGCACACACACTTCTAAATGGTATATGTGCAATATGCTGTTTATACATATACGTATTTTACTTCCCTCAATTCTTGTGTCATCTGGAGCCACCTATTTGTTTACAGTTCCAGTTCTTGCTGTCAGTTTGTGACACGTTTGAATCTGGATTGGATTTGGCTGTGCTGTTTTCTACCAGTATGCTGACAGACTTTGTACATAGCCCCACCTACTGATGACCAACAATGCCAACATTTTTAATCTAGTAAACCTTTTATTTATGAAATCTAATGACTGGGTTTGATCTAAAGCATCATGGGCAGAAGGAAAACTACCACTGTGTGTGTGAAGTGCTGTAAAGCCATTTCTGACTTATTAATGACCTCCAAAACATTATATTATTAACAGCCTTGCTCAGGTCTTGCAAACTGAAGGCCATGGTTTTCTTTATTGAGTCAATCTACCCCATGCTTGATCTTTCCCTTTTCCTACTGCCTTCAACTTTTCCTAGTATTATTTATTTCCCAATGATTATTTTCTTATAATTTGACCCAAGTACAATAACTTCAGTCATTTTATCTTCTTGGGAGAGTTCAGGCTTGATTTGATCTATCATCCATTTATTTGTCTTTTTGGTGTTCTATGGCAGGGGTGGCCAACGGTAGCTCTCCAGATGTTTTTGCCTACAATTCCCATCAGCCCCAGCCATTGGCCATGTTGGCTGGGGCTGATGGGAGTTGTAGGCAAAAAACATCTGGAGAGCTACCATTGGCCACCCCTGTTCTATGGTATCCATAAAATTCTCTTCCAACACCACATTTCAAATGAATCAGCATTCTTCCTGACAGTTTTTGTCCTTGACCAATATTCTTTCTTCATTGTCTAACATTCACACCCACTTAGTATGAGTTATCTTGATCTTCGTCACCACCAGTGACACATCTTTACACTTAAGGATTTTTTCTATCTCCTTTATGACTGCCCTTCCATCTCAGTCTCCTCAAGGATCTGTCCTGGGGCCTGTTTTAACATCTTTATAAAGGATTTGGATGAAGCAATAGAGGAAATGCTATTAAATTTGCAGACAATACTAAATTGGGAGGAGTTGCAAATACAGTAGAAGACAGAAATAGGATCCAGGATGTTCCTGACAGGCTGGAAAACTGGGCTGAAATCAATAAAATGAATTTTAACAGGGATAAATGTAAAGTTCTGCATTTAGGTAAGAAAAATCCCATGCATGGTTATAGGATAGGGGAGACTTGTCTGGGCAGTAGTATGTGCAAAAAGGATCTAGGGGGTTTAGTGAACCATATGCTGAACATGAGTCAACAGTGTGGTGTGGTGACTAAAAAGGCAAATGCAATATTGGGCTATATTAACAGAAGTATAGTGTCCAGATCACGTGAAGTGATGGTATCGATTTACTCTACTTTGGTAAGACCTCACGTGGAATATTATGTTCAGTTTTGGACACCACATTTTAAGAAGGATATAGACAAGCTGGAATGGGTCCAGAGGAGGATTAGGGTGAGGAGTCTGGAGACCAAGTCTTATGAAGAAAGGTTGAAGCAGCTGGGCATGTTTAGCCAGGAGAGGAGGCAGCTGAGAGGTGATATGATCACCATCTTCAAGTACTTGAAGGGCTGTCATATAGAGGATGGTGCAGAATTCTTTTCTGTGGTCCCAGAAGTAGGACCAGGACCAATGGGTTGAAATTAAATCAAAATAGTTTCCAGCTCAACATTAGGAAGAACTTCCTGACTATTAGAATGGTTCCTCAGTGGAACAGGCTTCCTTGGGAGGTGGTGGGCTCTCCTTCTTTGGAGGTTTTTAAACAGAGGCTAGATGGCCATCTGACAGCAATGTAGATCCTGTTAATTGGGGGGGCGGTGTTTGTGAACTTCTTGCATTGTGCAGGGGGTTGGACTAGATGACCCTGGAGGTCCCTTCCAACTCTATAATTCTATGATTCTGTTTCTTGGTTGCAGTCCCCCCTTGGTGACTGAGTCAAGGAATAGAACATCTTCAACAATTTTAATTTCTTCATCATCTATCTTAAAGTTGTGTAATTCCCTGTAGTACAGAATCAGTGCGTATGTTTAAATTGTCATGAAATGAGCTAGCTGATCGGTTTGCCAGTTTGGTGTAGTGGTTAAGTGTGCGGACTTTTATCTGGGAGAACCGGGTTTGATTCCCCACTCCTCCATTTGCACCTGCTGGCATGGCTTTGGGTCAGCCATAGCTCTGGCAGAGGTTGTCCTTGAAAGGGCAGCTGCTGTGAGAGTCCTCTCAGCCCCACCCACCTCACAGGGTGTCTGTTGTGGGGGAGGGAGATAAAGGATATTGTGAGCCGCTCTGAGACTCTTGAGTGGAGGGCAGAATATAAATCCAATGTCTTCTTCAATGTCTTCTCCTGTTGAAAAGTGATATGTGCTATGCCTAATTGTGGGCAATGCTTCTAAATCATGCTACTTTTGTCGGAAACCTTACATACATGCTTAGAGTTGCCAGCCTCTCAGCGGGGTCTGGAGTTCTCCCAGAATTATAGCTGATCTCTGGACTATGGAGATCCGTCCTCTTGGAAGAAATGGCACCTTTGGAGGGGAGAATCTATAGTATCACATTTTTGCTGAGCTTCATCCCTCAAACTCTCCCCCTGCAAGCTCCACCCCCATCTTCAGGAATATCCCAATCCAAGGTTGGCAAGCCAAAGTCCACTGATAAAAAGTGATGGCCGTCCTCTTCATAGTGCTGTGGTTGCCACTGAGCTCTGTATAAAAGTGTCACATAGTTGTGTTACTATCCAGGCATTTATTGCTTAGTTTTTAAGAAAGCAAAGGTCTCTTGAAGAATACCATAAGGCATTAAGAAAGGTTTAACAATGAAAATATAAACAAGTCTTGCCCTGACTTGGATAACCCAGGCAAGTCCAATCTTGTCAGATCTCAGAAACTAAGCATAGTTGACCCTGGCAAGTACTTGGATGGGAGAATACCAGGTCTGGGATGCAGAGGCAGGTAATAGCAAGCCTCTTCTCTGAATGTTAAAGCTATACTAGGGGTCACCAGAAGTCAGCCATGACATCCAGGGGTATGTGTGTGCACACACACATACACACAAATTAAAAACAAATTATTTTAAAAATATAACCTAGTCTTCATAGAGAATTGTTGAAAGTTATAGTTCCAGTTAAATGAGGGTCAAATGTTTCAAACCAGGGTCATATGATAACTATAATACTTATTGTTAAATGAGGGTCATATCTATCAAACCATGACAAGTACTACATAATGTCCACCTTTTATGACCAACAGCAATGGGCTAGATCCAACCAGCTTTTCTACCAATGAAAAGGGGAGGAGGAGTTGCCTTTCCCAGCCAAAAAAGCTATGGGACCTGCATCAACAAAAGCCATGTGGGGTGGTTACTACAGCAAAAAAGAGAACTGAGCAAGTTTGATCAAAAAAAGTTGTCTAGCTCCAACTAAATAGCAGTCACAATTGATACATTTCTTCTTTCAGTGGGATACCAATCATGTTTGAGCACTGGCTTCATTCATGAACCTTTCCACAAATGCCTATACATCAGGACTGGCCAATGGTAGCTCTCCAGAGGTTTTTTGCCTACAACTCCCATCAGCGTCAGCCATTGGCCACGCTAGCTGGGGCTGATGGGAGTTGTAGGCAAAAAACATCTGGAGAGCTACTGCTGGCCACCCCTGCTATACATTATGAAAGATGTCCAATCCTTAGTGGCCTGGTGACCAACAGGAGTGGGGGGGAATGAGAGGTGATGGCATGATGTCAGGGGAAACCAAAAGTAGTGTCAGTCTTCTCTAGGAATCACCAGAAACTCTAGAGGGGACTGACATCACTTCCAGATTTCCTTCAGATGTAATGTCATGTTGTGGGCCCAAAGGCAGGTTTTTTGGGGTGGGTGGGGTGGGAGAGTGTTTATTTTCCTCCTGGAGCAGCAGCAGGAAGAGTTGTTAGTGGAAGGTCTTCTGCCATAGTGGGAGACTTGACAGTCCTATACAACTTTGATGTCAAGTTAACATGGCGTCGCAAGTGACAATACATTTTGCTGCAATCTTCATATGCATCTTTGGGGGCTCAAAATCTTAAGATTTTGAAACACTAGGGCTATTGATAGTTCACTTCACTGCTTACATAGAATTCTAACAAAAGAATATCCATAAATTTACCCAAGGAGTTTTGGGTAAGTTGTTTCCAAAGCCCATGGAGAGCCAGTGGTTAAGGCTATGGACTCTAATCTGGAGAACCAGGTTTTATTCACCACTCCTCCACATGCAGCTTCTGGTATGATCTTGGGCCAGTCACAGCTCTCAGAGCTGTTCTTTCAAAAGCAGTTCTCTCAGAGCTCTCTCAGCCCCTCCTACCTCACAGAATGTCTGTTGCAGGGAGAGGAAGGAGATTGTAAGCCGCTTTGAGACTCCGAGTGAAGGGTGGAGTATAAATGCAATCTCTTCTTCATTAACTGGATCCCTTCTCTCTGACTGATATCCAGGAAGACACCCCTGTACTTTTTCCCAAGCCATACACCCCTGGAATGTGATATTGCAATGTAACCCTAGAATATTAATTGGATACAGCAATGCCCATTTGAATTGGAATGGTCTTTCTTGCACATAAGGGGGACAAATCCAGTTCCTTCTTGACCTAAAGCAGGTCTGTAATGTGGTTCTGATCCACAAGCCAGACAAACATGATGCCAGCTGAAAGGTTGAGAAGCGTCCATCTTTCTGCTCCTGGGAATGAAAAAGATCCGGGCACAGAGAGGTGGTGTGGGCAGTACCATAAACATTTCTCCACTCTTTTGGCAACATTTAAAGTCCTGTTAGCAAAGCATAAGGAAATAAGAATGACCCAGGAAACCTCCAACACAAATAAATGGCTTGTCTGGTATTCTTCAGGGCAAGACGGCAGGAACACAAAGGTTAGAGGCTAAGTACTCCCTCTTTCTACCCTCACCCCCCCCTTCCTCTCAAGAGAAATCTCCCTCCAGAGGCCTTGCATTTCCTCTGACTGAGTCTACCCTGCAAGATATAGGTGTTGTAACCTTCCCCCATCCTGCATATTCAGCTAAACTCTTGTATTCCTCTTGTATGCTTGAAATTGTTCGATTGGGATGTAACTATTTGAAACCCTTTGCTATAATAAAATCCATTATTAACCAAAGGATTTTCAGTGGTCTATCTCTGTAGACAAAGACATAGATCCCATACACCTCACCTCTCGTAGGCCTACCATTTTAAGCTAAGAAATAGTAATATTCCCCAATAAAAAGTTGTTTGAGGTGTAACATGTCTGTCTGTCTCTCTCTCCTTCCTGTACATTTTTTTTCCTCTTGTGCAGTTTGTTGAATGGTGGCCATGAATGCCACGGACACTGGCATGCTTATAATGATAATTTTTTCCCATTAAAAAGCCCTGATGTCCCTGGATGTGTGGAGAAATAGTTTTTGCATCTGAAGCACTGTAATTTCAGAGTTGTGTGAGGGAAGCCACAGATAAAAACTAGAGTCCAACTAATAAAAAAATGCCATGGTTATAAAGTAGTGTATTTTCTTTTTGTATTCACAGGTATACAGAGATCTCAAGCATTTTAAAAGAGAAATAACTCAGCAGCATTTTTTATCTTTTCCTTTGCTGTGTGAGGGGGGGGAAATGACACCTTGTAGGATTTGTTTATTTATTCTTGTTGGATGTAGTATGCCGGCAATGTAGGTTTTGGAAAACAACTGAGTGAAAGAAATTAGGTTTTACATTTTGTGGTGAAACAACTTCCTTCTGTAGAAATGGTGGTCTCTTCCCAGAGGCTGCATCTCCAGGACAGGTGAAGCCATTTTTTCCCCATTACTGTCCCCTGGATGGATGCATGCTATATAAGAAAAAGCAAACAACTTGAATGTGGATTCTCACCTGTAAATTTACAAAGCTATCATTCTTTTTACAAAGTTGTACTTATTTATCAACTTCACTTATACCCTGCATTTCTCCCCAACTGGGACTCAAAGTGGCTTACATCATTCATAAGATGCAAAATTTTGTTACTAGCTACACATGGCACATTAACAGCCTGAATCCTATATAACATGCATTGGAAAACCTTAGGTTGCAACTCAGGCAAGCAGCATATCCTGTGTCTTACAACACTGCAATTTATAACACTCGTAGGAGGGATCTTCTCTAATTTCTTG
Source organism: Heteronotia binoei (assembly GCF_032191835.1). Lineage (NCBI taxonomy): Eukaryota > Metazoa > Chordata > Lepidosauria > Squamata > Gekkonidae > Heteronotia > Heteronotia binoei. The sequence goes on from NC_083223.1 coordinate 70,883,819, forward strand.
AGTAAGCATGTCATGTGCTTTCTGTTGTTGTTGTGGATGATGAACATAGAAACAATCAAAAGGCAGAAGTAAATATAAGCAACATCTGGGAGGATGTGGTCACAAATGACATGCTAGTTGGTCAGCCCACAGTAGTAAAAAAAATACTAAGAATAGGCTTCTTTCAGAGAGCAACGTTAGGAGAGGGTGGATTTCTCACTTGGCATTGCTATACACAACTTGATTTCAGTTACTGAGATCCAAATCTGATATGACATCCAGTCATATGTGTGTCCCCTTGCCTCCCAGCATGAATAAAAAACAAACACAGAACCAAACTCAGCCTTGGGATGCTGTGAATTTAAGAGCAGGAATGTCAGGCTACAGGGACAGCTTCTCTTTCTCTCTGGCTGTTCTCCTATACAGGAGAAAAGATGGGGTCTTTCACTACTCAGGAGGACAACAGCTGGAAGTATTTGCAAGGGGAAATGGCTTGAGAAGAAAGAATTAAAAGCTGTCCCTTCTATCATCATTTCTCCTTTAATCTTGCAGGTCCCCAAGGCTGTTATAGAGTTGCCAACCTCCAGGTGAGACTGGGGAGAATCCCATAGGCTCCGTGTAGATTGCCTCTTAAAAATGTATAAACTGGATATCTTCTAATATGACAATCAGAAATCTCCAGTATCAATGAAAATATTTTTTTCTTCTTTTTCCAATGAAGTAAAAAATATTTTCATTGATACTGGAGATTCCTAATTGTTATATTGGAAGATATCCAGGTTATATGTCTTTAAGAGGCGATCTACATGGAGCCTACAGGTTTCTCCCCAGTCCCACTTTCTGTGTGACTCTTTGTTGCTGCAACCTCCAGGCAAGGCCTGGCAATTTCCCAGAATAACAACTGATCTCCAGACTGCAGAAATCAGCTCCCCCTGGAGAATATAGCTACTCTGGAGGGTGGATTCTATGACATTATGCCCTGCAGAGGTCCCTCTCCTCCCCAAAACCTGACTCTGACCCTAAATCTCCAGAAATTTCCCAACTAGGATCTGGCAACCCTAGCTGTGTGCCATGTCCAGTTTAGCCCTCAGTCTGAAGGTATGATTAGTAGTCATAGGCAACTGAGTGGGCAGAATGGATTGGACCACTACAGACTGCAGGTAGGGAATTCTGTTTTGAATATTCCTTACATAAACACATACTATGTGATAGATAGATTCACAAGTGATCTGTGATCTGCTGCTTGCTGTCTGAGGTGGTACAGTCCACCTCACTCCTCTGCATTTGTGAATGGATCTTAAGACACATTGGGCATTTTCGCACTGACCTTAATCGGTAGCGACGTCTCTCTTCACCGCGCAGGATCTGCGCAGATTTCACACCAATTGCTGCGGAGCACCCGGAAGAGCCGCAAAGTCTCGCAGCTTTTGCGGTGCAAATGGAAACCGCCAAAAACCAATTTCCATTTGCGCCGCAAAAGCCGCGGGACTTTGTGACTCTTCCAGGTGCTCCGCAGCAATTGGTGCGAAATCCACGCAGATCCTGCGTGGTGAAGAGGGACGTCGCTGCCGATTAAGGTCAGTGCGAAAACGCCCATTGTGTTTGTCAGGGATTGCAGAGTGTTTAAGGGGTATCTTGGTTATCCCCTCCCTTTGCAAACCTTGGACCTCCTGGGCCACAGTAGCCTTAGTAGCTTCTTGCTTTGTTCTATCACTACTGCTCTCAATCACTGACTTCTCCTGTAGCCCTGTTCACAAGTTCCAGGGGAAAAAAAACTAGGGTTGCCAACCTTTAGGTGGGGCCTGGAGATATCCCAGAATTCAAAACGATCTCCAGATGGCAAAGATAACTTCCCCTCAAGAAAATGGAAGCTGAAAATGAAAGTGTGGAATGTATAGCAGTGGTCCCCAACCTTTTTGGCCCCTGGGACCAGCCCCAGAGTGAGCTGGCCCACCATGGCCGCAGAGCTGGCAGGGTGGGGGCACTCAATTCAGCCTCCTCCCACTCCATCCTGAGGTGCCTCCTCCACACCATTTTCCTCCTCCCTCATCCATCCCCTCCCACGCAGCCTTGCACCCCCTGTTTTCACCATCTAAAGGCTGTGAAGGGGCTGTGAAGGGGCTGTGAAGTGCTTCCTAGGCTGATACCCCTCCCCGCCAATCACCTGATCGGCGGGGAAAACCGTGGCAGCAGTGGTGAGTGACCTGCTGAAAGAGCGGCACTGCCCTTGATGCTTACTGCTGCAGATTTTCCCTGCCAATCAGGTGATCGGCAGGAGGGGGTCAGCCTGGGAAGCGCTTCACGGCCCCTTCCCTGGCCTTTAAATGATGAAAACAGGGGGAGGAGATGGCGGCACGAGGGGGTAGTGGTGAGGCTGCACAGGGAGGCAGGCAGCGAGGCACGGCCCAGTTGGAAACAGGCCGTGGACCAGTACCGGTCCATGGCCCAGGGGTTGGAGACCCCTGCTCTATAGCATTCTACATTCTACCTGAGGTCCCTTCCCTCTCAAGGCCCTGCACTTCCCAAGCTCCACCTCCAAATTTCTTGGTATTTCCAACCCAGAGTTGGCAACCCTAAAACACACATACAACCTACATACATGCCTGTTTGTAAGAAAGAGACAGTGTGGCTGCAATCACACACACTAAATAATGCACTTTCCATAGGGTTGCCAATCCCCAGGTGGGGGCAGGGGATCCCCCGATTTGGAGACCCTCCCCCCGCTTCAGGGTCATCAGAAAGCGGGGGGGGGAGGGAAATGTCTGCTGGGAACTCTATTATTCCCTATGGAGACTTATTCCCATAGGAAATAATGGAGAATTGATCCACGGCTATCTGGGGCTCTGGGGGGGCTATTTTTTTAGGTAGATGCACCAAATATTCAGTATAGCATTCAGTACCTCTCCCTAAAATATCCTCCAAGTTTCAAAAAGATTGGACCAGGGGGTCCAATTCTATGAGCCCCAAAAGAAGGTGCCCCTATCCTTCATTATTTCCAATGGAAGGAAGGAATTTAAAAACATGTGCAGTCCCTTTAAATGTGATGGCCAGAACTCTCTTTGGAGTTCAGTTATGCTTGTCACATCCTTGCTCCTGGCTCCACCCCAATGTCTCCTGGCTCGACCCCAAAGTCTCCTGGCTTCACCCCCAAAGTCCCCAGATATTTCTTGAATTGGATGTGGCAACCCTAACTTTCCAGCTGGATTTTACTGTGAACTGGCAAAATCCAGTTGAAAAGTGCATTGAAAGTGGATTGGAAGTGCATTATTTAGTGTGTGTGATCACAGCCTGTGTGTACACTTTACAGATGAAACTGAGGAGCAGTGGCTGGATTTATATGGAGTACAAATTACATGTTCCTTTGTATATACACTGAATGTAACATGAGAATTAATTGACTCACGTCTAAAGGAAAATCAAGGGTATGCTGTACACGGATCATCTGTGTGTTCACTGTGACTCATGAACAGGGCTTGTATCTATATACCATCTTCTTTTCTGTCCAGAAGCCATGATACCTGTCTGTGTGATAATCCCAGCCAGTCCTACATTTTGTTTCCTATCATCTGGTTCTGTCTTGTCCCCTGACCCTAGCTTCCTGTTGCTACGAGACTTGGTTTTTCCACTTTATGTAGCTCTGCTCCTGTATATTTACACAGATTAAAAAAAAAATCAGGTTTTTGCTGTCAGGAGGGACTTTTCTTGCCAGGAAAACTTTCAGTTACATAATTTCTGTTGCTGTCAATGATACAGAACCATTTAAAAGGTGGTAGTCTTGTGTCGGCCTAATTACTTCACCAGAAAACCAGCTCACTTGGAAGCCTGTCAAACATCCATCCTTGCCCTGTCTGTTTTGTGGGATTCTTTTGATCAACAAAGACTTCTTCAGGCATTCAGAATTTTGCTATGCTGTAGAGGAGTCACAGATGGTGCCTGCTGCCCTTGCCTCCAGATGTCTAGAGATACAGTGACCCTTGCACACATATAAATGTGCACACTGTCAGATCCTTCTTTTTTGCAGTGTTCCAGATTGCAGGTACAAAGCCTATTTGTGCATATGTTAGAGATGATTAATGGTCCAGAATACAGGTCCACATAGGCCCAAACTGCAGTCATTTTGCCTTTACAGATTAGGGCTGCAAGTTCTGGCTGGGAAATTCCTTGAGTAGAGCTTGGAGATTGCATCATTTGGGGAGGTGTGAGGAAAAGCCCCCTACTTTTCATACACATGGACATCATGATCACCGGTATGGTTGCCAGGGTGCCTGGAGTTTTGACTCCCACACATCTGCTCTAAGAAGTGGACTTTGCTTGCAGTTTCTAAGGCTTATGTGGATACCATAAGCCTCAGCTTTGCATTCTACATCTCTGAAGAGTGTTAGCCAGAACTACAGACATGCTCCAGCTGCTCCTTGTGTGCCCAGTCTTGGCCACTGCAGTGGAAGAAGCCAGGCCACCATGTTTCCAGCCTGCCTCCATGGACCTAAAGCTAACAACAGCAGAATCCATCTTGCTTTCCTGACCCAAGCATACCCTACCAGGCTGAACTCATTCCTTCTTAGTGGGAAAGTCACACGTACACACCCTAGCCTGCAAGCAACTCATTTACCTCATGAATGGATTAATAGCTCCACTGTTGATCCTAATTGCTCAGCAATACCAGAACAATAAATCTTGCCCAGCAGAAGATGAGATAAGAGGAAGGACATCTCCTGTCTTCATCAAGTCTTTTGCCTAACCCGGGTGGTACCTAGGCCAGTATTTGATTCCCTATTGTCACCTTCCCAGCTAATCCCATTTAACCTTAAGTATCCAGCCATTCACATTCTCACCCCAGTCTAATACCTTGGAGCCGCCCCAGGCAGCATTGCAGCTTGGAAATTTCCAGGTTCACCGGACTAAGGTGAAGTTCATTGGTCAAAACTGGCATCCAATTAGGTGTCAGCAAGGGATGTCCAGCCTTCTTGGTCATCGCAGAGCCTCCCCCTGCTCCTCCCCAAGACCTCCCAGCCCCTGAAGGGTCTGAGGGAGCCTATTTAACCTCTGACCCAACTCCACTCATGTGTGCATCTAACAGTATCCCAGTTCCGCTGTCTAGATCCATCCCCAATTCTGGCCACAGTCTTGGGTCCATTTCCCCTGTACTCTTATGTCACCATTGGAAACCTTCCCTGAAGACTACGATGGTAAATATTACCCTGTATGTTCATCCTTATATGTTCCCCTATCAATCTATCTGTGTTTCCTAGACCTGTGTGAATGTGTGAGTGTTTTGTATTTTTATCTTGTATGAAAGAACTACTATTTCAAATAAATTACAATTGATTTTATTAAATTAGAGTCCTTTTATTGAGCATCACTCTCTGAATGGTTGAGCCTGGTATACATTGATAAAAAGATTCCTATTAGGCCAGATGTCCATCTAACTAATTCCCCAATCTCATTTTGAGAGCATTTGGCCTTACAGAGGGGCGGGACCATATAGTACTATAAGAGTCCACCCTCCAAAGCAGGGGAACTGATCCCTGAGTCCACCCTCCAAAGCATTTTTTCCAGGGAAACTGATCCCTGTAGCATGGAGATCAAGCATAATTCCAGATCTTCAACCTGCACCTGGAGGTTGGCTAGCTTCTTAGTTGGAAAATACCTGGGGATTTTGGAGATGGAGTATGGGGAGGGTAGGATTTGGAAAGGGGAATGACCTCAGCAGAGTACAACGTTATAGAGTTCATCCTCCAAAGCAGCCATTTTCTCCAAGGGAACTGATCTCTATTATATGGAGATCAGTTGTAATAGCAGGAGATCTCCAGCTCCATGTAGCGGTTAGCAACTAAGGATGGGCAGGAAATCTTACAAGCCCAGGTTCATAACAAATTGGGCAGGTTCATTAGTTTGTGAACTGCAATTCAAGCAATCACATTGTTTGCGAACTGCCTATAAACTACCATGTTTTTTGCGGCAGTTTGTTTGGTTTGTAGGTTTCTTTAAATGCCTTCCCTTCATTCCTGGAGGCATGCTGCCACTGCAATACCACTCTGTAAGGGAAGGGGAAGCATTTAAAAATCCCCCTTTTCACTCTCTAGAGTTGTGCCACCTTGGGAAGGCAAATTGCCTTCCCTTCAATTCTGGAGTTGCACTGCCACTACAGTACAACTCGGGGAAGAGGGGGGCATTTAAAAATCCCCCCTTTGCTCTCTGGAGTCGTGCCACCTTGGCAGCATACCTTCACATAGGGTTGCCAAGTCCAATTCAAGAAATATCTGGGGACTTTGGGGGTGGAGCCAGGAAACATTGGGGGTGGAGCCAAAAGCAAAGTTGTGACAAGCACAACTGAACTCCAAAGGGAGTTCTGGCCATCACATTTAAGGGAACCGCACACCTTTTAAATGCCTTCCCTCCATTAGAAATAATGAAGGATAGGGGCACCTTCTTTTGGGGCTAATAGAATTGGACCCCCTGGTCCAATCGTTTTGAAACTTGGAAAGCATTTTGGGGAGAGTCATCCGATGCTATGCTAAAAATGTGATGCCTCTACCTAAAAAAGCAGCCCCTCCAGAGCCCCAGATACCCCCAGATCAATTCTCCATTATACCCCGTGGGAATCGATCTCCATAATGAAGTGCCCAGCAGACATTTCCCTCCCCCCCTGTATCTGATGACTCTGAAGTGGGGGAGGGCCTGCTCCCAACTGGGGATTGGCATCTCTACTCACGAGCTGCTGAACTTCCAACTTTTTCAAAGTAACACAGAGCAACCAAAGGTTCAACTTTACCTTTCCTATGCAAACACCTCTGAAAAGATTGTGCAACCAGCGGAAGGTCTGAGCTACTTTCGCAGCCATTGGGAGCAGCAATGTTGTTCTGCCTGCTTCCCCACCCCCATTCAGCTTTAAAGACATAGACACACCATCCCAAGAGGAAGCCTTTCCAAGTGGAGTCTGAAGCCTCCAGAGGTGGAAAGGCACATGGTGGCTGTGGGGAAGGGGCTTCCCCCCACTGGCCAGTTGACTGGGAGTGTGAAGGAGCCTGGGAAAGTGGGAGACCCCCCGCTGGGACCTTGGGATTGGCAAGCCTACCTCCACAAGTGACGGGAAAGCACTTCTGGAGGTGTGCCACTGTTGTGGCATGATTTGGGGAGAGATGGGGAGGCATTAAAAATGACCCCCCCCCCACAAACATACAGAGCTGGCCCTGCCACTAGGCAAACTAGGGCGCTGACCTTCCAAGGGTGCCAAATCGGGTGCCTCCCCATGTGACTCAGTGACATTATCAGTGCAGAAGGGGGCATTAGAAGTTAGCCTTGCCTAGAATGCCAGACGGTCTAGAGCTGGCCCTGCCCTCCCATCATACTTCATGAAGCCAAACCAGTTCAGTAAATGGGAAAGTTCATGAAGGTTCACAAACAGTGGCAAGCTGGGATAGGATGACTTCAGTCAGATTGAATAAATTCAGTCAGATTGAATAAATAATAATAATAATACTTTTCAGCCTCCTAATAATTTTAGTTGGGGTTTTCCCCTGCTATCTTTTCAAGTGCTACAACATCACTTTTTTTTTGAGATAGGGTAACCAGAACTGTTAGCAGTATTCCAATGCAGCCAGCCCACAGATTTATAGTGACATCATCGTACTGGCAGTTTTATGACCAATGCCTTTCTTAATAGTTCTTAACATTGGATTTGCCTTTTCCACTGTTACTGCATAGTGAAGTAGTATTTTCAGTGAGCCATTCCCCACTCCCCTACCCTAGATTACTGTCCTGGGTAATCACAGCTAGGGATGAACACTTTTAAAAAAGCTTTTCATTGTAATCATTATTACACATTTGATTTCTTCATTACCTACACCTTTCTTTTTCATTTGTTTCAATAGAAAACAGTTCCAAAGGGATGAATTCTCAAGGATTGTACCCTCACCTAAGCAACCTTCCACCACATATTTTAAGCAGATGGGACAACGCAGCCCCATTTAATGGGCAGTTAAAATATTCACTTACAGAGCATGTTTGGCAACCCAAAAAAGCAGATAACAGATACAAATGATATGTAGAAGTAGCTAGAGATGTCAGATCTGTGTTGGAAAATATCTGGAGACTTTGGGGGTGGATCCAGGAGAGAGCAGCATTTGGGGAGGGGAGGGGCCTCAGCATGGTACAATGCCATAGTGTCTAACCTTCAAAGCAGCCATTTTCTCCAGGGGAGCTGATCTCTGCCAGCTGGAGATCAGTTGTAAAAGTGAGCAGGAGATCTCCAGGCCCCACTGGATGCAGATAACCCTAGAAGTAGCATCTTAGTATATGTGTCTGTCCATTTCTAAAGTGAAAATAGTGTTCAGTTGAGGGGAGATAAACCCTGCTTATTCCCTTATCTTATGTCACAATATCCTTGTGCTTGAAACGTTTTACTCCCAGACAGGCTCTGATTCTGGAGGCATTTAACAATGAGCTCTTCTGACAGGTTTTCTCATTTAATGTAAGCAAAGATAATTTTATTGTTAGTTTTTACATCTTTAGTAATTTAATTGTTAATTCTTTATGGGTGTGCCTTATTGTAGATTTTTATTTGTTTTACAATAACATTTATTAGTGTATATTAGTTACATCTATATCCTGTTTTTTCTCTGTCTTGGAGAAACTCAAAATGGCATATATGGGCTTCCCAGATGGCCTGCGGTACAGACCTTGACCAGACCCAAATGTTTTTAATTTCAGCAAAGCTGCTGAATGCCTTCAGACTATACCTTATACAGAGCCAGCAGGGGTTGTTTTTTTTTTTTCATTTGTTGGTGAGAATTCCATACACACACACACACACACACACATGAGAGAGAGAGAGAGAGAGAGAGAGAGAGAGAGATATTTTGCCTTTCATAACAAGTAGCAGAAATTGTTGGTAAAGAGACAAAGGATTTTGGATGCAATCAAATCTTTTTGTTTCTTTCAGGGCCAAGAAAATATAAATTCTTTGATCTGTCTATAAAATGTACACAGGTCAAATAATTTATGTTTTCCTGGCACAGCATTTAGTTACTGCCAATAAGAATTAGATACACAAACAGTACTCCTAAAATTATTGAGCTTCATTATTCTCAATGCATGCATGTATTTGGTTCTTGTCTATGTCTGTGGCTTACAACCCCAAAAAGTGGAACACTATGGAAACACTAGGAATGCTTCCGAAATTTACCTCATCAGAATGACTTCCCAGTCTGGAGTTTGAAATTAGCTACTCTTTTTCTGAAGCGGAAGTGGTCCTTTTCTGGAGGGGAGGGACGGGACTTCATTGAAGTATAATGCCTTCGAGTCCACCTTCTAAAGAGGCCATTTTCTCCAGGAAAACTGATCTTTGTCACCTGGAAATCAGTTTGTACAAAAGGCATGAACTGTTTGTGGCAACCTTCAGTACATTCATGTTCTTGCCCTATTGTATTACCTGTGTACATGTACCTATTGATAAAACACTGCAAAAAAGCAATCTTTATATGATTGTATGCACAGAACATCAAGATTCTTTTGGGGTGGTATTTTACTGTTGTGCAGGGATGTATGTGTGCCCCCATAAAACATTGCCCCTGAAAGACTCTTAGGGTGATAACAGACAGGCATTTAGGGGTGGATGGGAGGCATTCCAAATTGGACTAGCTCAAAAAGAACCATCCTGAACCCTCCACATGCTCCCATGCAAATCATCCCCATCCTGTCCATGCAGTGACACAGGTGTGATCAGACAGCTGTCATGCACCATTCCCATCACTCAATTTGGGTTTTCTTCCCATACTATTTTAGTGGCCATGTGCATGCTTAACGCTTTTCAATTCGGGTTTCATCTGGGTCACGGGATGGAGATGGTTCTGGTCACCCTCATGGATGACCTCCAGAGGTATCTGGACAGAGGAGGTTCGGCAGTACTGATGCTTCTAGACCTGTCAGCTGCGTTTGACATGGTCAACCATCAGTTAATGACCCACTGCCTTGCCGACACTGTGATACAGGAGTTGGTCTTACAGTGGCTTTCCTCCTTTCTACAGGGTCGGGAACAGAGGGTGGTGATAGGGGAGGAGCTCTCCCGATGGCACCCACTTTTATGTGGTGTGCCACAAGGGGCAGTTTTCTCCCCAATGTTGTTCAACATCTATATGCGCCCCCTTGCCCAGATTGCCCAGAGGTTTGGGCTGGGATGCCATCAGTACGCAGATGACACCCAGCTCTATCTGTTGAAGGGTGGCCAGTCTGACTCCTCCCTGTTAGATCTGACCATGGCACTACAAGCTCAGGTTGAGTTGACTGAAATTGAATCTGATGAAGACAGAGGTCCTGTATCTAAGTCATGGCAGTCCGGGAGCCGAGGTCTCATTACCAACTTTTGATGGAGCACCTCTTGCATTGGTGCCAAAGGTTAAAAGCCTAAGGGTATTCCTGGATTCCTCCTTAACAATGGAGGCCCAGGTGACAGCCACTGCCAACTCAGCCTTTTACCACCTTCGACAGACAAGGCGGTTGGTCCCCTACCTCGAATGCAATGACTTGGCAACAGTGATCCATGCCACGGTCACCTTGAGACTGGATTACTGTAATGCTCTCTACATGGGGCTGCTCTTGTCTCAAACCCGGAAGCTTCAACTAGTGCAGAATGCTGCATCCAGGCTGTTAATGGGTCTTCCCTTATGGGAGCACATTCAACCTGTGCTGAAAGCGCTGCACTGGCTGCCTATCACATACCGGGTTTATTTCAAGGTGCTGGTGCTTACCTTTAAAGCCCTATATAGCCAGGGACCTGTATACCTTCGGGAACGCCTTTCCCACATGTTCCCCAGAAAGTACTTCGGTCAGGGTCACAAAACCTGCTCTCAATCCCTGGCCTCAAAGAGGCCAGGCTTATGGTGACCAGAGCCAGGGCCTTCTATGTAGTAGCGCCGAGCTGGTTGAACAAGCTCCCTGAAGAGGTTAGGGCCCTGCGAGAGCTCACACAGTTCCGCAGGGCCTGCAAGATGGTGCTCTTCCACCAAGCATTTTGTCAATTAGATCACAGGCTACAACAGACTTTGGAACATCTAGACCACCTCTAGCATGACCCTAAGAGCTGTTTTATATACAACATCCAGCTGGAACAGCAGAATAGCCAAACTTAATACAAAACAGAATAGGCAGCCATCCATTTTATTAAACAGATTACCATCTAAGATCAATAGCACCTCAAATGTTTTTAATAATTTTTATGGTTTTATATTTTAATTGTATTTTATGTTTCATGTGTTTCTTGTCCATACATGAATATGTAAGCCACGCTGAGCCTGCTTTGGCGGGGAGGACAGGATATAAATAAAAATAAATAAATGCACACATGCACTTGTAAAAGGTTTTTTTTTGGGAAAAAAAAAAGGCAGATGCGGCTTGGGGTGGCTTGGTGGTTTCACACCCCCAAGGCACCTCACTTGCACCCTTCCACTTCCAGACACTGACGAGGCAACAGGCATGTGGCTCAAAAATTTGCTACCACTTTGAAAGCGATAGCTTTTTGAGCTGCTCTCAGGACACCAGAGGATGGGATGAGTACGGGATGGGGATGGGTGGCAAATGTTTGTGTTTTTCTAGTCAATTTCTGAGGCATCTCTGAGTCAGCCCAAAGTGCCAATTTGTAATCACCCTTAATTTCATTATACATACATTTATATAAAAGTTGCTTTTTTGCAGCGATCTATCAATGCTAATGCACATATCAATAACCAACAGGGCAAAAATACAAAGGAGCTGAAAGCTGCTGCTAAAGTTGCATGCTCCAATTTTAGAAATTCTCCTAGTTAAACCAAAATTCAGAAGCCATTATATGCAGGGCAGAATCAGTTTGGGAAACAACAAATAACAGCAATAGGAAAACCCATTCATCTCCATGAAAGAGCTGGAGTTAGCCCATCTGTGCTGAGCTAAGATTAGTGATCTTACATGTCTGGGGCTATATAATTGTGTAAACTTTTTAGATTTCAACAAGAAAATCAATGGCTGTATTGGAAAGAATGGTAAAATCCCTCTGGTCTGCATTTCTTTGTAGAGATAGGACCAATCCAACCGTTTGCAGCAGAAGGGAGTTAAGCAGCCTTCCCAATAACTAAGAACTGTTAGAGAAGTAGGTACCCTCTCTTTCATTCAGCCTCATTTTGACTTCACTGAACTCCATATGGATTTCTAGATTAATGACCAAGGCTGGTGGCATAGTAGAACTAAGAAGTCTTAATCTGTAGGACAGCAGGGAAATCTGATTGGCTCCTTCCATGGCCAGAGAGGCCTGAAGTAAGGCACCATTGTCAAGAAGGCCCTGTACCAAAGGACTACCCACCATAATTCAAACTGGGGTAAAACACAGAGGAGGGCCTCCTTCAAAGGCCAGGCCTATGCATGTCAATGGGTTCATATATGGGCAGACATGCAGAGTGATCCTTCAGATGGTGTTGCTTATATACAAGGCTTTTGTTTTGTTGAAAAAGCCCAGCAGGAACTCATTTGCATATTAGCCACACCCCCTGACACCAAGCCAGCCAAAACTGGTTCCGATGCGTTCCTGCTTAAAAAAAATCCCTGTTTATATAATGCTATCAGTGTATGTGTCTCTTTACAATTAACATAAGCAATGAAGATGAAGAATACAAAGACGAAGAAGAAGAAGACAAAGAAGAAGAAGAAAATAAACCTTAACCGAAACAGGAGGACGCAAACAGCAAAGAGAGTAAGCCAGTGTAACCAACAGCAGAGAGAAGGGTTAACTGTTGATATTTGGTTGTGGAAGCAAGATTTTTAGAAAAGCACTGGATGGGGTTCAGGGAAATTGTTACTTAAATAAGTAAATACTAATGAGGCATGTTAAGATCCTGCCCTTTCTTCTTCCTGACTATATGCCGCAGTCATTTGCTTTCTCTCGCTCTCCTTTTATCCTCTAGTTAAATGCTTAAAGGCGATACTTGGAGCTGTCACAAGAGCACTCGGAGGGCCCAAGCAAGCACAGTTTAGCATATTCAAGGAAGAATTAGCAGGAAGGCTGAGTGTCATGCAGTTTTATCACAGACAGATGAGAGCGGCCGTGTAAGAACACCCTGTCTTTATATGATGGGGCTTAAAAAGGCAAACCAAACCCCAGCCCGCCACTGTTCTCTGCAGCATCGGTGCCATAAATAGGCACATTCCCATGGTTGGTTGATTTTAAATTTATGATAAACTATATAAAATTAATGAGATGTGGCTACACTTAACATGCGGGGGTGGGGGTGGGGGGGGGAATTGACTCCCCTGCTGTTATGCTAGTATCATGTACAGTACTTCAGAGTCAGCGTGCTGAAACCAGACACCCTTTCATTCATGCAGTTAAAACCCCAGGCAGTCTTATCGGTGACACAGCTTTTTGCAAGCCATACCTAACCCGTTTAATATTATTACCAGATTTGCAACTTATTAAGTGTGTGCTTTTGCAACAACAACCCCCCAAAGCCCCCAAACCTGGTGCCGGAGCTGGGGGCTGTCCTGTCTTAGCAGTTGTATTCTGTGCTTGCTGAGTGGGAGGGTCACACTCTGCGACTAATAAGGACAGAGCTGCATCCCCTTCTCCCACTCTTTAGAGACTCACTTCAGCAACTCTTCAGCAACCACAGCAGCTGTATGACAAGCATTTACTGTGCTTCTGGGAGAACTTAACACACAGCGTTGAAGGTAAGATCCTCTCTCTTGCGACCAGCTGATTTACACCCAGTGTATACCTACAGGATTGTTTGCTTGGCTGGCTTGTTTTCTCTGGTTTTGCCAGAGTTAACGGGAACCCTCTCTAAATTGTGTGATACATCATATGTTGATCTATGTATGCTTCTGTCTTGTATAGCTTGTGTAGCTGTGTGCTGGGAGAATAGGTCACTGCTTGTTCAAATATACTTGTTTTAAATACAAGCACTGTTCTTAAGGCGGAAAGAACAGTTTTAAGAGACAAGTCTTCAAATGTCTACAGACCAGCATAGTGCTCTTATGCTTGTGGTTTTGGGGGGTTTTTTTGCTCAAAGTCTATGGATCTAAAGAAATACCCATAATTGTATATGCAGTGCATATGCATTGTATTGGTCTGCCTAGCAGTGTAGGTCCATTATCTTGAAATGTATCTATGAACAAGGGCATCTGGTGAAAGAAAAGAAAGTCTGACTGAGATGCAGGAGATTCTAAAGGGTTGTATTTCCCATGAGGGACTAGAGCACTTCTGCAGATTACCAGATAAAACTCACCCTCTCTCCTTTGCTATTATAAGTATTTAGTTCTGTTGTTACTGGAGTTCTTATAGTCTGGGCCAAGAGAATTATTTCACCTGCTAGGCACACATCTAAGCAAGATGAGAGACTATTGCCCTTTAAAAATGTGTCATTTTCTCCACCTCAGAATTAAAGATGCTAATGGAATTCTCATTTACAATCTGATTGTTTCCTATCTACCTGATTTTACATGATTTCTGAGTGCTTAAAGCTTTTGCTATACTACTGTAATGCATATTGTCATAAATGTCTTGGATGCTTATGCATCCTATTATATTGAGGGGCTGTAACTAAGTGCAAGATAGGAATGGGGCTCATTGGTACGGCATCTGTTTTGCATCTAGAACATCCCAGGTTCAATCCCCAGCATCTCCAGTTAAAAGAATCAGGTGGCAGGTATTATGAAAGACTTCCGCCCAAGACCTTGGAGAGCCACTGCCAGCCGGCAAAGACAATGCCAACCTTGATGGAACAATGGTCTGATTCAGTATAGGGAAGCTTCGGAGATATTCTAAGCATGTGAATCTATGAAACTGCCTTATAGTAAATCAGATCATTGGTCTCCATCATTGTCAGTACTGTCTACGGAGATGGGCAGCAGATCTCCAGGGTCTCAATCAGATGTTTCCTGATTTACATCACCTGTTTCCTGATCTTTTTAACTGGATATGCTGGGGATTGAACCTGGGGCCTTCTGCATGCAAAGCAGATGCTCTACCACTGAGCCACAGCCCTATCTTACATGCTAAACTGTTCCATTAAAATTAATAGCATTTGGAGATGATTGTATTGATTGTACCATGCTCCTTGTTTCTTGTTTACTAAGGAGAGGGGAACGCACTTTTAAAGACTTAAGTACCACTTTGCAGACGACATGCTTTCATAATTCTACTTTCCATCTCATCTCATAACTTCCAACTACGTATCTCATACATCTCCATCCATGGTAAATATGTGGGTTGCAGATGTTGCTAAGACTGATATCTTTGTCTTCTGGGGGAAGGTGCATGGAATCCCATTGTGAGAGGTGGCAGAAAGATTTTGCTTGTGTTGCTAGCTCTCATGATATCTTCCAAGGCTGCCCTTTTGAAACAAAGCAAACTTCTAAGGAAAATCAGTGTTAAACCCCTTCTTCCATTTCATAGTTGCTCTCACTGCGGTTAAATTCTGCTTAAGGCCTGACTTGAATAGGTAAAAAATTAAAAGGTGTCACACCCTCCTATTCACTCTTTCTCCCTTTTTCATTCTTCCTGTGTTATCTAACACCCCCCTTCCCCTGTTAACTATGTAAATCTGTGGGATTCTCACTCTGTAGTCACATCACACTTGTGCCTGCATGCGTAGAGTTGCCCCAACTTTGGGAGACCCTTTGATATGGTAAGTTTATGAAAGAAGCCACCTTGAATTAGGACCACATGTTTTCTTTGTGACATTCAAATGGCCCTGATGAGGGCATCAGAGGATGTAGTTTCCCAATGGAAAAGGTGTTGGGTGTTGATCAGGATGTGAATGGCTTAAAATAGAAATAGCAAGGTTCTGTGTGGAGAAGCAGTCCCAACAAGCAGCAGTGGCTTCAGGCTCCTGATGTGATCAGTGGCCAGAATTGCCACCATTTTTACAGGCCTTGTTCCTGCAGCTCTAACTGGATGGTGTTTAGTGGATAAAACATTTCCTGACAGAGAGATAAATGGTAGCAACAGTGTTATCTGTTAAACATGTGTGTGTCATTAAATACTAATGACAAGGTGGTGCCCTTTCCAGTGGAAACTTTCCTAGGCTGACCTCACAAGACTGTTCATTGCGTGGAGACTTGCATGTTTATACAGATAAGAGATAGTTCTTTTTTCATAAGATAGGTAATGTATGAAGATCCCATTTCTGCAGGTAATTCTTCCCTGGGCAGATGATTCTTACAGGAGCTGCATTCAGGCACATAGGGCAATATGTTCATGGGCTGGGCTAGGCATCTAGCAATGTCTTGGAATGAATGAGTGCCTTGTGAAGGTTGAGAGGAAACACATAAATGTCTAGGAAATGTTACTGGCCATCACTTGGATGGCTGGTGGTTGAGTCCCATGTTACTGACAATGTTCCCTCTAAGCTGTGGAGTCTTGTGAGCAAAAATTCTACTTTGTGAGCTATTGGCATTAAAGTTGTGAGCAACTGCATAAATTAGTTTGCTCTGGGGCCATTTTTCCTTAGCTAAGACAAAAATGTGTGAGCTGTAGGCTAAAATACTGTGAGCTAGCTCACACTAATTCGGCTTAGAGGAAACATTGGTTACAGAGTATGCAGCTTGGGTCTGGGCTCCCCATTCTGTATGTCTAAAGTAAGTTGCAGATTCTCCATTCCCATGTGTGCAGTACCCAATTCAGATCAGAACCACAGCACATGTGAGTTTGTGCTGCCCTCCCAATCTGGAATGGTTCTGTGGGGGAGGGGTGCTATTTGACCCACAGGGGAAACTGACATGTTCCCAGGGATACACATGAGTTCTCCCAATAGGCAAAATAGCACATGCACACAAGATTTTTTCAGTTGAAAAAATGGCATGGGAGAAAAGGGAAGCTCCTTCTCCATGCACACCATGGCCCAGATCCAAACCTTTAACTCACATCTGTTTGAGAAGCCTACACAGTGTTGCATGACAAAATTGGTTATGTGTATGGATGGACTAAAGTGGCTTTCAGTCTATAGGATCAAAGTTTGAGTCCAATGGCACCTTTAAGACCAACAAAGTTTAATTCTGGGAAAGTACCTGAAGAAGCATGCATGTACACAGAAGCTGATACCCAGAATTTTACTTTGTTGGTCTTAATGGTGCCACTGGACTCAAACTTTGTTCTGTTGCTTCAGACCAGGGTGGCCAAACTTGCTTAACATAAGAGCCACATAGAATACATGTCAGACATTTGAGAGCCACAAGACACGAACATCAGATGTTTGAGACCCACAAGACATGAAAGAAAGGAGGGAAGGTGTAAGGAAGGCAAATACCTGGGGGAGGAAGGAGGGAGGAAGATGTGGAAAGAAAGCAACTAGTTGGCTTGGCTTGGAGAAGTGATTTAAAAGAGAGAAATGCCTTCTCCAAGCTGGTTGATGGGGCAGTGGGGGCTTTGAGAGCCACAAAATATGTATGAAAAGAGCCACATGTGGCTCCTGAGCCACAGTTTGGCCACCCCTGCTTCAGATCAACATGGCTACCCACCTGAATCAGTCTGTAGGATCAATAGTCTTTAACTTGCTAGTATTTCTCTTGGTATTATAACTGTCTTATCACTCTTAACTACTAGGATACTTTGGGTAGGGTTGCCAACTCCAGGTTAGGAAATTTCTGGAGATCTGGGGGCAGAGCCTGAGGAAGGGGACAGACCATAGCAGGGTCTAATGCCATACAGTCCACTCTCCAAAGGAGCCATTTTCTCCAAGGAACCTGATCTCTGTAGTCTGGAAATCGGTTATAATTCTGGGAAGTCTCCAGGCCCTACCTGGAAGTTGGTATCCTTAACTCTGGAATGCAGTCAGGTCATGGAAGAGGGCCTCTCTTTTCCCAAGCAGTTAAGGATTTATTTTATTCATTTATTAATACACTTTAACACCACCCTTTCTCCAAGGAATTCAAACCCGTGTACACAAGACTCTCTTCCTTCATCGTACCCCCACAGAAACCTTGTGAGGTAGATTAGGCTGAGTGGCTACCCCAAGATCACTCACATTTCATGGCAATTGGGACTTTGGACCTCCCAGATCCTAATTCAGCACTCTAACAATGGCATCTGATTGGATCAAACATCATGACTGAGCTCAAAGCCTGACTTTACAAAGACTGAGCTGATGAAGTGGAAGTCTTGAAGTGGAAGGGCAGCAGACAGGAGACAAAGACTAACCTGAGTGCTGGAGTAAAGTCTTGAGCTACACCCAAGAGGAAAGCAGGGAATTACCAGATGCCTGCCAGAGCATCTGCACTCTTAACAGCACTGCTGAATTTTGGCTTGATAGGTACCTATTAAACATACAGGAGCTCTGCCCCAAAGTAGTTGGCTATTGAAGAGTTCCTCAGTGCTTGCACAGAATTACTTCCCTCCCATGGTGAATAACCACACAGTCACATCCAATGCCATTTAGCTGGAGGGACCTGAACGCTGCACACCATGATATCCATCAGGTGAGAGTTCTAGTTCCTTCCATTTTAGAAAGTAAGCATTGTAGAGCCATGTACTGCATAGTGGTCATTATTTCTACTCAGATAGTGAATTAAGCATGTCCCTCTTTTGTACCCAGATGCTTATCAGATAGTGGGTATTGTGTGATTCCCCTCCCCCCAGAACAAAAGTAGAAACACATAAAAGTCTCCCCACTGTCTTCTCTTTCAACCATTTAAAGAACTTCTGCAGCCACCTGGAGGTGGATGGCCACATGGAGATTGCTATTGTGAGTTTGATGTCCCTGTGCCACTGTCAATATTGGTTCACGTTTGGCAATGCTGAAAGATCAAGTTTCCTGGAATCACTATAGGCAAAGCAGCTGCAGAATGAACACATATGTTCAGCCAGGTGCTGCATGGACCTTCAATGAATGATAATGCCAAAAAGACATCACACGATAGGGGGAAATTGGCAACCTCCCATCAAAACAAAAATGCTTGGAGATCAGTTGTGAATCTGTCAGTATAACATATAGTTTGGCTCTATGTGGCAACACATCTTCAGTTCTCCGCTCAGTTCTTATATTCACTTTGACTACATTACGTGCAAACTTTTGTTCACTGTACAACTTTACTAGTTAGTCATATCTACAAATGTCCGAGTGGAATTTTACCAACCTTTTCTCAAAGCAGTAGTGCTGTGAAGGAGGTAGAAATACATGGGGACCCTAATAAAATCACCTTCTAAAGCAGGTACTCTTTTAGTGCAGTGATCTGAAACAGAGGTACACCCTTCTAAATCCACTGGCTTCAATGGATTTACGATGCTAATCTGTTTAGGACTGCAGTGTTAGAGAGTCAGCATTAGTTTAGCCTCATGAATGAAACTGGAATACATTTTCTCATAAGGCTACACCAATAGCATATTTATTTCCTGTACTGAAATTTAAAAAGGTAATAAAGAAATAGAACAAATCTTAAAACATTTTTCAATGGGTTTGCATTTCCCGTTTCTCTTCTTCCAATATAGTCATTTGAGCTAGAATGTAAATTCAGCTTTAAAAATGGCTATTTTGCACTTTGGGTTGCCAACCGCTAAGTACAGCCTGGAGATCTCCAAGAATTACATCTGATTTCCAGATAGGGTTCCCGGGTCTCCCAATGTAAAGGGAGACCGCCTGCTGGCAATCCCTTGCTCTCCACAGACAATCAGCCAGCAGGAGAAAATTAATTTTAAAAAATACTGTCGGCCTGACATCACTTCTGTGGAAAACTCAAGGAATTGCCAGAAACTCCATAGAAACCCCAGAAGCTTCCAGCAATTTCTAGAGCAGTGTAATATCACTTTCAAGTTTCCCCCAAAGTGACACCATGATATTATGTTGATGGTGCTCTACTCCATGTCTCTGCCCCCAACTCCGCAGCCATTGGCTGGCAACCCCTACCTCCAAATGACAGAAATCAGTTTCCCAGGATGAAATGGTTGCTTTGGAGAGTGGACTTTATGGCATTACCCCCTGGCGAGCTTCCTCCTCAGGTTCCACCCCCAAATCTCCAGGAATTTCCCAACCCAGAGCTGGCAACCCTACTTGCATTTTCTATGCTACATTGACTGTACACTTTTACTTAAACATGGTGCTTTTTTCTGGGGGAATATGGCAGAAAGGAGTTCTGGAACCTCTTTGTGGAAACAAAATCCTTTTAAAAAAAATGTTCATGATGGACACCATCTGTTTCTCCTTCATTTCTGTTTTGAGAGTTCTGGCACCTCTTTTTCCAGAAAAAAAAGAAAACCATTTTCATGTTACAGTCATATTGGGGGGAAAAGATATTATTTTGGTGTTTTTTACTATATTTTGCTAAAATCTGACTTCCCTGCTTAAACAGGGTGCAAACAGGCTTGAAGATACTTTTAGTGCAATGTTTGAAAGTGTTCTCCCAATGTCTGAGCATGAAACTAGTGAATGCCAGTGGCATTTAGGGACAGGCTTTTGAATTCCATTGCATCCAGTTGAAAAGTATATTTTAGCTTTGCCTGGACTAGACTGTTTTCATTCTAGTTCATCTGCCTTCCAAATGTAACCCTTTTAATTTAAGGCTGTTGACCTTATAAAGGCAAAATTCATGTGAACAGTGATGGCATCACTGGATCAGGAACCACAGCTGTGTATCTTTTAAATACTAAGACCATTTTCATGTTACAGTCGTATTGGGGGGAAAAGATATATTATTTTGGTGTTTTTACTATATTTTGCTAAAATCTGACTTCCCTGTTCACTGTGATTGCTTTAGAAGAAATCCTTGAGTATTTTGGTAGATACACTGAAGTTTTTGTGCATTCAAAATAGGCTGCCCTACACATTTGCATATTTTATAAGGGGTAAAAAGGTTGCCCTTTTTTCTCCAGATAGATATATGATACATTTCTCAGTTTAACATAACTATAAGTCATCCTACCCATAGTGATTGCATCCCGGTTAGCTCAAAGTATCAAAGACTATATAGCAAAAATAAAAATGTAAATCAGCTATTACTAACAAATTATAATTGAGTGGCTTTGTGGCCAAAATATGTGACTTAACATGGTCAAAAAGCTATTACTCATTAATCTAAAAACAGTGGCAGACAAATACCATTCATTGCTTTCTTATAAGTTTAAAATTAGCTTATAAATTTTATATGACATACATTGTAAATGACTGATTATTCTCTCTCTTTTTTAAACAATCTCATTATTGTGGCTGAGGGATACAATTTAAGGAGTGAAAAAAAGAGAATAAAATACAGTTAAATATTACTGGTATGCACAAAAAGTAAAGTTTTTATGCCAATTGAATTGAATTGAAAAAGTAAAGTTAACACAGTTATAGAATTCAAACAGAGCCAAAACATGTCGGATTTGAAAACATTTACAGCTGTCATTTGACTACAATGCTCTTCAACAAAAATATTATTCTCTCCTAGACAGCAAAAACAAAATCTCATTAAAAATGAAATGACCCCAAAAATATAATTACAGATGAACATTCTGAAGAAAATGCTCAGATTTTGTTATAACAGATGCAAGAGATGCTGCTCTTCTGGTCTTCCCATGTAAAAAAAAGAAAAAAGAAAAAGATGAAAGCTGCAAATCTATGCAGAGTTAAGTTCCCAGATGCAGACAATAAGCCAACTGCACCCATAGTGGGAAGCAGGAAGGCAGGGGAGTGTACCTTCCATCCTCACCCTCTTAGAACACCAGCCACATTTATCTGCCTTCTCCAGAGGACATCCAAATGTATTATCCAGTTTGGCACACATAGGCTCTGTACAAGCAGCAAAACACTAGATGAGCAGTGCACAGTTACATCTCCTCTAGTCTTTGACTTCAACAACTTAGAAGTAGATAACTCTGCTTAGCATGAGCCAGTAGATGCAGGACTGCAGATGTATATATGAAGTTTGTGTGTGCCAAGTAACAGGTATGTCAATGAGTAGAAACGGCCAGCATGCTGGATGGGTGAACAGGTATGGTGTGTTCCCCCTTTACCTGTTCCCCACAATGCATATGGACAGTGCAGATGGACGCACTGATTTCAATTGATTTTTGTGTGCCTGCCAAACTGCACCTCTCTGGCCTGACAAAAGTGAGTCAAAGGATGGTGTCTTTTACTTTTTGTTTCAGATTTCTGGCCACTTGTTCACATGTGTTCGAGAGGAGATGAAGGCAATTGGATTTTTCATAATTTGGCTTTGGTTGGCAATCCTTTATTTCCCTCTCTCTCATTGTATGGCAGTCACTGACAATACAGGTATGTACTTTTAGCATGTCACAGTGATGTTGATGCAGAGTGTTGAACAAACAGCATAATGCTATGGAAAGCACAAGGCCAAAGGAGGCTTATTCAGCCAGCAGTACAGCCGCCCATCAAGGGGTATTCTGTTACTTTTCATGGACTGATACAATTGCTTACAAAATACCATACTGCTGTGAAGCATACAGAGACCCTAACAGACCTGTGGAAACTGCATAAAGTTTCTAATCTGGGAAGTGTTTAATTAAACTTCTCTATTAAAAGATGTTTCCACCCAAGGTGTCTAAGAGCAATATTTCCATTTCCTGACCACACAGAGGAGGCTACATTTGGAATGAACTTGTAATCGTCTACAGTTATGTTGTGCTGCCACTGATACTTCCTCATTTTCTTAAGTTACACATCCAGAAAGAACCCAACCCAGGGTTTGGAAACTGAGCACAGTTACAACTGTAGTCCTATGTTCATTGGTTCTATAAGCCTTGCACCACAAGCTTTAAACTGCGATCACAAGCACACTTCTTTAGAAGTGAGGTCAGCTGAAACAAATGAGGCTGACTTTCAAGTCGGCAAGCGTGCTTAGGAGCAGCCTTAATCAAATGCATGTGAGGAGAAAATGGTTGGAGGGTACCATGTATACTGCCTCAAGCTTCTTGGAGGAAGGGTGAGATAAAAATATAACTAATAAAAGAATACAATATGTACATTTTTTAAAAAAAATTAAAGCCTGGAAGAAGCACAAAAATAAATGATAAATTAGGCTTGTCACATATCATTTCTATCCTCTATAATTTTTCAGCTTTGTGGTCCTCCTCCTGCATAGGATATATTTTTCTATTGTCATCTCTCTCTCTCCAAAAATTAAAATTTCCCACATTTCCCCTCCTTTTGCTCCATCTCTCTCTTGATTGGACCTGTCCCAACAGTTGTCATCTCCTCAGAAATTAATCACTTTTTGTGATTACAGAAATTATAGTAGTATTTTATGAAATATTGATCTGATGCTTTCTAGGGATAGGTCAAAGTTTGAATTTATGTCTAGAGTTCTGACAAGTGATCTAGTTTGGTGGGACTCACTATGTGATAGAGAAGGATCAAATCCTGTAGCAGTTCATCTGCCATTAGCTGATTTAGCTCAGATGGGTGACATTTGTTGATATATGTGTGTGTATATATATATATAGTTTTATTTTTTTCATATCCTCTTTATTCTCAAAGGGCTCAAAGCAGCTAAATTCCCCCTTCCCCCAAAAAAACCCCCAGGACCTCAAACTTAAGTAGAGTCTCCATGAAATCTTGGAGTACTCATAAAATGATGGATGACAGTTGTGCTGTAATGAAGTGAGAATTCTGAGTAAGCAGACTTTGCATTAGAGGTTTTTTTTCCTAAACTCATAAACCAACAAAAGCTCCACAAGCTTGCTGATCTCAGCTCCTTACAGAAAGGGAAGGTAAACTACCTAATGAATTTATAGTATCCTTCCCTTGCCCTTTAAAGGTGTGAAGTTACAGAGTTCTGGAAGAAAAATATCCTTACTTAGGTCATTGAAGAGGTGGATCTGATCATGGCTGCAGTCTCAAGGACACTTTGCTGATAGTAAGCCTCACTGAATAACATGGGACTTATATCTACATAAACTTGCTTACGATTGCTCCCATTGTCCATTTCAGAAGATTCCTATCAAAGAACCCAGACAATTGGTAATATACAAGCATACCTTCCTGAAGGTCAGAAATAAAGAATGTTGACCATCACTGGTGATATTGAAAAAATTATAAAACAATGTTGATATCTCCCAGTTTGTGTCATCCACACTAATGTAAGCCTTAAAACATATACGTCTTATAGCCACACTGCAGAGGATGCAACTTGGAAAAGTAATTCCCCCCCCCACACACACACACACACCCAGTTCAGCATAAAACTAGGAGAAAAGTCAGTTACTTATACCGGGAGAAATAGTTGTGGTGGACATAAAAGAGAGCTGTATCACGACTATGAAAGTTCTATCGTGGAGTGAAATGGATAAATTAACTAGAACATTAAGAGACTATGATTTGGAGATATTTAAAAAAGAGTGGAGGAAGTTTAAAGAATACATAGAGAAAGAGTCGAATGTAAGAAGACATTGGACAATTTTTTAGTAATAATGGGGGGGGAAAAAAACGAAGAAGCAAGAATGGGGGGGAAATATATATATAACGAATTTTGATTAGTCAGATGTATCTTTAGTATTGAATTAGAATCTAAAACCTCGGGGAAGTCTATATTGGAGGGAGGGGGGATTGAAAAGTCATATGGGTTAGTATTGAAGCAACGAAGGGAAATTAAGTTCTGTAACCATATGCTATCAATAAATTGGTAAAACACGAGAGCTGTATCACTGCTCATCGAGGTGTTTTTTGTGTTTGTTTGTTTTAAATATCTTTTGCCCACTATTCAACAAACATCACTGCATCATGGATTGCCCTTTTGACTCCACTCCTACCCATTCAAATGATTTTTATTATCCACTTGCTCTTTTTTCTCTTTCAATGCAGTCCTAAGAAGACATATCCTTCTGAGTCCACTGAAGTCATCCATGGGTTTAGAAGGGTATAACACTGTTTAGGCCTTGTTTTTCTCTCATGCCACTCCCACATTACCTACTCTAGATAATTTTTTTTTTTTTGCTGAGTTCACTTCCCTGTGGGTCTACAGCTGTTCTGGACTGGAACCCGTACAAATTATTTGTGATGTTCTAAGTGAATTGAAAGGAAGAACAAGAGGAGGAGGAGATTGGATTTATATCTTGCTCTTCACTCAGAGTCTCATAGTGGTTTACAATCTCTTTCCCTTCCTCTCCCCACAACAGATGCCCTGTGAGGTAGGTGAGGCTGAGAGAGCTCTGAGTAGGGTTGCCAAGTCCAATTTAAGAAATATCTGGGGACTTTGGGGGTGGAGCCAGGAGACATTGGGGTGGAACCAAGATCAAGGCTGTGACAAGCATAACTGAACTCCAAAGGGAGTTCTGGCCCTCACATTTAAAGGGACCGCACACCTTTTCAATGCCTTCCTTCCATAGGAAGTAATGAAGGATAGGGGCACCTTCTTTTGGGGTTCATAGAATTGGACCCCCTGGTCCAATCTTTTTGAAACTTGGGGGGGTATTTTGGGGAGAGGCACTAGATGCTATAGTGAAAATTTGGTGCCTCTACCTCAAAAAACAGCCCCCCCCAGAGCCCCAGATACCCGTGGATCAAATTCTCCATTATTTGCTATGGGAATAAAACTTCAGAGGGAATAACAGAGTTCCCAGCAGACATTTCCCTCCCCTCCCCCCGCTTTCTGACGACCCTGAAGCGGGGGGAGGGCCTCCAAATCGGGGAAACCCCTGCCCCCACCTGGGGATTGGCAACCCTAGCTCTGAGAGAACTGTTTTTGAGAGAGCTGTGACTGACCCAAGGTCACTCAGCTGGCTGCGTGTTGAGGAGTGGGAAATCAAACTCAATTGTCCAGATTAAAGTCCATTGCTCTTAACCACTACAGCAAACTGACTCTAGGATGCTTGGAACTCCACAGAAACCTGCCAGTTAACCTTGATTTTTAAAGTAGCATATATTTGAAATATGGAAGCAATTACTTATGCACAGGGCTTCTTTGGTAGAAAAAGCCCAACAGGAACTCATTTGCATATTAGGCCACACCTCACAGATGTCACCATTGTTTCAACACAGGGCTTTTTTGTAGAAAAAGCCCAGCAGGAATTCATTTGCATATTAGGCTATACCCACTGATGCCAAGCCAGCTGGAACTGCATTCTTGTTCCTGCTCAAAAAAGGCCTGCGTTCCTGCGTTCCTGCGTTCCTGCTCAAAAAAGGCCCTGTTTATGCAAAAGAAAGAGGAAGATCACATGTGTGGGTTGCTGTGAAGAAAGAAGTAAAGTTTGCTTTCTGCTCAGCATCCTGACTGAGCCTGGGGAATGAATTCATTTAATTAGCTAATATTGTATTAATTAAGGAAATGGCAAGGCTGAAAAAAGATGTTGCAGAATGGCAGATTACACTGGTTCTGCTTGCAGCAGCCTGCCTAACCTTCTGCTAATAGCAATGCTCCTTTCCAGTTTTTGCTTCTGCAGAGCTTCTGGTATAACAGCCATTTACTGGAGGGAAGTGATTACATCTAAAAATAAAATATAACAAATCTAAAAGAGAGGATTGGGTTACAGTGCTGAAGCTCACAGGGTTGTCAACAGCCATGTGTTAAAGCCTAAATAGACTAAAGATAACTTGTTTCTCGTAATTGTTTTATTCCTTGGCTTTTCAGGGATTAGGTTTGTTTAGGAACACAACGTTTTCACAGCATTGGCGGGATCTCTTTTTAGTGGAGCCAGAAATAATTAAAAGTGATAATTTATACATTTTACTTGAATGTTAAGATTTCTTTATAGTCGACAACAATTATTGTTGTGTGCCCAAATTCCTATTAAGGGCATCATTCTATAAATATCAGCTGCACTCCACATACAATTGTCCTTGTCTAAGGAACAAGCCTGAAATGATTCTTGGAGATCAATGAATGGATCTCCAGTGTTTTGTTTTAAATGGCAGTTGTGCAAAAGGTTGCGGAGGACAACCTGGGAGGTGGATACAAGAAAGGGGAGGGCTTGTTTTTATTTATTTTTTCCACATGTGAATGGCATCCCCAGGAGTTACAGTTTGCCCTACTGACCCAAATTGGTGGTTCCTATAGCTTTGAGTAACATTAAACAATGTACTGGGAAACCTGTTCATGGGATTTCCAGAATCTTGACTGTTTTGACCCCAAAGCCACAATCTTAAAGCCTACATATTTAATAGCCGAACCCACTAAATTCATTGAAATACTTTTGACTAAACGTGTGTTGGATCAGCTGCATGCTCCAATGAACTTGTGGAACATAATAGCTACGACCAATTAAATGCCACTATGGGATAGGGTGGAATATAAGTGAAATAAATAAGTCAGTCTATTGTCAATGGAATTTAGTCATTACTGATTTTTGATGGTTCAGGGCAGGGCTTTTTTTCTAGAAAAAGGAGTGCCAGAAGAGGGAAATGAAGGAGAAACACACGGGTGCCTCTCATGAACTTTTAAACATTTTTTCCCCAGAATTTTGTTTCCACAAAGAGGTTCCAGAATTCTGTTCCACCGGGGGGGGGGGGAGAAGCACCCTACTTTAGGGCCATGAACAGTGTTAACTAATTCTCTTCAATTTATATAAGCTTCAGAATTGCCATCTCCAATAGAAAAGAAGTCCTGGATCTGTGCTATTAAAAAAAAAACAGTTTTATGTCAAAATTTTAGGGAAACTCCCTAAAAAGTTTTGATGCATACACCACATGCTAATCCAATAGTCTTTTGTTGGTTGGTCAGGAGCAGTCCAAGATCTCATCTCTGTTTCTTCTTCTTGTTTAGGGTGTTTATTAAAAAGCAGAATGACATGGGGGGAGAAGGAGAGAGTGAATTAGAAAAAAGAGTGTAAAGAAGGCAAAGTTCCTTTTCCTTTAAAAATTGCTTGTGGATGATCCCAAGCTTTCATCTCAGTTTCTCCATAGATTTTGGCACTGGACTACCTGGGCTGCAAAGAGAAATCAAACATTAGGAAATCTGTACTCTGCCCCCCCCTCTCCAGAAAATGGTGTATGTGCTGTGGCCTTCAGTTCTTTTAGTTCAATTGCATCTCCCATCCTTCATGTTAACCTGTGAACATGTACATTGATAAATCAGTGCAAAAACACAATCTTGGTGTGACTGAACACATAGTTGTAAAAGATTCTTCTTATTCAGTGGTATACAATGGTGGTATACCAATACAATACGCATATTAGTAAAACATTTTGCAAAAAAGAATCTTGATGCAATTATGCATTTGCTTTGTGTCACCCTTGAACATGTGTGCATCCATAACATAGAATGGGGAAAGATATATATCCTTTGAAGAAACCAAACGCTGTGACAAACTTTGCATGGCCATTAATTTTAGAACCAGTCTTTAGGAAGAATTTAATGCATCACAGTCAGAAGTTCTGGAACAAAAGAAAATGGAATATTTTTGAAAGATTCCATTCTACTTTTCTCCTTAACAAAGGATTTAAAGTGGCTGACAATGAAATTGAAACCACAGTTACAATGACAAAAAAAATTAAAACTATAAGCACTCAAAACCAGAAAACAAAAAGACCACCCAATCTCAAAACAATTCAATGTCCTAAAATGCCCCCTTAAAGTATTTAGCCATACACCTTTTCATAGAACAATAAGGAAATGTGCTTTCCTGACTCCCCAGAAGGCTGTTCCATAACATCAGGGCTTCTACAGTGAAAGTTCAAGATTAAGCAATGGTAGATCTTATTAATATGCAACTAGAGACCAACAGAAAGTCCTGCTTGGATGAGCAGAGCTGCTATGCAGGTTCATATGGGAAGAGGAAATCTTTTTAGTGCATGCACATACTTAATGGACTTTGAAGATAAGCATCAGGACCTTGAACTGAATTGGGAAACAAATTGGCAGTCATTGTAAAGGCTGGTGTAATGTGTAAAATGGCAAAAGTAATCAAATAGGAGAAACCAAGTTCATCCTCAGTTGTGTAGAAGAGAGAATTTCAGCCAATGCATAATGTCAAAAGTCTCCCTTCCTCCCAAATATCAAAAGTACAAAACCCCTCTCCTTGTTTTTATGTGGTCAAGATAGTTAAATATTTAAAAAGGCATCACACATTTCAGGGTGCAGGTTAAAATGAATCTCAAATCTGAAAAGACTGCAGATTACTGCTGTAATCTATAAATTACAGCGGGCAGTAACCTACAATTCTGTGCGTAGAATGCCTCATTTTCCTGTATTCCTCTCTGCCTTTGCAGTCCCATCCAGCCCCTGGAAAGGTGATTCCTAGGATTGTGGGAAAGAACAGCCATGTGGGTTAGGGGGACTGGAGTGAGTAAGGAGTACAAAGACCTGAAATTGTTCCTCCTTCCTCTTCTGCAGACAACTCTGCCGAGGAAAGAGGTCAATTTCATCCCCTTAGTCCAATTTATTGACCTTCATGGCTATTCTTTTGCACAAATCCTGCACTCCCAGGAATTATCATTCCAGGGGAACAGGAAGATTTAAAGGAAAGGGACATGGAAAATTCTGTGTACCTTCCTCATACAAATATTAGGATACTGCCTGGAATCTAGAATGAAAATTCAACTTTCTGTTACTCAAGAATATATGTCAGAATGCTGTAGTCAGTAGTGCATAAGATGTAACAAGATGTTACTACAATAATATATTGTAGTATTTTCCATGTAGTATTTAAATGCAGTTGCATTCCTGAAACAGCACTATGAATACTGACTTCAGTGGGACTATTCATGAATAAATGTAGCCATTTACTTTGAGTATTACTCACTAGTATACTCAGACACTGACTGTCTACACAAATTGAATTCTTCATATTGTGCATCATTTAAAAGTTAATGTTCCCAAGACTTTCAATTACAACTCACACTCTATTTATGGCTCCGTGTCATACAACATTTATAGATGTACAATATAGCCTGTGATCTTGTAGTTTCAAACACTTTGCTTGTTACACTACATTTAATTAATAGAATGCAAGTTCACAAAAAATAAATAAATAACATGAACTGTGTCTTTTCCCGATGCCATCTGAGACAACTGTTGACATACAAAGGTCTTTTGAAGAGATCAGAAGTAGAGAAAGAGATGGGGCTGTTAATGTCCTTTAAAGCCAAGATACATTGCAAGGATAGCACAGCTGTACTGCTTTCTAACAGTGGCGCTAAGGTAGTTCCACATGCTTTCTCTCCTGGTCTTAAAAGGTAAGAAAAGAAGGCACAATCGTCCTAAGCAGAAATAAATGGATTTTCCTTGTCCCTTTGCTTTAGTGATCTGCAGTTTCTTGCTAGGTTGTGCTTCACACCTCTTTAATTCGAGTTTAACTGGGAAAATTCCTAAAACTGTCCCAGGAATTGTATCATGCACAATTTGTAACAGCCTTCAGTTCTGCTTTATATTACCACTGATGCCCATGTGGGCCTTGCTGCAGAAATGCAACTGTGGTATGTCCCGTTCATAAAACTGAGTCAAGATCCCTTTTTTGCACAGCATTTGACTGATGCATAATAACCCTCATGTGTACTGATGGTGTTTGAAAGTTTTGTCAAGCTGCAGCCAATTCATGGCAACTTGATAGGGATTTCAAGGCAACAGACATTCACAGGTAGTTTGTCATAGCTTGCCTCTGTGTAGTGACCCTGGACTTCCTTGGAGGTCTCCCAACAAAAAAAGCTGACCCTGCTTAGCTTCTGAAATCTGATGAGACTGGGCTATTTGTGTACTAGTAAAAAACAATTAAAATAATCTTGATACAATCACGCTGCGCCTGAACGGGGGGTGGGGGGTGGGTCAAAATTCCAGGGACCCATATATATCAGGTTCTCTGAATACCCAGCTTTCATTTTTAAAAGTTAGTCACTACCCCTTTATATCTCTATTTAAAAAGTGAAAGCTGGGAAGTCAGAGAACCTGATACACATATAGTTGGTCTTACTCCTTCAAATCCTTACCTTGGCTGAGAAATTGCCTACCTCCAGGTGTGAATGAAAAGCCTAGAGTTCCACAGAGAATGACTCAACCAACAACAAAAAACTGTGAAAAGATTAGTGAAAAATACTTCAAAAGTGTAATAGATAATTAAACACTTCAGCTTCACACATTTTCACATATCATTACATACAGCAGCATATTATCACAAATGCAAGATATAAAGTACAAAGAATAAATATTCAAAAGTGCTTGCAGTTAGTCCATATCCAGTTTGAAGTCCTTGAAAACCTTTAATTAAAGTGCCAGTTTCCAATGTGTTGCAACTGCAGATAATTCTTGTTCTTCGGCAAAGAATTTATGATGTTAAGACGTTGCTTTAAACTTCATTTCTTTAAAGATGTGAAGTTTAAAGCAACGTCTTAACATCATAAATTCTTTGCCGAAGAACAAGAATTATCTGAAGTTGCGACACATTGGACACTGGCACTTTAATTAATGGCTTTCAAGGACTTCAAACTGGATATGGACTAACTGCAAGCACTTTTGAATATTTATTCTTTGTACTTTATATCTTGCATTTGTGATAATATGCTGTTGTATGTAGTGATATGTGAAAATGTGTGAAGCTGAAGTGTTTAATTATCTATTACACTTTTGAAGTATTTTTCACTAATTTTTCGTTATTTTTCCATAGTTTTTTGTTGTTGGTTGAGTACCTCCAGGTGTGGCCTGGAGCTTTCCTGGAGATCAATTCCCCTAGAGAAAATGGCTGCTTTGGAGGTGGACTCTATGGCATTCTACCTGGATGAGGTCCCTTCTCTCACTAAACCCTGCCTTCTCCAGGCCCTACACCCAAATCTCCCAGAGTTTCCCAAGCCAGAGTTGGCAATCCTAGTTAAAACATACTTAATAGTAGACCAGCAAATCTCTGTTAACATGAGCAGTCAAGTTAATATTTCCAAATGATGTATTAAAGTAGTGAAAAGGTGATTCCCCCCCCCCTCCCTCCATCCTTTACAAGTATGGTGTTCTGCATTGTTTTCTATAGGTTACATTTCTGGAACAGATTATACCTTTCTGAATTAACACATATAAGCAATACTGTAGCTTAAGTATCGGACTTGTAGGCTTTAATAGATCTTGTTATAGACTTGTTTAAAGTATATATGAACTCTCCCCTCCTCAATGATTAAAGGTAATTTAATTACATTTGAACACTGTTCAAACAATCTGTTTTCATTATTACTGTATATGTGAAACATCTGATATTTTGCCTTTTGTAAATGTAACTTTGCTGATGTAGGCATTTGGCATCATGTTACATGAAAAACAATGTAATCTTTTAAAATAAATATGTCACTAAAATCAGTCCTAGTGATCTTAATGCCTCTCATTCAGCTCCTGGTTTTGTGCGACATAAAAGTAGAAGGGTAAATTGAGACTAATTTCTTTTTATTTACTAAAGATTATGGTGCTCTGAAGTTTTTGTGAACTAGATCAGATGTTCAATCTTACAATGGTAGACATATATTTTCTGTAATATAAAATTACAAAATTAGACACAGAGAGAGAAATACTAAGAGGCACAATCTGTGTAAGCTGTGTAGATGATATAGTGGAAGGCGTCATGGGCTATTAGAAAGAAAACAGCAGTTTTCAGAATCATTAATAGATAGATGTTTTTGTCTGGATCAACTTTGCTGGAAATAGGCAAGGAAAGCTGTCCCTGCTTATGTTTTGTTTTGTTACACAATGATGATGGTTTTTATAGCTAGGTGGGCTATATAAATATAATTCACTGCCACAGGAGGTGGTGGCAGCTATGCATAGGCAACTTCAAGAGGGGATTGGGTAAACATATGGAGCAGAGGTCCATCAGTGGCTATTAGCCACAGCGTATTGTTGGAACTCTCTGTCTGGGGCAGTGATGCTCTGTATTCTTGGTGCTTGGGGGGGGGCAACAGTGAGAGGGCTTCTAGTGTCCTGGCCCCACTGGTGGACCTCCTGATTGCACCTGTTTGGGGTTTTTTTGGCTACTGTGTGACAGAGTGTTGGACTGGATGGGCCATTGGCCTGATCCAACATGGCTTCTCTTATATTCTTATGTTCACGTTGGCTTTATAAATGAATGAACGATATAAATAAAATGAAAAGTGAGATTTTTTTTCCTGCCTCACTGCTCCAGTTCAACCATAGTGAACTTGTTTAGCAGTAGGTTCAGGAAAGTCAAAAGGAAGTCCTGAATCACAGGCTTCATAACTGATGTATTGAATAAACTATGGTAAGTAGTCACATCCATGGGTTCTGAAAACTTTAAAAGGGAATTAAACAGATTCATTCAGCTGGACAGGTCTATGAGTGGCCTTTACCTATGATGATTAAATAGAACTTCCATGATCAGAGGCAGTGTACATTTGAATACCAGTTGTTGGGGGCATCTGTGAGGGAGGAACTCTTGTCTTTATGCTCTTCTGGAAGGATTTAAAAATACAATTGAGTGGTTCTACTGCTTCCTCTGCATCTTTACATAGGCTAATGAATCATTACAATATGCATGAAAAAAGAAGACTAGTTTTTCAGTGCTGATGGGGAAGGCATTTTGTGCATGACCTGAAGTATTTTTGCTTTCCAGAATCAGCCTGTGCTGAAGACAAACTTGTAGGCTAAGCCCTACTGAAATCTTGGCACAAACTGAATAAGCAGTTGTGAAAGTTGAAAGCAGTGGAGACAGATTCTAGAGGAGTAACCATGTTAGACTGTTGTGGCAAAACTAAAAAATGAACACCGTGCCACCATAAAAAGCTAATGCTACCCATCTGGGGTCTTAGATAATATACCTCTTTTCCATGTACGATACAACTGACTTTTCATTAAGCATCTTTATATTGTTCTGAGCTTGCTTTTATTTTGAAGTATTTTTTATAGTTTAATACTTTTTTGAGAGAGGCTGACATCTCCAATTAATGGGGCTTATTCCCAGGTAATTTGTTTCTCATATTTATAGTGCACTTCAGTATTCTGGCTGGAGAATCTTTCCAATTCTTCTTGCTCTCTTCTTCTTTTTGCACCATATCCTATTGCAATCTGCAGAATGTAAATAATAAATTAAGTAATATCTATTCCAGGGGTGGCCAAACTTGCTTAACATAAGAGCCACATAGAATAAACACCAGATGTTTAAGAGCCACAAGACACAAACAAATATTATACACATGTCTTTATTAAAACTCTTAATACTTTCTTTGCACAGAAAGATAAAATACATATGTATGCACTTTACAACATGATCATGCTTGAAGGAGACTTTTTTTAAAACAAAGGCTGAGAATTACAGTCCCCATAAGACCAGCATAGGGAAAGGTTAGGGAGTCATTTTTTTGGCACCAGTGCGATAGAAAAAAAAACACAGGTACCATATAAATCACTGACCACCATTTGCATTATTATGCATCTCTCTTTGCCTTGACACCAGGTTTTATAAATACATTCCTACAAGAGCTATGAAACTAAGAGAAAACCCTGGACTGCCCTCTTTAATTCTGCCCCTCCTTCCAGTGGCTCCCTTGGCTCTTGAGCTCTTTTCCCCCACTCTAGGTCTCCAGGCAACCTTTGTGGTGGGGAAGAAGAGCTTGCAAACCTGCCTGTTTCCTCCTCCTTCCCTGCTTCACACACAGTGGAAATAGTTCCCTACTTATGGGTCAGCGCTCAGAGACTAACTGAGGTCCTGATGCTAAGCATGCTTACTTGAGAATAAGCCTGCATTAATTTCTTCCTCAGCCTTCTGGAGCTGCACAATATGTGTGAAAAAGCCACATGTGGCTCCTGAACCACAGTTTGGCCATCCCTGGTCTGTTTTTCAATAATCCTGACTGTTTCCTTTACGGTTTCTTACCTAAGAAACAATTATTACTCTCTTCATGGTATCAAGAAGCCAATTGATTTGTTTTGTTATATTTGTTATGATATTTGGTTTGGATCAGGGTCATATAGGGGATCCCAGATGGAATCTTTATCTAGGACCCATAGTGGCTCTTAGCAGCCTTGCTGTCAAAGGCCATTGCTATTCCTATGCTTCTTTAGTTAGCTCTTCCCTTTATGGTCCTGAAAAAGCAGATTATCCATGTTTAGGGTGGTTAGGTAAAGGCTAAAGAAATGGGTGTTCAGAAGGGAGTCCAATGGTGGAGAGAGAGCAGATCTGCTAAACAGAGGTGCTGAGAATATTATAGCCAAAGAAAGCCGAATGGAAGAAGGACCAAAGAGGATGAACTGATGGCCCAATACAAGTGACAGAAGCCACTTTCATTGAGAGTCCTGTTAAAATTGTGAGCTCAGAGATGGAAATATTTTACAGGAACACTGTGTTAAGCTTTAGAGAATGTTTACACCTTAGAGGTCTAACATTAGGAAATAAGCTTGCCAAGCCCCCACTGGGACCGGGGGTTCTCCTGCTCTGATGACCCCTCCCCCGCTTTTAAAAGTATCAGCAGCGGGAGACAAAATGATGCCTGTCTTCCCCCTGCATTATCTCCCTGACCCCAGAGAAAGAGCCTGCCTAATAATAGGGGGCAGGGGGAGAGAAAAGAACTTGTGTGTTTGTTAGGGGGCGGGGAGAGGTGATTTCACTCATCTCAGGGGGGGTTCACTTATCCCGAGCCCAGGTTGCATGCTGTGCTTGGAGTCATCGGGGGAGAGCTTTTCACTGGCTGGCGCTGCCGCCCTAAAGGTAGGAGGGCCTCCTGGAGCTGGGGGGGGAGTGGTAAGTTAACTGCATACTGCCTAGCCCTTGTAGGATTGCCACCCCCGCGCTTTCTGGCTCCTCTCTTTCCCTTCCCAATCCCGGCATTTACGCAGAGAACCTGCTGGGATCAACTTGCAGCTGCTTTGTGCCTGAGGCTTCCGTCATCCCACTTCTTCATCATCATCTTCTTTTTGCACATTTACTTGGAAGTAAATCCCAGTGTTTCAGCTGAGTTTACTCCCTACTAGGCGCAAGAAAGATCACAGTGCCTCTGTTTCCTGATGAAGAGAATTGCCCCAACCTTGTGCACGCTGATTTGGGAGCACTCTTTGAAGTAGGCATGCTGAATTAAGGCTGCTATTCTAAGCATTGTTACTGGGTGAACTTGCCTTCTGAGCTTAGGGTTGCCAATCCCCAGGTAGGGACAGGGGATCTCCTGATTTGGAGGCCCTCCCCCCACTTCAGGGTCATCAGAAAGCAGAAGGGGGGGAAATGTCTGCTGGCCACTCCATTATTCCCTATGAAGATCGATTCCCATAGTATAATGGAGAATTGATCTGTGGGTATCAGGGCTCTGGGGGGAGGGGCTGTTTTTTGAGCTAGAGGTACCAAATTTGCACCATAGCATCCAGTGCCTCTTCCCAAAATACCCTCCAAGTTACAAAATGATTGAACCAGGGGGTCCAATTCTACGACCTCAAATGAAGGTGCCCCTATCTTTCATTATTTCCAAAGGAGGGAAGGCATTTAAAAGGTGTGCAGTTCCTTTAAATATGATGGCAAGAACTTCCTTTGGAGTCCAAATATGCTTATCGTGCCCTTGCTGCTGGCTCTACCCCAATGTCTCCTGGCCCCACCCCCAAAGTCTCCTGGCTCCACCCCCAAAGTCCTCAGATATTTCTTGAATTGGACTTGGCAACCCTATTAGAAAAATGGCAAGGCAAAATATGGGAAATTTGTTTAATGGATAAAATAGTCCAAAATCCATTTTTCGTAGAGTCAATCCACCCTTTGGATAAGAAGTCATGTGAGGAAGTGTAGAACCCTGTTGTAGGTTATCTGAGTGAATATAAATTTTTGCCTAGAAATAATGAATATAGATTGTAGTTTGTGTTGTAGCGGTGTGTTTTTCCTTCTCACTTACTTTATTTATACTGTTGATACTTTATATGTTGTGCACATTTAGAGTCATTAAGTACCCTGATAAACTAGGTCATGTGGTTCTCTTTTTCAACAAGATTTTAGTGTTTGTAGTTTTTCTTTTTAGTCTTTGGATTATGTTTCTCCTTTCTCTTTTGTATTTGTAATGGAAAAATTTCTCTTAATATTTTTTTTTTAAAAAAGAATGTTTACACCAGATGGTATTAGAAAGATCTTTAGGTAAATGGAAGCAGAGAAGTAGTTGCAAAATACATGGAACAGAGAATGGTCTTGTAAACAGGCAGCCTGTTTAAATATTGTAGTTCATAGCAATCCGTGCCAGCCTGCCCTCTAGGCAAATTAGGCATTTGCCTAGGGCACCAACAGGAAGGGGATGCCAAATTCAGCCCTCCCCCCATTCCTAGACAAATCCCTATTTGCCTCCCCAGCCTCCCCCTTCTTCCCTCCCTCACCATTTCAATGCCCAGGAAGGGGCAGTGGAGCACTGTGCTTCCTGGGCTCTTTAAAGGCTGCCCCCCACTGATCAGCTGATTGACGGGTAAAACGCGCCAGAGGCTCACAGTTTCTATGCTGGCCCTCTGGTGCTATCAGGATCAGTGCAGGGGTGAGGGAGCAGCAGTGACCAGAAGGACGAGTGAGCTACTAAAAGAGCGGCTGCCGCTGCCACCTCCTCCCCTTCCTTCCTGGATCGTGGGGAAAGGAAGGGGGGGGGGCAGCACCGGTGGCCACTCTTTCAGTGGCTCATTCGTCATTCCCTCTGCTGCTGCCCTGTCAGCTGCACTGATCCTGATTGTGCTGGAGGGCTGGCATAGGAGTCGCAAGCCTCCGGTGCATTTTACCCTTGATCAGCTGATCAGCGGGGGCAGCCTTTAAAGAGCCTGGGAAGCACAGCACTCCACCACCCCTTCCCGGGCATTGAAATTGTAAGGGAGGGAGGAGGAGGTGCCGTGGAGGGGGGAGAGGCTGCCTGGGGCACCATGCACCCTAGGGCCGACCCTGATAGCAATGCAGAAAAAACAGAGGTTCTTCTCATTCTTTGCCTTCTGTATTTTCTATGAAGCATGCTTCCTATTGTTTTGTGGCTTTGTTTTGTAACTAAAAGGTTTCTTTCAGTCTCTCTACCTTATAGTCAACATCCAGGATACAAATCTGCACATACCTTATTTTTTTTTCTAAATGTGAAGTCCTCCACATGCTTGGCTAGTCTGTTTAATTTTGGCTTAAGCATTTGCATTCAGATAGAAATGCCTTCATTAACAAGCTCATCAATAGTTCTAAAATGACCACTTTTAGATATAAAAGTTACTGCTAGATAAAAGTGTACATTCATGTTAAACTTGGGGGTTCACAGTGTGTGGCAGAGTATATATTTGCAATGAAAAGCTTACCCTGTGCATGTTTAAAGCAGTGGCTAGTGAACTTGAAAGACTTTTATGATTTCAAGTATTTAATTTTCTATGCAACCTTTTCTTGACTGTGCTGTTCTGTTAGTATATTTCTAGCCTAGTACTATGCAAGGTCTTCTCCCTTTCCACCTTATGAAGTTTTGGAAAGCCCCTAACATATTTTGGCAATCTTTCTTAGGGACTTCACATATTAAATTTGATACAGATTTCATCTGCAGAAAATAAGCAGACCCATGCTTGACTGAAATGGTTCACATGTGGTCTCGTCTTTAAACAATATTTCAGTACTGAAAATTCCTAACTGTATGTAATTTCAGCCAGCAAAGGTTGACCCATGTACAGACCTGACATGAAATCCTCTACTGAATTAGGATACTATCCCTCTCAAGAATCTGTTCACTTGCTGCTTTGAGCCACTTATTTCACTTACATGAGTCGTTTACTCACATGATAGCGGTGTGATGTACCAGCTCTAAACTCATGCTGGGTGCTGCAATTTTGTTATCCCTAAGGTACATATTGTAGCCTTGGAGATCATAAATGTTCCAGCAACTGAAAGTGCCACACATGACTCAACTCAGTGCTTAGAAGAAAGAAGTGTGCTATCATTTGGCCCCAGGAAGAAGTGTGAACTGTCTCTAAGAAAACACATCGGGGAAGCTAAGTAACAAAATATTTGGGTAGGGACTCAGGATCTGTAGCTCTGGTCTCTGACTTTATGAATGGGTTCCAAATAAATCAATAAATATTGCAGTGGATGCTAGCCTCCCCCCCCCTCCAATGCAGATACTCTGCCAGTAGCAAAGGGTGGGAATATTTTTGAAAATTCCCCTCCCGCTGCAAGTTTTCACTTTGGTGTTTTCCAGACTGTCTTAACATTCCCTGAAGTTACATTTTTGTGTGTGTGTGTGTTATGTATTGGTAGTTCCTGGGTATGCTACCAGAGACTTTGCTGAGCTTGAGGCTTCACAACAATAGCCCCCTGGACTCTGGGAGGTGGCCAATCAGGAGTCAATGAGCCAGTATTTGTACCTATAGTTAAGAGTCATTGGGTTTGGGGTGGGGCCATTTGCATGCATTTAAGCAGGGTCATTGGCCCTGGGTTCCAGTCTTAGTTTAAACCTTTGCAATGCTGTAATCACTAATAGAGCTGTGATCATTCTACTACATGCCTCCTCATGCATCGAACCCAGTATTTTATATGTGTCTAGACTACTTCGTTAACATTCCAGTGTTGTCCCAGTTTTTCCTCATTTCCCCCCTTTTCTTTTAAAAGTAGTTTTCCCTGTACTTTTTCTTTCATGGCAAAATGAATTCACAAGATAGCATCTTCCTCTGAAGCTGAACATTTTCCCCCACTTCAAGGATCACTGCCCAGAAACAGAGGGTTTGAGCAGCATTGGTTTAAAAAAAAAAATTGCATGCCCACACAAAAACATTTCAGGTGCCCACACTGAAACAGACATTCCCATTAGGATGCCTGACACCAGCCACCATTGCCCTCTTTACCATTATTTCATTCAAACTCCAAAGGAAATTGTAGCATGTCCCTGGGTGCCATTTTCAAAACAATTTGTCTCAAGCACACAAGTCTTTCTTAGCAAGATCTGCAAAATCTGATGGCGCCATAGCTGTTAGAAGGTTTGCCTGACCTCTTGACAGCACCAAATCACCAATAGAAAAGGGAGCTGTATCCTGACAAACGAATGAACATGGAGTCTTAGCCAGGACTTTATTTCAGGAGCAGTTCAGCAAAGAAGTGCTCACAAGAGAATATCAAACCCTCCTCGTCTCACCCACATCCACAGCTTCCCTCACCATCAAATCAGCTCCCTTCCCCTGGCAGAGCTGTGGCAGCTCATCTACAGACATGTGCATTCTCCTGTCTCCTTTGCTCTTTCTCTCCCTTCCATTTGTTAAGTAGTTCCTCTATACAATGACTTAGAAGTAAAGGTAGATAGGGGGTCTTCATGAGGCTGCTGCAGTGCATGTGCAGAAAACCCCTCAAAAAAGTGTAAAAACAATCCTGAAATGTGAATTTGAACTAGAAGGCTGACAGGGAAAGATTGAAGAAAACACACCAGTGTGAACTGATGGCATCTGGTAATGACTCGGTGCTTGCACAGGGGACTGCCTTTACCTTTTCATAGTGTGATCATTGGAACTGCCACAACATTAGCAAAAACATGAAAGGTGGTTGCAGTCTGGAAAATGCCTTTGTCTCCCACAGTGTTCCCAGGTGCCCACTAGCCTATAGTGGAACAACTGGGGGGGGGGGGGGTAGAGCAGGCTGTGGAAAGATGGGATTTTGAGTATTTGAATGTCATTCCATACCCAACAGGATCCACCTATTAGTATTAAGACCTTTGGAGGTTAAAACTTGTTAATCTTGCTGAAGTTTTCCATCTCTATGCTGTCCAGATTGAGAAGACAGTCTTTGAGACTGTCACACTTTAATTTATAGTACTACCTATTTTAATTTATATTGTTTTAACTGTTTCAACTGTTGAATTGCTTGCTTCTACTATTGCATATTATTGTTGTGATCCACCCTGAGCCTGCTTGAGGGGAGGGCGGAATAAAAATTAAAAGAAATTGAAAGAAAAAAAATAAAAACTTGTAGAAATAAACAACTAATAAATAATAAACAAAACTTGAGAGAATTTTGGATTAATTAAATCCTTTGACATAGCATGCTCTATTAGGTTAATCATTAGAATGTGAACATTTGAATACCTTCCAAATGTTACAATGCTTAGAACAATCCTAAGCAGGTCTACTCAGAAGTAAGTCCCATTTTATTCAATTAGGCTTGCTCTCAGGAAAGTATTCTTGGGTTTGCAGCATTAATTTATTCAAGAAGGGAAAAGGCATTTACTTATAATTAAAGCCATTTCTATTGTAATGCTGCTTGTTGAGCAGAAATCTTTGTAAAAGAATGGTTATGATT
Organism: Heteronotia binoei; assembly: GCF_032191835.1. NCBI lineage: Eukaryota > Metazoa > Chordata > Lepidosauria > Squamata > Gekkonidae > Heteronotia > Heteronotia binoei. The sequence goes on from NC_083223.1 coordinate 70,924,836, forward strand.
TTGTTATTTAACATTACTCCCAAAGTCTGACAGCATTGTGACAAAATCACTGTCTCCACGGTAAATAACATTTGGCTCTTGATCTGGTAATCCAGTTATATGCTTTCATTCATGCTTTGTTGTAATGTTAACAGCTATTGCAAATTCTGATCTTAAGAATTTACATACATATTATTAAAATGCCCAAGTATATATAATACCACACTTTATCACATTACAATGGGAAATATTTTTACTGGATGTGACCCAGCCAGAATTAGACATTTTGGTTTCAGTGGCAAAGTTGGAGCAGAGGTTCAGTGGCAAAGTTGAAGCAATCTTCCTCCATTGCTTAATTTTGCACTGGATTATGCTACTTATGGTTTATGAGGATAAATATACTTGAATTACAGATAACCAAAATAAAATTTTAATTAGCCTTTTTATTGCAACATTAACAATATACTATAAGTAATGTAACTTAATAAAAGGGTTACAGTTAAACCTTACCTGAGTTACACCTTTCAAAATCCATTGACTTCAACAACATATAGTAGGGTATGAACTCTGTTTAGGCTAGCACTGGATACTTTTTAATATGGATGCAGCATTCATTCATTTTCAGGATCTTGATCAGCAGTCTGAAATACAATAGCCCAGGAACAGCCTTATTGTTTCTTTTCCATAATTTTTTTGGGGGGAGGGTATCAAGTCAGCTGACTTACGGCGACCTTGTAGGGTTTTCAAGGCAAAAGATTTCAGAGAAAGTCTGCCATTGCCTGTCTCTACCTTATGACCCTGGCATTGCTTGGAGGTCTCCCATCCAAATGTTAGACAAGGCTGACCCTGCTTTGTTTCTGAGATCGGATGAAATCATGCTAGCCTGGCTTATCTAAGTCATTGGTATCCCAGGCATTGGTTGCTGTAAAATGGGTTGAAGGCTTGTGTAGATGATTGGAATAATTTTTACATATTAAAGGATGATGTATTAGTAATACTATATTTGACATTGTTATCTTAAGCTCTTCAAATCATTATAAGATTAGTGTTATCATAGTTAGTTGTAATCTTTTCCTTTTTTTCAAAGGTTATAAAATTCTATATGTACATATTTTTTGTAGATAATGTGTGCCCACTATTGAAAAAAGAAGGACTTCAGTTAAGTCGCATCCACAAAGAGAATATTGATATTTCAGGTGAGTTTTCCTTAAGGTGAAAAAAAGAGAATGCTCAACATATACTTATTAAATTTTAAAAATGAAATGCATCTTTATACTTTTAGAAATTATATAAGAGCAATTCATTTTTGAGGCAGCCATTTTAACATGTGATAAGGGACATAGCTGGAGGGGAACAAGAATGCCTCAGCTTGCCTGCAGGCCTGGCCACATCATATTTTTAAATTACTTTGAGATGGTGACAACATTTTTGTGTTGGCCATGAGGACACACTTGCAGCTAGTTTGGCCCTGGAATTTCTATTTCTTCTACCTTTCCAGACCTGCTTATTAGCGGTGGAGCTAGCATTACATTTTGAGAACAGTACTTTTATTCTCATTCATGTATTTGGGGGGAAAAAGAGCCAATGCATTCTTCAGAAGTTGCAAAGCTGTTAGGGGAATTTCACATGAATACATTCCATAGGGAAAATGAGATTTGCGCATTTTTGTGACTAAAATTGTTGGGTTTGAAACAGCCTGTCAGTTGCTAGTCTTGAAAATCCAACAAGCTTGTGGCACAGATCAATAATTTTCTCCAACATTTTAACATTGCATTTAATGATCAATAAATAATGTCACAATACCATCTTTTTCAGGTTTTGATTTGGCTGAAAGCTTTTCTTTGAGGCAGATTTCATGTGGAGTTGGAAAACCCTGTTTTAAATTGGGGAGTGTGCCTCTTATCAGAGAATTTCAGTAAGTAATGCTGTACATTATCATTGTATATCCCTTTAACCATGATCTTTTTAATTGGGTTCTCCCTTTCTTCCTTCCATGTCATAGCCTCCTTGAGTTTCCACTTTCCTACCATGTCAATTGCCTGCCCACCCCTTGAATGAAAATACCACACAAGTTATGGGTTAAACTGGGACTTTATTTACACTTAAGTGATCTTCACCTTTACATACCTCATAAAGCACGGGTTGAATTGAGTTTGCAAAGCAAGCTCCCTAGCAGGGCAAACCCACCCCGGCTCAGGGAAAGCTCTGGAAACCTCCATACCTTACCCGTCATGGCCCGCATGCTAGTGCGTAGAGGGGATGGGAGCACATACCCCGGCCTATGACTATGAAGCCTTAAGACCAGTAATATGCTCCCCCAACCCAAAGGGGCCCCCAGCTAGGTCACCCGTACTGCCAAGTCTCTAGGTAGCCCTATTGCAGACCCTCCATTGCTGCTGTCTCAGGGTGCTTGCCAGTTCAAAAACCCCTTTAACCCGTGTTTTTCCGCCATCCCAGTTAGGGCCTAACCCGTGACAGGCCTATTTATGCCTCACCCTCTCTGACCATTTGAAGCAGGCGAAAAAAGGCCTCCTCTACTGCCAATCTGAGTGAGGCCCAAAAAATCCCTGCTCATCCTTGTAACCAGCGGCTGGCTAATCTCACCTGGTCTTAACAAGAGAGAGGGTAGGTGGGGAGCTTGCACTGGCCAGATTGTTCAGGGGGTGGTGGCCATTGCCAGACCTGGCTGGCCAGCCACCCCCTGATTGGCCAAATTTCCTGCAGCGAGCCTGCATTGGCTTGTTCCCACTCCTGTGATTTCCTTTGAAGAAGTGGGAGGTGGGCAATTGTGGCGGCTGCTCCAAGGTGCCCCACCGATTTTTTACTTGCAGGCTTCAGCCAAATAAACTTTCGTTAAGAACTTTGGCTCATGACAATGGACTTGTGCAGCTCTTATCCCCATAGTAGCTAATGAAATGAAAATCAAATGATGGTGGGAGTGGAATGGCTTAGTATGTTAACTACTTGGAATATGATTAAACTGGATTCCATTTTTAGATCTATCCCTGCAGGGGATGATTTGCATGCAAAGATTACAGTTGCCTATCAAAAGCAGAGACATTCACATATGGCAAGTTATTATTTCAGATATGTTCTGTTGAATGTTCTGTAAGATGTTCTCATATGGATGGCTACAAAGAGAATGCATTTCACAAGCAGTAGTTGTCTCTTGCTCGTTTGAGGATGGCTAAGTAGTATAACTTACTGCTGCTTCTGAGTTTCATTGCCAGTTGTTTATTCCCCCCAACTCCATTCAGTTGTGTTGTGTAAGATCTGACTCATAAGATGGAAAAAGCTGTGAATGTTGTTGTTTTGTTCAAAGAGTATCCTGCGTTGTACGTTTAAAGTTTTATAAACATCTGTTATATTTCTCCTTGCTCCCAATAAAGAGATGAATAAATAGAATATAGCCTTAGCCTTGATCCAGATGGGCGTTCATATGCATATACAAATGCTTTGCAGATTTTCCTGTTCAAAAGTTGTCCCTCCCCCTAGTAGAATCCCTAAACTCCATGGTACAAAACTGCACTTTGGAGATGTGGGTACAAAAGCATTTTGAAATAAAATGAAATAAAAACTGTCACCAGGCTATCTATCTCTCTATATTGCTCAATACTTCAATTTTGTGGGGTTTACTGAGGGGGGCGGGGACGTGGCAACATTTGATTAGGAAACTTTGCCAAAAATGTTGGTTATGTGTACATAATGTCTACTTATGCACCCAGTTGAATTGCTGCCACAGTAACTTAATACAGCCAGATTATAAAGAAAGAAGTCCAGGAATTTAAATGTCTGCCAGTAGAACATCTTTATCTCAATTGCCCAGGTACTGTATGTTCAATAAATCTTTTTTCACTAAGTTGTCTTCTCTTTCTACACGGTGTCAGCTTATATAGTTTTAGACAGCAGTGTAGCCAGATGTAACATGACTTGTATGTTCATCTCTTCTCTTAGGATATGTAAATAGACCCTGGATATACTATGAGTAGCAGAACATCAGTCTCCCCACTACAGGAAACGAAAGGGTATCTTATTAAGCTGACTAGAAAGTGTCAAGTAGCTTGGCAAATATCCCCTTACACTTCACTCATTCAGCTATAGCATGAGCGATTGTGAGGTATGCTGTACCACGTCTGTTGTGTGAGGCGATTTAATTTTTTCAATGGGGTGTGCGGCTATTTATATATTTGTAAATATGGTGCTTTCCAAAGACACTATGTGGAAGTGAAGTTTTTATACACGTATGTACGGAGATGGAATTCAAGTGTGGTTACTTTCCTCTTGAAGGGTTTATTGATATGTATTCCCCCCACCATGGAACAGTGGGTATTTACACACAATTTCCATATTGTATTTTGCAGAAATACTTTTCTTTTATCGATGTGGTGCACTCATAATTGAAATAAATAGATTAGATTTTAAAATACTAAGATACTAAAGAGTTATATATTGCCGTGGAAAATGCAGACAAAGCTGCAAGTGACCACTGCTGTCTGAGTAGGATTTGCAGTACTTAGGGACAGAACAGTTGCTGCTCTTATACCAAGGGTTTACCATGTTTCAGCTACCTTAATGGTGCATTTTTTCATGTTTCTGCATTGTTGCCTTCTATACATGTGCAGGCCATCAGCAGCCTGTTCCTTCCACATAATTGGAGGAATGTCTGCAAATCATTGGAGGTATCTGCAAATATGTGGAGTTTTTTATTTTAAGTTTTCCCCCCTGAAGGTATTATACTATTTCTATGCAGCATTAGTCCAGGAGAAAAAATTAAAACAGGGTGAGCAGTTAATCCTGAGGTTCATATGAGAACACAGCATGGGCAGAGCGGGGCGGTGGGGGAGGGGGCTTCAATGCAGATCAGTTGTGAAAGGGAAACCATGGCTAAAAATGGTAAGAAAATGGATTACCTTGTGCTGTCTGGAATCTGCATTGCAAAGGAATTTCACACTGAATCACATCAGCAACCCGACAGCCATGGAAAATCACACTGATGTGGAAATAGCCAGTGTTTAGTGTCATGGAGGAGGCCACAGTGGGACTGCAGCTAGTTCATCTGAAACGTTGCTGTAGGAAAGAACATGATTGAAAAAGGATGACATTGTCTTATCTAGTAGTGCACAATTATTTTATTTATGTTACAATTTTTCTTTTTTTAAAAAAATGTTCATTTCTGTTGCATGACTTGTTTTCATTTTGATTCTCATTGATTTCAAAAGGAAACCCAAACAATTCAGCAGAGTTTGCAATTCAGAGCAATGGGCCAAAGCAAAATACAAAGCAAAAAGCCATTCACTACCTTCTATTTGAGTGTAATTTTTTTTGTTTCCCTTCCAGCTCTTATGTGCATACCATTTTACTCCATGCCAAATTCCAGAGAGAGATGAGAAAGTATCTTAGCCCTTCTTGTATCTTTAACTGGAACCCAGTGGCCAAATAGCTTCCTTGGGCCATTTTTTAATCAGGAGAACAGCATTGGGGGGAGGGGTTTCAATCCCCCCCATCCTCACTCTGCAGTCCTAATTCACACCATAGCTTCCTGCTTTGTTTTCCTCCCCCAGCTGCATGTGAATGCCACTGCCACCATACCTCCATGCTTCCTGAGGAATGCAAGGTAAACAGTAGCCTGGTCACCTGGTGCCAAGAGGAAGCAGTCACCTCTCCCTTCTGATTAGAACAACAACAGAGAAAGGCAGTGTCACTTCTGTGTGAAGGCCAGCGAAGAGGCACTGTATGATGTAGTGGCTGGAGGAATTGTGAAGACCTGGGTTCAAATCCCTCCCTCAACCAAGAAGCTTATTGGTACTATTCATTTCCTCTCACCCTAGCCTATTTCCCAGGATTGTTGTGAGAATAACATGAAAGAGGAAATAACTTTGTCCACCATCCTGGATAAATAGATGGAAGGGAAACAGAAAATAGATAATTCCCTTCCCCCATAATAGGGGGGAGGTGTTTATTTAGTTACTTTGCTTGCTTTTCACCAATTTATTTATTATTGTATATATTTATATTTATTTATAATTTAGATATATATACCATCCTTCTCTGAATTCATTACATAAACTGGACAATTGAAAATACAGTTAAAATAACTAAAAATGACATCAGAGTGGCTCCAAAGCAGTCATACAATACAGATTGCTGACTTGATATATGGAGAAGAAACAGGGGGGAAGGAAGCACCAGTAGAATGGTACCCATTGCTATCCTCAACCAAAAGCCTGGTGAAACATCTTTCCTTGCATGCCCTGTGGAACTGTATAATGTCCGACAGGGCATGGATGTTGTTTGGCAGAGAGTTCCAACAGGTAGTAGCCAGGGTCGAAAAAGGCCTGGCTATGGTCAACTGGACATCTTCAGGGTTAGGGATCACCAGTAGGTTGTTCTCAGCAGAGCATAAGGCTCTTTGAGGGGCATACTAGAGGAGGTAATCCCACAAATACATCCGTCCCATACTACACATGGCCTTAAAGGTCAACACCAAAACCTTGAACCTGATCCAGTACCCCACTGGGAGCTAGTGCAGATGGCATAGCACAGATTGAATATGTGCAGTCTATGGCGTTCCTGTCACAACCTGTGCTGCCACATTCTAGAACAGTTGGAGTTTCCAGATCAGTTTCAAGGGTAGGCCAATGTAAAGCAAGTTACAGTGATCCAGTCTAGGGATGACTGTTGTGTGGATTACTGTGACTAGGTCAGGGCAAGACAGGAAAAGGGTCAATTGCTTTGCCTGGTGTTGTCGGTAAAATGTCAGCTGGGCCGTATTCATGATGTGGGCCTCCACAGATGAGTTGTCCAAGACCATGTCCAAACTCTTGATAGCTTGCGCCAGTATTACAGGTGCACTATCAAGAATGGGAAGTTGGGACCCCAATCCTGAATCCCACCCAGCCAGCTACAGAACCTCCATTGTAGTTTAATTCAGTTTCAGCTGACTCTTCCTCAACAATCGCACCACGGCCTCCAGTCCCTCAGCCAGGTTTTGTGGGGAAGTGTCTGGGCTGCTACCCATCAATGGATACAGTTGGGTGTCATCAGCATATTGAATCATAGAATTATAGAGTTGGAAGGGACCTTCACGGTCATCTAGTCCAACCCAACCCAAAACTCTGCCAACTGGGCAAGGGGGAACATTTAGATGTTAAACTACATTGGTGAGAGGATTGCCCCTTGAAGAACCTCACATGTTAAAGAGAACCTAATGGACACCCTCCCCCCAGTGCCTCTGTCCCTGACTTTGGAGAAATGTGATGAGCCACTGTAATACTACCCCATGTACTCCTATGTTGGCAAGACAGTGGGTCAACAGGTTGTGGTCAAGCATGTCAAAAACTGCTGTAAAATCTAACAATAACAACAATGCCGACCTGCCTTAATCCAGTTGCCCATAGAGATAGTCCATGAGGGCAACCAATGCCATCTCCATCCCATGGCTGGGGCAGAAACTGGACTGGAATGGGTCCACTGCTGATGTGTCATCCAGGAAATGCTGGAGCTGCTCAGCTAACCATTCTCACAATTACTTTGCCCTAAAATGATAAATTTGAAACTGGGCAGTAACTGGAAGGATCTAAAGGATCCAGAGATGACTTTTACAAGAGGGATATTACTACAGCCTCTTTCAGACCCTCCAAATTTCATTATTTAATTCATTTATACCCTCCCTTTCTTCTTAATGGGGACCCAAAGTGTCTTACATTATTCTCCTGTCCTCCATCTTATCCTTTCAACAACCCTATGAGATACGTTAAGCTGAGAGAGTGTGCCTGGCCCAAGGTCACCTAGTGAGCTTCCATGGCATGAGTGGATCTCACTATTGCTAGCCCAACACTCTTAACTACTACTCCACACTTTCAATCAATTGAGCAGGGGCTTGGCATTCTTCCCCCCATTCCCACACATGGAAACAGTATGTAAAAGAGAATTCCTTTTATCAACTGACCCAGGTTTTAAAATACCATTTTATTGATTGATTACATCTCATTCTGCCATTCTTTAAAGGTGTTTAGTGTGACTATCACCAACGCCTCTTTGTTTAATCCTCCTAATAACCCTGTGAAGAATATTAGGTGGATGGCCCAAAACTTTAGTGAATTTCACAGTGGGCATTTTCGCACTGACCTTAATCGGCAGCGACGCCCCTCTTCAGCATGCAGGATCTGCGCGGATTTCGCACCAATTGCCGCGGAGCACCCAGAAGAGCCGGAAAGTCCCGCGGCTTTTGCGGTGCAAATGGAAACCGCCAAAAACCAGTTTCCATTTGTGCCGCAAAAGCCGCGGGACTTTCCGGCTCTTCCGGGTGCTCCGCGGCAATTGATGCGAAATCCGCGCAGATCCTGCGCGCTGAAGAGGGGCGTCGCTGCCGATTAAGGTCAGTGCGAAAACGCCCAGTGACTAATAGTGATGTTGACCAGAACAGTTTTACAGCTGACTGGAGATTTGAACCTAGCTCTACATACTTTTGCCTTATAAAATAACATTTACGAATTCCCTGAGAACTGTGTGTGGGAAGAATCTCCTGACTCTTTCTGTGGACCAAATTGTATGTGGGATCTCTAAGTGCTTTTCTGGTGATATTTCCCTCCATTTGTGATGGGTTTTTGTGCATGTAGCAGTACATACTTGTAATTTTTAGAAGTTGTTAATTGTTTAATGTTAATTTGTGTTTAACATTTGATGTAATGTGTCTGGGGGAGGGAACATAAAACCATTGTTCAGAATCTAAAATACCCTAACTCTACCACTCAAGGAAATTGTTGAATATTTATTTGTTTTCTTGCATTTTTACATTATCCAAACAACAGAAATGAATAGGGCTTTTTGTGCCATTAAAAAACAACAACAACCTTGCACATTCTTTATCAAATGCCTTATGAAGCATCCATAATTACCAAAGGTACTGGCCCTAGTATTCTTGTTGTTAACACTTCTACAGTGGTAATTGTTTGTCAAATGCGCTCATTTCCGTACTGCATTTTTCTAGATAGAGAGCAGGTCACCAGCTAACCATTTCTCCCCCCTCCCCCTTATTTACAGCCAGTGGGCAAGTAATAAATCCATCGAGCCCTAGGATGTTTATGCTACAGTCTGGCTGATGTTACCTTCAAGTCGCCTCTCCCACAGTTTCACACAGACAACCCTTATCTCTTCCTAGAGTAGTGTGAGAATGTTTGATGTTTCCAATGGTCTAAAATTCCTTAGTAATAAAATAGATAGTTGTTTAGTAACCTTTGAACCCGTGACTCAAGTATGCATCTGTATGATAACCTTTGATGATATGCTATATAGCAACTGTGTAACTGTTTGTATGTCATTACTCCCAAGGCTTGTGTCCGTGGTACAGCTCCTGAGTTTCTAACAATAAACCTACTTTTGATTTAAAGCAAAGGACTGGTTATTAAGAAATATTGGTGCTTGACATTGTTCCTCGGTTGAAGTTCAGATAATGCTACCACATTGTGCTCTTTGCAATTCTGGCAGCAGTCATACGTGATTTAACAAGACTACAGAATCATTTTCATATCTTTTTAAAACTGAAGTTGAATGCTTTGATAAATTTCCAGTTGTGGATTTAGGGCTAATGTTCAATTGGTTTTGAAGTTTCTTGTTTAGGTTAATGTGTCCCATTTTATGGCTACTTTTGCTTGTAATGCCTGTGTTACTAGTCTATGTGAGGAGGGATTTCAGTGAGAGTAGTCTTGGACTCTTAATCAGGATGAATTGTTGTGTGCTCTCCTGCCATTTGATTTTTGAATGACTGTCGTGATTAGCTGAAAAAAAAGTAATGTTTGGCTTCAGGGGGTTACTGACAGCATCTGGTACACATAAATGACATATTGAGAGGTTTGGGGGGATAGAATCTGCAAGAGAGATTTTTAAAAACCCAAACATTTTAAATACAAAAACATATTTGATAATTTTGTAGTTTTGAATGATTGTTTCCCAAATGGACAGGTGCTAGCTAAGGATTATTTCTTAAGATTCATCAATTAAAATATTGTGTTCAGCTATAATTTCTAATGCATATCAAAATATTCAAATTTTCAAATGTCTCACTTCTGCAAAGCAGACTTTTAAAAAAAGTCCTCTTAGGATATGAAAGAAATGAAATCTATTTGCATCTTTCATAGTTACACAATAGCTTAGATGCCTTCCCTCAAGTGACTCTTAAGAAGTCATTTTCACTAGTTCCGCTGTCAACACTATGCTTTTCAGTTCCTGCTTTGAAAAGATTAACAGCACAATAATATCTATATATAAGCATGATGAATTTAAATCAGTTTGTTTGTTAGTCTATACATTAGGCCATATAAATGCTTTGGCAGGAAGGGCAAGCTCTCTCACAACACTGCCCCTCTTCAGAAATCATGGCAAGAATTAGTTGCCGTGGTTAAATAATTAAGTTTGCCTTCTGCTCAGCAAGATTCACCTCATTTCACTGTGGTAAATCTTAGAATAAAGAAGTAGCCAATGTTATACTGATTCCTGTTGTGGCTTTGAATATCTGGCAGAGACAGCCTGCTGGATTTTACCAGCTTTTCTGCTGAGAGAAGGAGTACCTTTTCACATACACTCTCCCCAAAAAAGTTATGCCAAGGACTGTGAAACTTGTATTGACAAAAAGCCAAATGGGACGGGGGCTGCAACGAGGAGGGGAATGAGCAAGCACCAGCAGAAAAGCTGGGAGGATCCAACCAAAGGTAATTGGACTTACTCATCATCTAGTAGCCATCTAGAATGGAAAAATACAAACGTCTCTTTCTTCCCAGCTGATGCTTGAATTTTGATTTCTACATTGCCACCTTATAGGAATAGTACCAAAGGAATGTCACCGAAACAAATCAATGGATTCGATCCAGCAATCCATCAGCAGAAGGGGCTGATGGTTACAGATCTTGCCAGCTTTCCCCTCCCCCAACAGCCATCTCTGACCCTGGAAAAGTTTATTCCCAGGGTCATGTGACCTTGTTGGCGGGGAAGTTATGCAGGTTGATGGGCTGCAGTAAGGAAAGGAAAGGGAGTGACTTTTGTCACTGGAGTTTCACTTGCAGAATAGGTAGGACACGTTTTTGGGCCTGGATGTTCCTGGAGCCTTTACTGTTACCCTGTTTCTTATATAGGGTAACAAAAAGAGAGGGAACTCCTAAATCAGGGGTGTCAAACGTGTTCTGGGGGCTGAATCAGGCCCCCAGAGGGCTCCTATCAGGCCCCTGAGCAACTGGCAGTCCTCTGCTCCCTTCTCCCTATATCTTGATTCCTTCTGTATAACAGTTTGCCTTGCAAGCCTTGCTCAATTGTACAAAAGATACAGAGCAAAACCTCTGTTTTCTCCATTGGCTGAGGCTCCTCCCTTGAGGAGGAAGTGGGGAGGCAGAAATTGATTTTCTAGGCTCTTTCAATCACACAGCAGAGCTACTGAGCCAAGCCTCTCTTCCTTCTATTGGCTGAGGCTCCCCCCCCCCCAGTCCCCTGGGGAAGGAAGGAAAAAGCCACAGCTTCCTTTGCCCAGTTCCCTGGATCCCATGGGAGATATACAAAGAAAGCACCTTTAAGACCAATGAGTGCTTATGTTTTAAGCATGTTTTAAGTTTTTTTAAAATATATATTTAATTATGTTTGTCTGTGTTCTTTATAAAATTTATATCTCTGCTGCCTAATCTTAACTTGGTACACACATGGCCCAGGCCAACATGGCCCAGCTCAATCCAACATGGCCCGGCCCAACAAGGTCTCATTTATGTCAGATCCAGCCCTCATAACAAATGAATTTGACACCCCTGTCCTAAATGGTAGTAGTCTTAGGCTCTTGAGGATGGTAGTAAGTAGAGTCTTGTGCTCTTGAGGTTGCTGGGATCATGGGCAGCAGCATTCAGGTCCTGGGAGCCTACAATGGTGGTTTCTATGAGCTGCTTTCACTATTTGGTACCTTGGTACATAAGTGAAGTCAGGGGAAACAGTTGGTGCAAGCTGTGGGGCTCTTCCTAGACACTGTGATCCTTCTGAGATTCTTGAGAGTACAACATGACCTAGAAATCTCACCAATGTAGGTAAAATGAGATTAATTTGAGTTGTCTACAAATTGGAGATATCTTCCAATTGGTCCATTTTGAATGGGATGCTGGGGTATATTTACTACCCACCTATGATTTTGATTGATAGTAGACTTTGTGAATTTAGGAAAAAGTCTTTATGAAGCTTCTGTGGGATGCGTATGAATTTAAAGTAACATTCTGGCCGCGATCACACATGCTAAATAATGCCATTTCAATAAACTTTTAATGCACCTTCCAACTGGATTTTGCTGTGTGAACTGGCAAAATACAGTTTGAAAGTGCATTGAAGCTGCATTATTTAGCATGTGTGATTGCAGCCTGTATGTTCTTTAAAAGCAGATTGTGAATGCATAAGAAATTGAAGTACCAGACCATGCGTAACGCAGTGATATCCCCAAATGCAGGGCTTTTTTTAGCAGGAACACACAGGAATGCAGGTCTGGCTGCCTTAGTGTCAGAGGGTGTGGCCTAATATGCAAATGAGCTATTGCTGGGCTTATGTGGAACAATGGTGATGTCAGGGGTGTGACCTAATATGCAAATGAGTTCCTATTGGGCTTTTTCAACAAAAAAGCCCTGCCTTAATGTGTATTTTAGTTTCAAAAATGACACCAGAGGAGGAAGGGTCTCATTCCCCTACATTCCATTCCTCCTTTTGGAAATGCCCTCCAGAAGCTTTATGTCCCACAAGGAGAAGACACGGTTATAGGTACCTGCCTTTTCCCTTTTAGGGCTTAAAGAACCAGAGGTGGCAAAACCTCCCACTACAGACAAATAAGGTCTAAGAGAGGATCTAAATAAATCTTGACAAAGAAGAATGAATTCTCTGACTGCCAGAGAATTCTCTGACTTTCTAGTTTGGAAGCAGGCGATTTAGTAATTAACATTGGAAGTCTAAACATTTTACAGGTAAAGGTAGTCCCCTGTGCAAGCACCAGTCATTTCTGACTCTTGGGTGACATTGCATTATGTTTTCATGGCAGAGTTTTTACAGGGTGGATTGCCACTGCCTTCCCCAGTCATTTACACTTTACCCCCAGCAAGCTGGATACTCATTTTACTGACCATGGAAGGATGGAAAGCTGAGTCAACCTTGAACTGTCTACCTGAACCCAGCTTTCGCCGGGATCAAACTCAGGTCATGAGAAGAGCTTGGATTGCAATACTGCAGCTTACCACTTTGCACCACAGCATTCTAAATCTTCAATAGTCTTAGAACGGTGTAACTTAGTTTAGGATGGTCCTGTAAGCACACCATCCTAAGTAGATCTAGTCAGAATCTGCTTGAGAGGGCTTACTACCAAAAAAGTGTTTGTAGGGTGACACTATGAGATATTTATTGCTATATTTCCTGCCCACCATCCCAGGTTTCCCAGCACATTTTGAATCTTACCAAGCAGCCATGTACCCTTGAGACTACAGTTTAGATATACTGATCAAAATTGATATTATCATTGTAAGTAAATCATTTTTCTGTGGATAACTGATGGTGCCCCCATATTCTAGATATGCGGTGGCTTCTTCTATGCATCTCTGCTTCTGATAACTACTGCACATGTAAATTGGACATGTGTGGCAATAACTGGTGCTGATACATAACTTAGGCTTCCCACCCACCCCCCCGCCCTCCTGGGGGACCCCTGGATTAGCAGCCTCATCCCTCACTAGCCAAAAATGTGGAAGCAGGGGGGTGGGGTGGGGAAACGGTGCGGTGTCTCTTTCCTTGCCTGCCTTCCTCCCTTCTCCCTTCCTCCGGGTCACAAAGACTTGCCCACCGCCGGCCTGCTATTCGCTCCAGTCCGGCCTCCCTTCACGAGGTGCATGCTGGGTAGTCCTTTCATCCTCTCCGGCTGCCACAGGTGTCTCCTCAGGGAGTCTGGCTGGCAGAGGGGGGGGGGGAGCTCCGCCCCCAGAGGACCATGTGCGTTTCTACCTCCGGAGGCTTCAGTCGCTGATTGAAAGGCTTCCTCTTGGGATGGGGTGTCTGTGTTACTTTGAAAAAGTTGGCAGCAACTCGTGAGTCCCCCTTCAGTGTTGCCAGAAATGGGGGGGGGGGGGGAGTCTGCTGAGTACTTCATTATTCTCTTTGTGGAGATCGATTCTCATAGGGTATAATGGGGAATTGATCTGGAGGTTTCGGGGGCTCTGGGGGTGCTGTTTTTTGAGATAGAGGCACCAAATTTTCAGTATAGTATCTAGTGACTCTCTCCAAAATACCCCCCCAAGTTTCAAAACGATTGGACCATGGGGTCCAATTCTATGAGCCCCAAAAGAAGGTGCCCCTATCCTTCATTATTTCCTAGGGAAGGAAGACATTTAAAAAGGTGTGCGGTCCCTTTAAATGTGATGGCCAGAACTCCCTTGGAGTTCAATTATGCTTGTCACACCCTTGTTCCTGGCTCCGCCCTGATGTTTCCTGGCTCCACCCCCAAAGTCCCCAGATATTTCTTGAATTGGCAACCCTAACATAACTATATTTTACATTTAGCGCCTAATTAATTTTCATACTTTTATATTACATATAATATATATTAGCCAGTCTCTACAAAGCAATATCACTGTGATCACACTGAGATACCATGTGGTGCCCACTTAATGGTATGCAGAAGTATACTTTTAGCACAGCTATTCAATGTGACATTTTCTGGGTACAGATCTGCATGCATAGGATTATGCAAGAAGATACTGAGCTTAGTCTTGAAGGCTTTGGTGGATGCTCAGGGCCAGCACTACCCAGTAGGCCAAGTAGACTGCTGCCTAGGGTGCCACCTGGCAACAGAGGTGGCGGGCACCCCACCCAGCACACCACCTCGGCCCCCTGCTGCTGTGCAAACCCTTGCCACCGCCCACCTCTCCGCCACCCTTTTCCACCGTTTAACCCAGCAAAAAATACAAAATCCAAGTAGCACAAACACACTCTATAATAATAAATAATTGACACTTTAAAGATACAGTAACACACAAATTCCATCAAAAAGTCCCAGTGCACAAAATATTCTATTAAGTCCAAATTCTTGTACTTATAGTCTTCAATAATTGTAGAAATGATTCAAGGGGAAGAAATAATTCATTGTAAGAGACCGGTTTCAGCCACGCCTTCCTCAGTCACGACTCTCACACAATAAATTGTGTTTAACTCCTCCAATTTTGAATACAATCATTCGTTAGTTGGGACGCAGTCTGACTTGGTTTATGGGCTACGCCTCCTTCCAGATTTACAAGCTGGTTATGTCCTGTTTAACCTAGCTGCCTACCAGGAGTGCTGCAGGTGGCAGCTGTGGGGGGGAAGGGGCTGAACGAGGGCAGTGGGCAGCACATGTGCTCCCCCTCCCAGCAAGTCACCTGAAGGCAGAGGTGGGCAGGGGCACCCTCAGCTCAGGCCCACCACCGTGTTTGCCCTCATTGCTGCTTGCCTCTCTGTTGCCCTCCATCTGCTCAATGGAGCAGCAAAGAAGACGCTGCAGCAGCAGCACCTCTCCAGGTCCAGGTAAGGGGAACATGGTGCTTGCACCTGGCTCAGTGCACCCCAGCTGTCTTGAGAAGACCCTGAGGCTGGTGGCCAGGATGCCCACCTGCCCCCCCCAGGGGACTCCTGCAGCCACTGTCACCTCACCCAACTCAATGAGCAAGTAAGTGGCCAGGCTGTGGGTGGGTGATGGTGGCCTAGTGGCCTTCCAGGAGCGCTGTGGGTGGGTGACGGTGGGGGGAAGGGCCTGAGCAGGGGTGGCAGTGGCAGGTATGCTTGGAAGCACAAGTAAGCCTGCCCACCTGCCCCAGGCAGAATAGGAGTCTTGGCGACCAGCCAATGCACTAGCCTGCCTTTGTCCAGACCCCCCCCCCGCCCCCACACTGGGGTTGGAAAGCTTGACTTTGCCCATGGGGGGGCAAGGAAGGGCATGAGCAGCGGGGCAGGAAGGGGTGGGGGGTTTCACTTAGGGTGCAAAAAACCCACCAGCCCTGTGGATGTGGTTGCCCATGACAGTGCTGATGCAACATCTTGATACTGGACAGCTTCTTGTCAGTGTTTGCTGCCCACTTCCCATAAAACTGCACTTGTTTTCTTCCCCCGCCCCTGTGCCCTGAAACACCAAAAAGAAGGGGGACAGGGTGCGCAGTGTCTATTGGAGAATGCCTTCCTCTTTTTCAAGTATTTTTTTTTCTAATTCTTTCCATAGTTCAAAGCAATTTACAAATATTACAGTTATGTGCCCCTTCTCCTTTCCAAAGTCTCTCCACCTTATTATTCAACCTCATTACCCTTCCTCACATGCTCTGGTACACTATCTCATCTTTTCATACAACCCAGCCTGCCCCCCTAACTGATTACTGTAAAGCCTCTAAGGATATAACAAGTGTCCACCTCACTTTTGGTTTGCCCCATATACATTCACCCCTTTAGTTTCTAGTTACCTTACCTCCCTCACCACCCTGACCTGGATAGCCCAGGTAAGCCCAGTCTCATCAGATCTCAGAAGCTAAGCAGGGTCAGCCTTGGCTAGTATCTGGATGGGCTACCTTCTAGGAATGCTGGGGTGTGACACAGAGGCAGGCAATGGCAAACAGCCTCTGAAACATCTCCTGCCTTAAAAACAAGTCTAACTTTCCACCTAGTGGTTCATGATGCTAAAATAGCTAGAACTTCTGGCTGCTAGACAATTTTAGGATCTCCTGGCTATACTATACACACTGCCATACAATAATAGTAACAACAACAACCCCCACACTTTCCCTACAAGTTCCTCCCCAGACTTTAATTATAGTTTTTTTTAATAACCTACTTACTCATTAGATCGTCCCATTAGAGCCATGTCTGAACTCCCAACAAAAGCGACCCTTCAGCTTATGCTTTTTTCATAGCCCTATTTTATATCCCTGAATTCCAACAGCACCTACTTCCACGTTTGCTTTCTGCAGCAAAAATTACATCTCGGGCTATAATCGGAAATCTCCAGCTTCATGTGTGGTTTGGTCTTTTATAGGAGTGTGAAAGTTAGCACTTTTTGCAGCAGAGCAATTCAACCACTTACCATGTTAAACATTCTGATATTCATTAAGGCTTGGTCAATTAGGAAAGCTTCTTGCTGCCCTAATGCTTCACTCTGGTTAGCTCTTTGCAAGTCTTATTCTGCCACAAAGTATATTTCATAGTTTATGAGTACCTTTTTAAGAATAAGTTTATTTAATTTTATATAAACAAAAATGGATCATGCTCTACTTTTTTCCAAGGATGCCTGGGTTCCAATATGGCTCAGAACATAAGCATTAAGTGAATTAGACACTTTCAGATAACTTTCCTCTAGCAAATGTCACATCACACAATCTTTTGCAGTTTGGAGATAGACTTCAGCATGAAGGAAAATCTGTCTTCTGCAGAAAAGGAAGAACAGAACATGTACAAAATTTAGTGTGTGGGCAGGCATCCTTATTTCAAAATGTCCAAATCAGCTTTTAATCACCGTCAACTGACCCCGTTTTTTAAACATTTTAATGATTTTTTTTCCTTTTATTCACAAATAACTGGAATGAATATAGTATTCCCGTGAGAAATCTAGAAGGCACATAGTAACTGGGCAAAAGATTTCCGCCTCCCTGTCTGCAAATACATGACCATAGACTGCTGCTGTCTCCAGCCATCTGAATCTTTCATAGGTTCAGCAAACTGAAGTGTCACTGCTTCCATTAAGAATTTAGAGCACTCAGCCACATGGCCTGACACTTCGAGTATGAACTCCTGGAATCTTACTTGAGCCTAATATACTTCAGTGTCAAGCTATAGAGTTTGCACTGACCTGGATGGCCCAGGCAAGTCTGATCTTGTCAGATCTTGGAAGTTAAGCAGGTCCAACCCTGGCAAGTACTTGGATGAGATACCTTCTTGGAGTACCAGGACTGGGAGGCAAAGGCAGGCTGTATCAAGTCACTTCTCTGAAGATCCTTCATACCCCAGTAGGGACTGACAGAAATAAACCATGACTTCCAGGTATATGTGTGCATGTGTGTGAATGTGCGCACACGCACACAAAATACAAAAACTACCCCCAAAACTGTGTAGTTTATTTCACAAATGAAAAAAAACAAAACACCGTCCATATTTACAAGGGCCGCTCTCTTTTTCCTCATGTCTTTCCTAAGTAAAGCACTGTTCCCATGTTACCTTTGTTGTTAGAAAATTAGGGGGGACGGGACTTCCGGTTCCGATCGATGAGGGAGGACATCTGAGTTGCAGTGCTGATTGTTTGAAACAGTATTTTAATCTTATTTTATACCCATTCTGTTGCTTTTAGCCTATCTTCTATGGGATTTTTATTTTTTTTTAAGTGAACTGTTTATTTTCCGTGGGACAGCTGCTAGCTCTTTGACTCTACTGTGCCTCCCCTATCACTCACTCTGGAACTGGGAGTCTTAATTAGTTGGTTTGCTGTGATAAAGAGTACATTGAAAAACTCTCCTAATTAAGAGGAGGTTTCCTTTTTCCTTCCCCCCCCCTTTCTTCTCCTCATGTATTACAATGCCAGCAGAGAAGCGACCTAGAGATATAGACAAGGTAGCTCCATTTCCAGCTTCCAAACAATCCAGGATCAGAGACTTTTTTAGCTCAAGTGAAAGTAAAAGTAGGAGTAAGAATCATACTCCTATTTATGCTGTTGAGACTGCAAATCGTTTTTTACCACTTGAGCTTGGCAGTGAGGAAGATGTGAGTACCCTGGCTGAAGATACTACTACCACTTTGGAGTTGTAGGTGGGGCACATTGATTCAGCCCCTGAGGCAGCTGGGACACCTACAGAGAGCAGCCTTTTAATCTTAATTGCAAGAACTGTGGAATATCTCTTTAGAGACATTCAAAACATTAATACTCAAATGAAACAGCTAACTGCAGAGCTCACCAAGGTGTCTGCTACCAATCAGCAGATACAATTAACATCTCAGGTACAGCCAATATCCCAGAACACTAACATGGAGAGATGGGGGCAGGCATATACCATCAAGGAGGTAAGGGAGCACAACTTGAAACAGGGAAGTGCTTCATGGAACAACTCCCTTCAGCTAATATTTCAGCCAAGAAAGATCTGTTTAACAATATTTGGGCAAAGGGTACAAACTCCAGACTGGAAAGGAGGTCAGCGTCCCAAACGTCATTTGGCTGATCTACTTAGAATAAAATACTCAGAAGTTGACCTGGGGGAGGCTGCATCTCTTAATCCCCCAAATCAGTCTCAAAAAGTTCTGCTCTCCTTTGCTTCTACCAGAATACCCTCTCTGATTCATGAGAAGAAGTTACAGCTTGTTACCAAAGGTGCTTTTCCAACATGGGTGTTCCAAAATGCAATTGCATTACCCTTGTGTCATAAGAAATCCTCTGGTGCTGATACGAACTCACCATTACAAGAGGGGTCACCAATGGAGACAGAGATACATCAAAAACCCCAAATGAACTTAATTTCCTGGGGTGACCCAGGTGAACCCATGGAGAGCACACAAACCTCTTCAGAACCCCATAATGCACTAGCTGGTCAAGGAACAAACCCGACCCTCTTGGACTCCAAAAGACAACTGACATATAAGTACTTGGCAAATCCTTTGGAGGATGATCTTTTTGGTCGTTTTCGCACTCACCTTCCGCCGGCGCGACCCCCCTCTTCACGGCGCAGGATCTGCGCGGATTTCGCACTAAACGCTGCGGAGCAGCCAGAAAAGCCGGAAGCTCCCGTCGCAAAAGCCGCGCAAACGCCAAACTGCTTTTTGGCGGTTTCAGTTTGAGCGGCTTTTGCGCCGGGAGCTTCCGGCTTTTCTGGCTGCTCCGCAGCGTTTAGTGCGAAATCCGCGCAGATCCTGCGCCGTGAAGAGGGGGGTCGCGCCGGCGGAAGGTGAGTGCGAAAACGACCATGGATTCTTTTGGGAAACTCCCCTACAATGAGCAACAATCAATTATTGATAGACAATTATTGATAGGATTTTGTGAACCACAAACTGAGTGAGATTAAAGATTCAGAGCTGCAGCCAGTTGATAAGCCCAAAGCCCACAAAAACCTGAGTGTTACAGCAGATCTCCTAGAACCAACCCCATCAGTGGATGGTGAACGACAACTACAAAGCAGGAGCACCCAAAATATATCATCTCAGAGCTCCAATCATCTCCAAAACACCAAAAATGGCTCTTACGGCAACCTCTTAATAGAGTTTTCTCTGAATGAATTAACCGGACCACCTCATACTTTAGATCACTATGTAACGTTATCTTTTTTAGTGGAAAAATATCTCCATCACCCCAGAGGCAAGTTATACGTTACATTTATTGGTCTTCGTAGAGCTTTTGACTCAGTTGACAGTCAGACTCTGTGGGAAAAATTGCACAAACTGGATCTTGATCAACGTCTTCTGTTTTTGTTAGGTAAATTTCATCTCTCTAACATTTGTCAGGTTAGATTTGATGACAGAGGCTCCTTAACTCAAAAAATCCCTATGACCAAGGGCGTAAAGCAGGGTTGTGTTTTAGCCCTCTCTCTAGTTAATTTGTTCCTTTCAGATCTCCCCTCCTATTTGGCTAAAACTGATGGACATGCTCCCAAATGAAACTCAGCCTTGGTTCCTATCTTATTATATGCAGATGATGCAGCAATTCTTTCTGTTACTAAAGTAGGATTAAAGCACTCCCTGTTAGCATTTATTTCATTCTGTAACCCGTACTCCTTATCTATTAATTTTGGTAAGACCAAAATTTTGGTATTTTCTAAATCATGGAGGAGTTTTGTCTGAAAGATCGATGGAAGAGAAATCGAACAAGTTAAATCTTTTGGATACCTGGGTATTCTCTTTCATTATTATCTAAAATGGTCTATGCATCAGAGCATTCTCTTAGCTTGGCTAAGAATAAGATAGCTGCTATAATTCATTTTCACTATCAAAAAGGTAACCAATTTGTCCTGGCTGCTCTACGGATCTTTCAGGCTACAGTGATCTCCTAATTACTGTATGGGGTTCCCATGTGGATTCAGGACCTTAATAAAAAGGTTGAACAAGTTAATGCAATCTTCCTGCGCCGTATTCTTGGCATTCCCAACTTGGTTAGTTATTTTACCTTATGTGCTGAGCTAGGTCTTTATACCATAGAATCTAGAGCTTGGATTGCTGCAATTAAATATTGGTTACGTCTTTATTTTCAACCCCCTTCAAATAGTCTTATCGCTGCTTTACCTGTTGACCCGGATGTTTCTAAGTGGTCCCAATTAATATGGGAGAAAAATAACTCTTTAGGTGTCGATTTAGACTCCCTGGCTAACTCCAGTGAAACCTATATATTCCAAACAATTCAAAGGAGAATCCAGGACATTGATTTACAACTAATAAAAGCTGGAACAGAGGGGACTTGTTCCCCCCATTTCTTGGGTCTTTCCTTCCCGCAAAACTCTATGGTTCAGTACTTTTCAAGTTTAACAATACCTTCTCAGTACAGAGCATTTACGCTGGTCAGACTGAACATATTTCCTTCGGCTGTGGTTACAGGCAGATACAAGACTCTGTAGATGTCTCTGTAAAGAACCTGACTCTGTTCAGCATATCCTCTTAAACTCCCCGCTGTTTGCTCAGCTACGTTCACATTTGATTAGCCCTCTTTTCCAACTCTCTGAGACTGCGACCTATAGAGGCATTGAATTCTTGCTAGCAGACAAAAACTCCAAAGTTACTGAGCAGGTGGCAGGAAAGGAAAGGTACTCTGTGCAAGCCCCAGTCGTTTTTTACTCTGGGGTGACGTTGCATCACAACATTTTCACGGCAGACTTTTTTACAGAGTGGTTTGCCATTGCCTTCCCCAGTCATCTACACTTTCCCCCCAGCAAACTGGGTACTCATTTTACCATCCTCGGAAGGATGGAAGGCTGAGTCAACTTTGAGCCAGCTACCTGAATCCAGCTTCCGCCGGAATCAAACTCAGGTTGTGAGCAGAGAGTTCAGACCACAGTATTGCAGCTTTACCATTCTGCACCAGAGTTCCTGACAAATGTACTCAGGGGCCAAGAAAAAGTGGAAAGAAAAGACGGACGAGGGAAGGGCAGGAAGAGCGAATGAAAGAGATGGGGGTGTATCTTTGGTTCCTCTTTGAATGTTTTGGCTTTTTACTGTAACCATTTTAATTACTGTAATATTTGAGAATACTGTTTCAAACTTTTATAACTTTGTCTTATTATTATTACTACACCTAAGGTTACAAATTGTTGTACTTCTTTTCTCCTTTTGTAGGCTGATTTGTACTATTTTTTATTTTATTGTTATGCCAATAAAGGTTTCTGGAATCTCTCTAGAAGAATTGGGGTTTTCTGAATGTTGGTAGTGTACACATGTGGAGTATTGTTACCATTCTTCAAGTTTCAGACTTCTCTCAAGGATCTCTGAAAATAAAGTCATTAAAAGGTGGAGAGGCTACACACTCTCGGCTTATGCATGTAAATAAATATTCTGCAACCCTAATAGCTCAGACTTGCCCAATCTCATCAGAGATCAGAATCAGTGTTCCCTCTGAGCTGAGTTAGCATGAGCTAGCTCACAGATTTTTAGCCTCCAGCTCACACATTTTTGTCTTAGCTCAGGAAAAATGTCCCCAGAGCACAATAATTTATGCAGCAGCTCACAACTTTAATACCAGTAGCTCACAAAGTATAATTTTTGCTCACAAGTCTCTGATGCTGAGAGGGAACATTGTTCAGAGCATAGCTGTACCGAGGAAGGCAATGGTAAACCACTTCTCTCATCTGCTCACCCAAGGTAGAACTTCATTAGGTCACCATGAGTTGGTTGCATCTTGATGGCATACTTTATCTTTTTCAAATATAAATCTTTGCTTTTAAAAGAACAGTTGTGGTTAAGTTTACTAGTATACCTGCTTCAAGAGTTAGTGCAGGGCTGGCTGGTGCAGAGTAAATCAATGCAGTAAATGGAGAAGTATCCCCAGCATTATATGACAGTGGGAGAAAGGCAGGGCTGGATTTAGATGAAGAGAGGCCCTAGGCTACTCTGCTTGTGAGGCCCCTCCCAATCCCCCACCCTCATGACTAGAAAAAAATGGAAGAGTGTTATAAACAAAATTGAGCCAATTCACCATTTCTCCTCTGAAGGACATAAGGTGTTACTGTTAAATACCATAGTGATTGAAAAAAGGCATAAATGTTAAAATTAACACTGAAAAACTTTTGCAATAACTGAACTTTGTAAATCTTTTGTGGAATAAGCATTAATTTTTAGGAAAATTAAGTTGCAATGTTATTCTTAAAAAAAAAAAACCTTGAGTTTACAAATTATATTGCCTGGGAAGTGTAAATAATATGATCATGATTACCTGACGGTGTGGCACTTTTAGAATCTATTTTATGCTGTCATTAAACAGTCAGTTTTAAAATACATATTAAGAAGTAAACTACAACCATCAAATACAATAAGACTAAAAATGTTTTTTCTACCCTTCCTCATAGTGAAATAATCAAAATTTGTTTGTCTAAGTTTGTCACTTTCAATGTACAGAATGCTCAGTGCGGACAACCTCTCTTGAGACATTGTGGCCCTTAATCATTTTTAATTCTTTTGAGTCTTGAGAAATTTCTCTCTCCTGAGCAGTTAGTGAAATAGCCACAAGATTGCTTCCACATTAGGAAAGGCTATCTGAATTTTTTCCTTGTATATAATTTGATAAAGGTCTGTATGAGACAGAGAGTGCTCTTCTGTAAGCCTATGGCTTTGTCTCACATACAGGTGAAAGTGCAAATGTTCATCAATAAGTTTCACATCAATATCTTCTGGGTATGCTTCCATCAACAGTTCAACACCTTGCTGAATTTCTTGCTTAGATGCTGTCAGATTAGCAAGAATGGAAAACAATTGTGCAACATCACTGTACACAGTGCTTCTTTTTAAATTGGCTTCAAGTGCATCTGATATAGGAATAAAGGATTTTATCCTAAAATTACCTCTTGAAGAAAGTGCATCTAAGACATTAGGTGCACTTCTGTCATTTCTTTGCCGTTCCCTTACTCTTTGTCTCCTTGTTTTGTAGTTAACATTTGGCAAGGTGGCTTTTGCATATTTCTCAAGCTCATCAAAATCTTCTAATTTTCCTTTAAAAATCCAGAAGCGAATTGTACAAACTTGCATAAGAACTCAATAACAGGTCTGATTTCTGAAGGGCTTTGCTGACCTTGTGAAAATGACCTAGCACATGAGTCCAAAAATGCAGCATAAACACAAATTCCATTTCTTCCATTTTTTGCAAAAGATTGTTAGCTTGAAGCCTGGTCTCCCCTTTCCCATTAACATCAGAGTACAAATGACTGAGGGCATCAGTGATAGCACTGTGACTTTCCAAAACAGCTTCTGTGGCTTTTGTGTGTGCATCCCACTTAGTGTCTGACAAATATTTAGGCACTTTAGACTGAGGTGGCAAAAGTGATTGCTCCCCAAGGATGGAATAAAGAGTCAGACACAGAGTATTGGAATAAAATTGGGCCACTTTATTCAATATTCTAATAAACAGCAAGGGTACCCCACTAGCGGCCTGGCCAGGTCTAGGAGTCACCGCGACCGCTCCCCTGCCATTAACGGGTGAGAGACCCAGCCCCCCAGCCGGAGCTGAGTGTTACTCAGCTCCCTCTAGGCAGGCCCAGCAGGGAGGCACGCAGCAGAGGGCCCAAACCCAGATGCACGTCTCGACAGATAGGCACCCTGTAGCCGAGCCTCCCGGACAGTCTGCATTCTCCAAACCCATGTCTTCAAACCCCAAGATTGATCATGCCTGACCCCAAATTCCCCAAAAGGCGGATGCTTCACAGTCCTCCCCTAGCCGCATAGTGCCCTAAACCCCAAAAAACCTGCCACTAAAGTGACCGCCTATTTAACAGCACCTCCCGATAGCCAAATCCTCAATCCACTGCATTGCTATGTAGGGTAGGCAAAAAACGCACCCCAGCACTGCCAGTCAGCCAAGATGTAAAAAATTCCTACCAGGCTTTTTCAAGGAGGCAACCAGCAATTGCCCACATAACATGCAGGGTGGGCGGGACGGCCGATCGTCTGCCAAGATGAAGGAGCCGACGAGGAGCGCAGATCTGATGGTTAAACTGTCAGATCGCGCCTTTTTCTCTGCGTGCCGAGACGGGTGCCCCCTGACTCTTCCCATCCAGGGAAGCAAACTCTGCTCATGCAGCCTAGCAGCTACGCTGCAGGCTGCAAGCATAAGATTGCTCCCCAGGGACAGAATAAAGAGTCAGACACAGAGTATTGGAATAAAATTGGGCCGCTGGTGGGGTACCCTTGCTGTTTATTAGAATATTGTCTCTATTTGTCTTCAACTTGAAGCCTATTTGCCAGAGTGCATTCCTCATGAAGACACAAAATGCTATTGTAATTGAGGGATGGTTGACGACAGACTAGGTATTCTTTCAATGAAGTGGGAGCTCCCTTATTTATACAACTGTATTTGCATTGATGCACCTGTGAATATTATTTACCTAGTTTCTCCCAATTTTTCTCCTTTGCTTCAATGAATCTTGCTTCTTTCCCTCTCCGCATGTTTTATTTGAATGGTCAGATTATAAAGGCTCTCTGGGTCAGAAGCTTTTTGGGCATATTCTAGATTGGTGAGTAAGGTTCGTATTATGACCCCCCTCTAACTTTTACTTTACCTGAAAATGAGAACTAATGTGGAATGTAGAGAAGGGGACAGCAGGTATGACAGTGGTAACCTAGGCAACCAAGGGAGCTTAACTGATAACCAACTGAGGGAGGGGAAAGGCAGTACTTTTATGTGTGGCTGAAGTAACATGAAAGAAAAGCTGAAACAGGAGGACTTCTGATGAAAAAGATAAGCAGTCGTATGACAGAGACTGGGATGAAAGAAGACATGCCATTCTGGGTATAAATAAACAAAATTACAAGTTCAGTAGTAAACACAAGCTCTTAAAAGTGTATATGTTTCCATAGTTTGTTCTTACATAGAGGCTTTACCTTCTCACCTTAGGCAGCAGTAACCAAACGTATATCCTATGCCTATCATCTATCCAAGCCAAAACCAGTTCAGGGTTCTCTTTTCTATGTTATTTCACACACACACAAAAAAACCCCAAAAAAACCCACAAACCACCAAAAACTCCTTTTTTACTTTAGTGTTTCAATAATCTGATTCCCTTTAGTCACCATGACTAATAGCTTCAGACAGATCTATCCTCCACAGATCTCTCTAATCCCGTTTTAAAGATGTCTGTGCCTGCAGTCAGGTAATTCTGTATTTTACAATGTTTCAGTGTTGGCTCTTTTTTCCTTTCCTTTTTACTTTTTGTATGTGTGTGCACAAGCATGGCTGACTTCTGGTGACCCGTACTGGGGCTTGGACATTCAGAGAGGTGGCTTTTTATTACCTCCCTCTGTGTCCCAGCCCTGGTATTCCAAGGAGGTCTCCCATCCAAGTACTTGCCAGGGTCAGCTCACTTAGCTTCTGAGATCTGGACATGATCGAGCTTGCCTGAGCTATCCAAGTCAAGGTAGCTCTTTTTTTCCCCTTAATAGAAGCTCTTTATCACATTTGACGACTCACTTTGGAAACTCTGGAGTTTCAAAAGCACTTCACAATGAGTATAGGGAGTTGCTGTTAGAGCAAAATTCAAAGTTCAACCCATTGTGTATTTATATGCTCACTAGGAATAAGGCTTGTTGTGAAGAAAAATACAATGGAATCTAGAAAGAGGTTCTGGGTGAGTGCCCCCCCCCCTTGCTGTCTTCTCACCCACCCAAGCAAAGCCATCCACCCCCACCTCCACCTCAAGGGGAGCTGATCTCTGCCATCTGGAGTGTGCACCTTGATGTGCACCTGTTAGAGATGGGCAAACACCTCCAGTACAGTTCTGGGGTGGGGGAGGGGATTTGTTGTAGAGCCTGTTATGTGCAACCACCCTGCATTTTTCTCTGTGCTTTGTCAACCACTTTTCTATACCCCCCTGGAGAGCCTTGTGCTCTGCTGATCATCACCTTACTTGTTATCCCTGGCCTAAGGGACATCCTCTTAGCTCAACCAGGGCCAGGGCTTTTTCTGCCCTGGCCCCTACCTGGTGGAACATGCTCCCACCTAAGATCAGGGCCATACAGAACTTATTGCAGTTCCATAGGGCCTGTAAAACAGAGCTGTTCTACCAGGCTTTTGGTTGAGACAATGGATACCAGTTATCTGGCCTCCCTGCATAGAAACTGCCCTGACCATCCACCCATGTGGAATCCTATTATGACTCCTGTTAGCAACTGTCCAGTGTATGAGGGGATTCCAAGCTGATATATTTCACTATCTTTTAATTGTTTAACTGTTTTATTTCTTTTAATGATTATGTATTAACTGGGTTTTTTGACCTTTTAAACAATTTCATTGATAACATATGGTAATAATTTCCATTAATAACTTCTTTTCATCTATCCCATATGCTTCTTTCTAATCACCCCTCCCCCCGTTACTTGACCCCCGCTAGTGTTATTTACTCAAATTACTAACATTAAAAGGTACCCTTAATTCCTAAGAACTAAAATTAATATTCTTCTTTCTTCTAAAGTTTAATCATTATCAAAAATTGTCCAATGTCCTTTTACTTTCCACTCGTCTTCTACAAAACTTCTAGATATTTTCCACTCCTTTTTAAAATCTTCTAAATCATAGTCTCTTAAAGTTCTTGTTAATTTGTCCATCTCACTCCATGTCATAACTTTTACAATCCAATCCCATTTTTCTGGTATTTTTTCTTGCTTCCATAACTGCACATATAGTGTCCTAGCAGCTGAAAGCAAGTACCAAATTATAGTTCTATCTTCTTTTGGAAATTTTTCAATTTGTAATCCCAACAAAAAAGTCTCTGCAGCTCTCTTGAATTCATATCCCAAGATCCTAGAAATTTCTTGTTAGATCGTCTGCCAATACTTTTGCGCTCTTTCACAAGTCCACCACATATGGTAGAAAGAACCTTCATGTTTTTTACATTTCCAACATCTGTCTGGCATTTGTATTAACTGGTTTGTAATTACTATGATGTTACTCGCCCTTAGCCCATTTTGGGAAGAGTGGGATATAAAATTAATAAACAAATAAGCACCCACGGCTTCAGACTTTCAAGTATCCTACAATCCTCCCAACATCACTGGGTACATGAAAAGGGTTTAGGGGCATTTTGGGAATACCCAAATGTACAATATATATTAATGTAAGAAAGTTCATCCTTCTGTTTCAGAAACATTTGCTGTGGAACAAAAGCCATCCTAGTAGGTATGGAAGTAGGGATGGGCACAAAGCAGGAAAATGGTGGTTCATGTTAGTTCATGGTTTGTTTGATCACCCAAATAAACCACCATGAAAAAAATGTGGTTTATTTTTTGGTTCAGGAATGATGTGACCAAATGAACTGGTTCAAAATGAACCACAAACTGGCCCGGTTTCTACTCAAACCATGGTTTGTGGCCATCCCTATATGCGAGTCTTGTGTATCTCCTGCCTGAATAATATCTTAAAAATATTCTGCATTCAGGTGTGGGGTTGGAAGGTATATATTGTTCTCCTTGGTATGTTCTGAGCAAGGTCTATAAGAAACAAAAAGGCTCTGTATGTTTCCACTATCCTATCATGCTTCTTCTAAAATCAGACCTGGGTAACAAGGCATTGAAAGTAGTTTACTGGATCACATAAGAAACATTTAATCCACTTCAATCACTGTCTGAAATGTAGTCGCACGCATGCTATCTGATTCGCCTAAATGCAGGGCTTTTTTGTAGAAAAAGCCCAGCAGGAACTCATTAGTATGTGAGGCTACACCTCTGACATCACTGTCAATTACATATTAGGCCACAACTCTGATATCACCATCATTTGCATGCTAGACCACACTTCTGACATCACCATCATTTGCATGCTAGGCCACACCTCTGACATCACTAAAAGTGCTATAATATCTTTTTTTGAGGTGGACACCACACCTCAAAAAAGACATTCTAGCATTGGAAAAAGTCCAGAAATATATAACCATATATATATAGCCATAAATAAATAGCCATCCCAGAAAAAAAAATCAAATTCCAACACACTGCTCGATCACAAGAGCTGGCATGGTGTAATGCTTGAAAAAAGAAAGAAAGAGAAATAAAGCAAATAGACAGGGAAAAAGACTAACAGAGAGAGAGAGAGACTGACAGAGAAAGAAAAACTGAAAGACTGAGAGAGAGAGAGAGAGAGAGAGAATACTGTCTGATTGACAGAGAGAGAGGAGGGAATAAAAGCAAAAAGAAAGAAAGAAAGAAAGAAAGAAAGAAAGAAAGAAAGAAAGAAAGAAAGAAAGAAAGAAAGAAAGAAAGAAAGAAAGAAAGAAAGAAAGAAAGAAAGAAAGAAAGAAAGAAAGAGAGGAAGGGAAGGGATGAAAGGAGGGAAAAAAGGAAGAAAGAAAGAGAAAAGAATGGAAAAGAAATAAATGGAAAGAAAGGGGATGAGAGCAACTCACCGGTAAAACTGCTGACTCTCAGCAAGCGCAACTGGTCTCTCTGAACCCCGCCAGACACCTGAAACTCTGGAGGCCCTCAGGCACATGCGGCTGGTCTCCACGGACCCCACCAGACACCCAAAACTCCAAAGGCCCCCATACACGTGCGGCTGGCCTCTGCAGACCTCGCCGGACACTCGGAATTCTGGAGGCCCCCGTGCACATGTGGCTGGCCTCTGCAAACCCCGCCAGACATCCAGAACTCCCCTCCATATGCGCGGCTGGCCTCCGCGGGACATCCAGAACTCTGGAGGCCCCCGCACATGTGCAGATGGCCTCCCTGAACCCCACTGGACACTCGGAACTCTGGAGGCCAGCCTGCGCATGCACGGCTGGTCTCTCCAAACCCTGCCAGCCAATGGGGAAGCTGCCTGGGCTGACCTGGAATGCTGGACTGGGCAGCTGGAACGCTACCTGGGCCAGCTGGAACAGCGTTCTGATGCGTTCTGGCTCAAAAAAAGCCCTGCCTAAATGTATTTTTTTGGGACAGAGGGTAGGAAGGAGATTTTTGTCCTTTTAAATCTGAAATTGTGACCATAAACTAAATCTGCCAGTACCTTTACAGAAGAAATTTTAACCTCTCCAAGGCCCAAAGGCAACTGAGCAGACGCTTATCACGTTAGCAAGGTTTAAAATCTGAAGCTCAGGTTAGTTATTGATTCTGATGGCAAAACTGGTAACGCTAATCACTCCTCTTATTTCTAGTGTATCATACTATGTATGCAGGATGCAGTGCTGTAAAACATCTGAAAACTGCATTTGAGGTTTCACTGGCTTTATAAACACTGAGAATAAGCATCTAGAATGTAATAGTTCTTACTAAATAAAGGTGCAAAATGAGTTTAGATGTTCCATCATTAAGGTACATTTATTTATTTATATCAATTTTATTAAAATGAGACTATTCAGGTACTCTTAAAAGGGCATAGAGAGTTAGGGTTTGTAGAATCTTTCGGACTCAAGTGCCATGTTCTGCTGGAGAAAGTTTTTCTTCCAGACGTTTCGTTCTCAGCTGCAGAGAACATCCTCAGTGGCATTGCAGCCGGAGCAGGCGCTCTGACCTTCTTGGCTGCTGTGCATTGAGTGGGACCAGGGCACAGCAGCCAAGAAGGTCAGAGCGCCTGCTCCGGCTGCAACGCCACTGAGGATGTTCTCCGCAGCTGAGAACAAAACGTCTGGAAGAAAACCTTTCTCCAGTAGAACACGGCACTTGAGCCCGAAAGATTCTACAAACCCTAATGATGTTACCAGCCATGAAAACCTGAAATCTTTGATGGCATAGAGAGTCTTGGATGTTTTTTAAAAGAAGGGATGACTATATTTTCTTTTTAAAGCAGCATAAGCACAGTAATATAAACAGTTATAAACTTAGAGTCTATGGAAATTCTTCATTTCAATTGCAGCCAAATGACTATTCAATTTACTTAAATACAATAATTCCCCATTTGTATCCATCTTTCCATAACACTTGTTTTTCTGTTGTACATATTGTTCAGCATGATGTATCCGATACAGCATTCTAAGACAACTACTTTGAAAAAAACAGTTAGTGATATCTTTTATAAACTTGCTAAAATTAGTTTGCTACTGCTAGCTGGAGCATATATTTCTAAACTTTATATGAATAAAACGGAGATGTGTGAAAAGTGACATCAGAGTTGTAGTTAGTATAGAAATTTGAACTAGAATAGAAAGTGTACATTGAAGAAGGGCATCACAAATCCTGCAACAAATGAAATACGATTAATCTACTTGATGTAATATAATATATTAAAAGAGGGACAAATTCCATTAAATTTTCTCATGACATAAGTGCCTAACAGTATATTCTGTAAATATGTATTACATGCCTCCAATTTGTTCTTGAGCCAGAAAAATTCATGTCTATTATGTTAGGCAAGAAAACAGTGCCAATGGCCAACTAAATTAAAATATACCTGATACAATAATTGACAAAAGAGAGAAATATAAAGTATCCTTCTTAGTATTCCTTTATTGGTCAATAGAGGCAATGGAGGAACATGAGGCAGGGCATCATTGCTTCGCATGTTTGTCTATCATCCCAGTGCTTTTTACTTATTAATCTCATAACTGCAAACAAGAGCAAACTTACTTTGTACTAAACACTAGGTACTGTTACTTCCTGCACGTTTTCTCCTGCATCTTCATACCAATAAAAGGCCTCTGTATTTTAAAAGTCAACATGTGAAAAGTCATGGAAGGGACGTGAACTGGTCTGAGGGGATAGGACTGAAGGATTCTGTGGCTACCATCTTAAGTGAGATGGAAGATGATAAATCAGAACAATGAGTTCATAGACCATAAGATGTAGAATCTACACCTTGACATTCTCATGTGGAAGCATGCCTCTGTGCCTTTACCCAACAATTATTTCTGTGTATCCATTAAGAACTTTAAAACTTCCTGCCCTGTGTTTTAATTGCTGTTTTTGTGGGGGTTTGTGTGTATTTTAGACTGGTATTGATTGTCTTACATATTGCTTCCCACCCACACTTGAGTGAAAACACAACACATGATTTGGGTTAAACTAGAAACTTTATGGAACATAGCTGATCTGCGACTTATTTAACTTTCAAAACATGGGTTACCACAGCTTGCTGAGGGGGTGGAAGAGCATAGGACTTGTCATGTGCTCTCCCACAAATCTAAACTTACTTTGTACAGTGACCCATTCAGGGCTGGCCCAAGGGATTTTTTTTAATGCCCTAGGCAAACTATGATCTTGACAGCCATCAATTCCAGCATTCCATTTTCTATAGTAGCTAAGGCTGCCAAGTTCCCGGGTCAGGTGGGGGATCTCCCACCCTGGAGGTTCCCAACTCACCGGCCCACATTGGGCCAGTGGGGGGATCCTCTCCCGATGTCATCAGCCCAATGATGTCAATTGGAAGTGATGTCATCACGCTGGCCACTCTAGGAGCATCTGGAAAAACTTTCCAGGATGCTCTAGCAATTTGGGAGGGAAAACACTATGGTACCATATGGTTTTCATATGGCACCATAGAGTTTCCCTCCCAAATTGCTAGATCATCTGGGAAAACCATAGAGTTTTCCCAGATGCTCCTAGAGCAGCCAGTGCGCAACATCACAGGCGTGATGATGTGACTTCTGAATGACATCATTGCACCATGTGTGCTTTGCGCGTGTGAAAGCAGTCCCCCACCAGAGGACATGGGGGACTTGGCAATCCTAATAGTGCCCAACTAGATTTTTTTTTAAGAAAACAAACCTCACACAAAATGTGCAGATGCCCCCACTATGAACCCCAAGCAGATGGGAGTTCATTTCCTCCTCCTTTGCCAGCTCAGCCAGAACTGGAGTTTGAGCACTTGGGGTGTGCTGGGTTGAGGAGATATGTGAAGATGGCAGATGGCTGTTGGTGACAAGGAGCTTGGTGTAATGTAATCGAGAGAGCAATGAGGGTGATCGAGAGCCTGGAGAAAAAACGCTATGAGGAAAGGCTGAGGGCCTTGGGAATGTTCAGTCTGAAGAAGAGGAGATTGAGGGGAGACATGATTGCTGTCTTTAATATTGCTTCAAAACCCACTTTTGTGTCCCAACCCAAGGGTTTGGAGATTCTATCCTAGGTGACCACATAACTCTCATGATAAAGAGCTAATCCCATTGCGGCCTCCAGGTGCTCGCAACCTTGTAGCATCCAAAGTAACTTATTCAGGGAAGATGTAGAATCAGCTAGTGGGCAAAGTCAAAGATGTTCAACATGGTTTTGATTCCAACTTCAAATAAAACTATTGGAATGGTTCAGCTTGTAGGATGTTTGATCACAGTAAGTTTAAATTAAATTAAATTAGATGTGAAAGACCTTCACATCTTTGCCATCACTAAGTCCCTATTCACTGCATCTACATTCAGCTGGGCAAATATGGATACAGATTCCATACACTGTAGAAATTGATTGAGCTATCCTCAAGATAACTGCAGCGCTGTATAGGATCATATAATTATCATCATCATCAGACAAGCCTTTATTGGCAGGTAATATAATTATAATTAAAATTGCAGCATGCTTAAGCATTCTTATTGAAGTTCCATAAATTTCAAGTAAGCATACTAAGGGCCGAAGCTTCAGAACTGTAAAGCAGTTTTAAACAGTTAAAGAATGTTTAGTATAAGATAGGCAAAATTATGCCATAATATGTAAATTGCTTTTAAACAGTCTTTGAAAATTGAACCTCTTTATGATCTTCAGTTAGTCAGTGAGTAAGTTTTAGGCTAGGTGTTTTTAGAATAAAGCTCCATCTCCAGTATAATGTAATGAATAATTATTTTTTTCCTGAGTTCTAAATGCATGACTATTATAATGCAATATATATTATAATGCCTTTGAAGACAGTTTGGAACCTGTATATGATTCAGAATTTAGCTACGTGTGTCCGGGCAGGTGAGTTTAGAGGGAGTATATGACATTGGGGCTCTTGGTGCTACATTGCCTGCCAGGAAGCTTTCATGCAACTATCCAGAAGCTGTTGATGTACAGAGCCAATAAATAGCTTGGGGGCTGTGTACGTTGCTGCCTCGCTATTTAACTTTAAGATGTGGTAAAGCCCTAATGATTTGATCAGGGTTTTAGTGGCACCTTAGAGAAGAGTTAGTACTATTGCTGATTTTAATGAGCTATAGCTTGATTCATGTAATGAATTTTTAATTTTAAGACTGCTCATTTTGTTATAATGGATTTTTAATAACATGTATACTACTGTGAGAGCATTGTTCCATAGTGGCGATTAATGTTAAGTAAATAATAAATACAAATAGAATAAAATATGAACAAGAGAGGCATGGTCTAATAATAAGAATATGTCCATCAGAAACGTTGGGTGGCAGACAGTGGCTCTTCTTTTATATGAATGTGCATTCCAATGTCCTGCATTGACACCAGCTCGCAGCTGGTTCTTGTAAGTTGCTCCCTCCAGGACACTCCTTTGTTGTCTGAATTTTTCCCCACATTGTATGCATTATGCCTAATATGCTGCTGCTGACAATGACAGCAAGAAGGATTGTTTCTTTGAGTTCTCAAAAGTTTTGATTTTCCATGAACAACCTGCCCCGGCTTGAATCCTCTCTACAAATACAAAAGGTTAAGATTTCAGAGTCTTGGTCTAAGGTGGCTTTAAATACATCATCACCCACCATGGGACAGAGGTTGCTCACGCCAACCTCACGACCACTGATCATCAAATTATTTGTAATGTGACAGGTGACGGTAGGTGTCAGCTGGAAGAAGCAATGTCTTGCCATAAATGCCAAACATCTCTCACTTCACTCTCAGGAAATGTAACTTGGATCATCTTTCTCTTCCTGGAAGACATTCAGCAAGCTAGAGGCCCCATTGATACTTGTAAATACGGAAGTTAATCATAAACTCTAATTTAGTCTCTTTTGGTGTGGAAGAATTAGTGTTCATAAGATTTATAAATAGCAACTTTTTTCCATCAGTGCTTTTTAAAGCAAAATTTAAAAGGTAAATAAAGATTGACTTACTAAATTTGATACGGATACCTCTTACTACTGCTTCACAAAAATAGCACTGCATCTCCCTATAGTTCAATGATTACTATGTTAAGTTTATTGATAGCTAGGTATGAAAGCGCAGAACATTTAGAAAATCTGGAAGAGTCATGGGACTGGAAAAGACAGCAATGATAGTTCAATACATTGTCTTTAGGCGGGACTCTCCATACTTCAGTTTTCCACAGATTAACCCAAACAGTTCAGGCCATAGCATGTGATATATCATCCTGACTTATAGGAAAAAATGCTTTACCTTCAAATGTGTCAACCAGTTGTACCCATCCATCGGCTGCTGTGTACTTCATGGAGCTATAGATGACACTACCCCTCCTAACCTTCTTGTCCTTAGTTCTGGTAACTGCTGATGCTCTAGTTTTCATTGTTTGTTGTTGGGCATAACTGAGATTTCTGTTATATGACTAAAATTAATTATAAACAATTGCATCTAATCTGCAATTTCTGTTTGTTTCTTTAAAGCATTTTTATTAATTACTATTATTACTTAAAATTTTTATATCATGCTGAACCCCTGAAAGGCTCAAGATGGCTCACACAAAAAAGGCTATTGGCACCAGCTATCATATTAAAAACTCACCAGCATTTAAAACCATAACACCCTCAGCCACCACAAAAAATATAAATGTATTATGAAATCCTCTCATAATTATACAAAAAGCCATCTAACATAGGGTTACCAAGTCCAACTCAGAAAATACCTGGGGACTTTGGGGGTGAAGCCAGGAGACTTTCCCATTCCCTAAAATAAATAACAATACAGCAGTGCAATTCCCCTGAATAGTCTTCATTTCCCTGTTCCCCAGCAGCTGCAATTCCAGTAAATAAAAGTGAACACACACTAACAAAGCAGCTAAAATAAACAGAATTTGCAAGCACACACTTTTGTGATCTCATTGAGGCTTTATGCACAGGAACAGCTGTATTTCCAACCAATTTATTCAGATTAACGCAGACAAATGAAAAGAGAGAGAATGGTGGAGTTTTCCTTCATCCCATAAACAGGTTCCTATACAAAGACATATGAAACAAATCCAAAACAAGCACAGAGACTGCTCTCCCCCCCGCCCCGTTTGATTTTAGCATCCAAAATCTCCTTGACTTCGTGATGATTCTGATCCCCCACTGGAATCGGGTCTGGAGCCTCTGGGAGGGGGTGCCACCTTATCCCACCAGGGTCCCTGCAGAGCAAACTGGAATGAAACACAGTGTGGATTTTACTAAATATTTTGAGTAGTTCCAATTCTACAGTCACCTTATTTATTACTCTCTTAATTCGAAAAGGTCCCAAGTACTTATAGGCCAATTTTCAGGATGATTGCTGTAATGGTAAGTTTTTTCTAGACAGAAACACGATATCCCCCACTTTAAAGTTCCAAGAGGGAGAGTGATGTTTATCATAGTGTTTTTTATATGTCTCTTTGGCTGCTCGCAGTTTGTCTTGAATGGCTGACCAGGCATTGCTCAGTTGATACCACCATTGTTCAAAAGTTGACAGAGTTCCCTCCTGGTCCCTCCCCCCCGGCAGCAATGGAAAAGGTTTTTCCTCATATTCATTAACCACTTTAAATGTTGATGGAGTTCCATCCTGGTCCCTCCCCCCCCCCCCCCGGCAGCAATGGAAAAGGTTTTTCCTCATATTCGTTAACCACTCTAAATGGAGTAGCTTTAGTAGAGCTATGTACACTGTTATTGTACCCATACTTAGCAAAAGCGAGTAATTCTACCCAGTTAGATTGTTGATAATTCACAAAACACTGTAAATACTGTTCTAGAAACGCATTGGTATGTTACGTTTGTCCGTCCATCTGTGGGTGATAGGCTGAGCTAAGCCTTTGTTCTATTTGGGTCAGTTTGCAGAACTCCCACCAGAAGT
Source organism: Heteronotia binoei (assembly GCF_032191835.1). Taxonomy (NCBI): domain Eukaryota; kingdom Metazoa; phylum Chordata; class Lepidosauria; order Squamata; family Gekkonidae; genus Heteronotia; species Heteronotia binoei. The sequence goes on from NC_083223.1 coordinate 70,961,856, forward strand.
TGGCAACAAACTGAACTCCGTGATCGCTAGTTATCTTGTTGTGGACTTTCACCACGTGTTGGAAGAACAGTTGGGCTAATTTTTTGGCAGTGGGTATCTTAGAACAAGGTATGAAGTGAGCTTGTTTGGAGAACGTGTCTACTACGACTAGGATTACAGTTTCCCTTGGGAAGGGGGTAATTCCACTATAAAGTCCATAGAGACTACCGACCAGGGTCGACTGGCTGGTTTTAGGGGTTGTACCAGGCCTGGGGTTCCCCCCCTTCTTTTCACCATGAGGCAGATAGGGCAGGAGGCTATGTACTCCAAAACGTATTTTTTCATAAAGGGTCACCAAAATTGTCAGTTCACCAAATGCAGTGTTTTGACATAGTCAAAGTGACCTGCTGCTTTGTTATCATGACAATGCTGTAATATTTCTTTACGTAAACATTCTGGAATGTACAGTTTATTGTCTTTATACCAAAACCCATTTCCCCCTTTTTCTACCTCCTTGGGGCAGTTTTCACCCTCTTTCTTGACCTCTGCTTTGAGTTTATTCCTCCCCACACTTCTTCCGCCGGCTGGTGGATTTCTGTGAACAAGTACTGACAGCTGACCCCCCCCCCCCGAGTTGAGAAGGGAGGATTAGTGAGTGTATTACTTCCTCCCACTGGCTGTTGTGCTGTGCGAGAGAGCGTCCACCAAGAAGTTGTGAGAGCCCAGGATGTGTTTTAAAGTGAAGTCGAATTTGGAGAAGAATCCCGCCCGCCGGATCTGCTTGCCGGTCAATTTTTGGTGGCCTGTCAATGCTTCCATGTTTTTGTGGTCTGTCCATATTTCAAAAGGTACTTGGGCCCTTTCTAACCAAGACCTCCAAATCTCTACGGCAAATTTGACGGCAAATGCCTCTTTGTTCCACACAGACCAGTTATGCTGCTCCAGGGAGAATTTCTGGAAGATATACGCGCAGGGTCTCAGGTTCTCCCCTTTGTCGGGTTGCATTAAAATGCCCTCCAAAGCCACATCACTTGCGTCACATTATACCACAAAGGGCTTCAGCTCATTGGGGTGAATTAGTACAGGTTCACTAGTGAATAGCCTTTTTAATTTCTTGAAAGCTTGCTGGCATTTGCTCATCCACTCTAGCTTCGCCCCAGGCTTTTTGGCTTCTGGGCCTTTCCCTTTCGTTTTGAGTAAGTCTGTTAGGGGGAGCATCATGTGGGTGAACCCCTGGATAAAATCATGATAAAGGCTCATGAATCTGATAAAAGATTGTAAATGTTTACAAGTTTGGGGGGTTTTCCAGTCTAGCACCATTTGTACTTTAGCTGGGTCCCTCGCTAAACCTTTCCCTGAAACTCGGTAGCCCAGGTAATTCTGTTCCGTCGCATTTTGATAGTTTAGCGAACAGCTTATGCTCGTAGAGAGTCTTTAACACTTCTCTCACCAATTTCACATGAGATTGCAAGTCATTTGAATAAATAATGTTGTCATCAAGTTAAACCACCACCCTCTGGTACAAATATTTCCTAAGCACTTCTTTTTATGAAGTTCATGAACACCCTGAGGGCGCCTTGTAATCTGAACGGCATGACTAGATATTCTGTCTGAGTGGGGTGTTAAATGCTGTTTTCCACTTGTCTCCTTTCTTGATTTGCACTGGGAAGTAGGCATCTCTCAGATCTAGTTTCATGTATATTTTCTCTTGGGAAACCATGTTAAGTAGGTCTTTTATAAGGGGGACGAGGTATGCATTTGGCACTGAAATTGCATTGATCCCCTTAAAATTCATGCAAAGCTGCAGCCCGCCATCCTTCTTTTTCCAAAACAACACAGGTGCCACGTGGGAGGCTGTGGCCGGGCAGATGAACCCTCTTGTGAGGTTCTTGTCTAGGAATTTATGCAATTCCACCTTCTCTGCCCATCCCATTGAGTAAAGTTTGGCTTTGGGGAGAGTTTGCCCCGGGATCTGTTCTATAGCACAGTCCGTCTCCCTATGAGGGGGTAATTTGTTGACCTCCTCTTTGCTAAATACTGCCTTGAGGTCTCGATACTCCCTTGGGATGGATCTTACTTCCTCTATAGTTAAACACAGTTTTTCATTGACCAGAGGGGGTTCAGGGCCCCAGTCACTTTTCCACTTATGGTTATTGCACACTGGGGCTTTGAAGTCTATAATTTGATCCCCCCCTACTGATGTGCGCTTCATGCTTTGCCAACCACCCTACTCCCAAGACCAAGTCGAAGGAGAATGAGGGGGCAATTACGAAAATCTCCAACTGGTCTCACTCTTCCTCACTCCTAATCCTGAGGGGAGGTAGCTCTAGAATCACTTCTCGCTGAGCTGGACCTGTGTCCATGAGGCTTGTAGACCTGCAAGCCTTTTTCTGCTAGAGCTGAGAGTAGGGGTTTTCTGCTAGAGCTGAGAATATGGGTTTAAATAGACTCTGAGTCCCTTTAAATCAGTGATTTCTGCTCTGGCCAGGAACTGGCACAAACCCCACAGACTGCCTTAAAATTTTGTGAACGTTTCTGTGGGCCTGTCATAAACTTCAGTTCCCAAACAATGAGCAGGGCAAAATTCCTCACAAATGTTGCTTTGTGGTTTGGTTTGTGCCTGTCCCTAATTAGAAAGAACTTCCTGACAGAGCAGTTCCTCAGTGGAATACCCTTTCTCAGGAGGTGGTGGGCTCTCCTTCTTTTGAGGCTTTTAAGCAGAGGCTAGATGGCCAGCAAGGCTTATTCTCTGAACTTAGGAATGGATGAGCCAGTGCTTTGTTCTCATGGCCCTTCTTTACATGTCCAGGGTAATGATGATTGCCATAGAGTCAGGAAGTAAATTTCCTCCAGGCCAGATTGGTGAGAGATTCTGGCAGTTTTTTGCCTTCCTCTGGACATGGAGCAGGGGTCACTGACAGAATGAGGGTTCATTGGAAGTAATTGTGAATTTCCTGCATTATAAAGGGAGTTGGACTTGATGGTCCCTTCCATTTCTATATTCCAATGTTTCTTGTGGTGGCATTTCAGGCTCAAACAGGCTCTGCTTTATTTTTTTAGTAGCCATCCTATACAGTTGATGTGTGACTGCAGTGAACCTGAGTTGGGCTGGGGGGGGGGAGGGGAGCTTTTGGCCAGCGCAGATCAGGCATATGTTTGTCTGTGGACACAGTTGGGATCCTGTGCTATTCTAGGACATGTGTGTGGGGGGGTTGTCTCTTCTGGTGCATTGGTGCCTGTGGGCTCTGATATGGTTCTTGAAGGTGTAACTTTATGTCAGTTCTGGGGGGTATTCCCAGGTTGGGCTGGCTTATGGAACTAACTCTTGCCACACCCCTGGTTCTGCCTCTTCCCCTACCAGCACAGAGAGTTCTGCTGGCAGTGTATTGCACTCCAGGAGCCAGTCACAGTACAGCAGCAGTGTAATGTTATGCCATCATTTCTCTGAGATATGCCAGCATAGTGCTCCATGAATACTTTCCCCCTAGGATTGCACAGTGAATGACCTAGCATAAATATCCTACTGGGTCAAAACATACTAAGCAGCAAGTTAAAGTTAATATTTGCAACATTCCCCTGTGGTATGTAATGTGAAACAGCTGCAAAGGTGTATTGACTTCTGTGCAAGGAAATCTAAGAAAAACTAAAGAGAAAATAATCTTCTTCAAAGGAAACAGATACTAATAAGAGGGATAAATGATTATATCTAAAAAAGCAAATTTGGGAAAAGAAGTTCATAACAATACAAGTTCTAAAGGAAAGTAACTTATAAACCTATTTGGAAGTTTGACCCTTTAGAAAAATATAACAGCCTCAACATGGTCTTTCATTATTGCAATATTGAGAAATATTTGAAGAACAGGTAATATTTCTCCCTCCCCTATGCTATGATAGATTCCCAAAGAAGCCATGACAGTCTTTTATGCACCCAGAGACAGCATACCTCTAATTAGCAGATGCTGGGAAAGGGCAGTAGAGGCCCCCACACTTCCATTCCAAATATATTTCCTTGGAAGTATACATTTCACTGGAATCTATCTACTATATGTGCATCCAGTCATTCCTCCAAGAAGCTAAGTGCAGTGCACATGGTCCCTTTTCCTCCACTTCGATCTCACAACAATCCTCAGAGGGAGTTCAGGTTGGGAGAAAGTCACAAGGTCAAAGTCATAGCAGAATAGAGACTGGAATCTAGGTGTTCCCAGCATTCTAATCTCCATACTATACTAGCTCTCTAATATATAAGGATACAAAGGTTACTGCCTAACAGGAGTGTCAAAAGTTGTTTGCTTTTATTCAGGGGTAGTATGCCAAATAAATATTTCGGCAATGCTTTAGTTCCACAGGACCAACCATGACTTTTCTCCTTCCAGATTCTCTAACCCTTCCCATTCATTCCTGCCTGTACCATTTATTCTTCCCTGTCTCTTTCCCACCCTCATCTTGTTTCTCAGTTTTAACTGATTGACTCTGCTTTTGTAGTATTGTATGAAATAAAGTGTATAAATTATTTATTTATACTCTGCCATTCTCAGTGAGACTCAAGGTGGATTGCACAGCGTAGGTAAAGGTAATCAATAGAATGAAACATAATAAGCAGCATAATAGCACTAGAATGATAGAAATCTGAGACAAAATACAAAGTATTAGGATATATTAAACAATGCAGAAAAATAGTATTATGTAAGTAGAAAACAGTGCAAGAATAATACATACAGCGAACACATAGGGTTACCAGGTCCTACCTTGCTGCAGGTGGGGGGGATCCTGATCCAAGTCCTGGAGTCTTCTGCTGCATGCACTTTACATGCACAGCATGATAATGTCACTCAGAAGTGATGTCATCATGTCACTGGTATCATGCATGATGCTCTAGGTTTTGGGCAAAAACTCTTTGGATTTTTGGCTACAAAACCATAGAGTTTGTCCAAAACCCAGAGAGTCATTGTGTGATGTCAGAGATGTGATGATGCCACTTCTAAGTGACGTCATCATGTCAGGGTCATCGCACAATGATGTCCCTGTTTGGGATTGGGTTCTTCCCCCACTGCCCAGTGTCAGGGCAGCATATTGGATCCCTGAAGACCTGGCGATCCACTAGCCGGACCAGGGGTCTACCAACCCTACAAACACATAATACGTATTATACACAGTGGTATAGTCCACAATGCCATTCCTGAACCATTCCATTATAATATAGCCATTATTACATTTATAGAAATGTCCTCCTGAACAATTTTGCTTCACATGGCTAGTGAAAGAAGAGAAGCATGGCAGCCTTCCTAATCTCCTCAGGCAAGCCATTCCACAAGATGGGGCGAGGCACAATAGAGCATGCTCATATACAGGCCATTGTTGATCTTCCCCATTTGCAAAGTAGCACCCCCAGAAGGCCCTGATCAGATGAGTGAAGCTGCCATAATACAGCATAGTTGGAACAGGAGGTTCTGCAGATATGAAGGTCTGGGACCACAAAGGGTTTTGTATGCAATAGCCAATACCAACTTGAACTGAGCCTGGTAACTATGAGCAGCTAATGAAGTGACTGCAGAATGGGATTAATATGCACCCAATAGTAACCAAGTTGCATCATTCTAAACCAACTGGAGTCTCTGAGTTGACTTTGATGGGAGATGTATGTACATTACAGCACTCTACTCCCCATGTTACTGTGGCATGGATCCAAGTGGCCAGATTGGCTGCATCAAAGTAGGGGACCATCTTCCAGGGTAAACTAAGTTGGAAGAAAGTCTTCTTATTTTTGTTTTGTAGCCACATTAACTTGCTTCTGCAGTAGTAATGTTGGATCCACTGTAACCCCTGAGTTTTTGATGGAGTCAGCGAGTATCAGCTGAATTCCATCCAAGGTGGGAAGAAAAATGTCCTTCATGATCTCTGCCTTTCCAGCCAGCATTACCTCTGTCTTGCCCAGATTTAGTTTTACCTTGTTCATTCTTAGTCATTTAACTACAGGGGCCTCTATTACATCACCAGGAGATTTAGATAAGGCGATATAAAGATAATGTTGCTTTAGGTCAGTGCCCATTAGGTGTACCTTTAACCAAGCTGAGATTATAGTTTGTTTTGGCAGCTAGCATTGGAAAGGATATTTATCCCTTTCTCTAAAATATATGGGGCTGTGGAAAATTACTGTGTTTCTCCCATCCATATGTATGACCAAATCCATGGGAAGGCCCACACGGTCAACAGAGCAGAAAACATTAATTGACTTGTTGATTTATCACATTAAAAAGCAATTATAAAGGAATGACAACAACCATTTCTTCCTATTTGCTGCTAATTAGTTAATTGAAGGGCATGCCAGTGTAAAATTCTGTTTATATTGTAGGCGTTTTATGCCAACATGTAGCAAAGATATTGTATGCCAAAGACCCAATCAGCACAGGTGATCTGTTTGGTCTCTACAGAGGGACTGTGTGCCAAGGCAAGAGTAAATTTCTAGCCAGTTAATTGGTATCCAGTTAAGCAAAAGTCATTTATGAGTGTCTCAAAGGATATGCTTTGTATTCCACCCTCCGAGCCAGATGGCAAAGGCTACTGCAATAGCAATGAGGGCTTGGATAATTGGAAAGTTGGCATGCTTGGGAAAATTAGTAGCTCTTTTATAATGTAAAAACTTTGTGCATGGAGAGAGCTGAACTTGACTGTGGTATGGCGATGTGAAGAGATGTGAAGTGTAAAGTCCAAAACAGATATCCAAAACACTCATCTATAAACGTTAAATTGCATGCACACACTTCAGCTACTCAGCTGGAGGACACATGGAAGGGAAATAAAGATTTTACTCATCAGGTCACATCTGAGTTTGCTCATCAAACCCTAGTTTTCCTGTGCTTTTAACATTTTAAATGGGGAGGGAAACAGTCTTTGGTGTCTTTTGCCCTCTTTAAAACTACTGATAAAATTGTGATCTTGCCTTTGATGAGCAAAATCTGACACCTTGTGGGTTAAATCTCTATATCCCAATCTGAATGGTGGCTCCATGGTCAATTAGACTGGCAAACAGCTGTGGGACTCCTAATGCTAGTTTTGACTACAAATGGGAGACTTGCTGAGAGCGCTAGTGAAATGCTTCTGATCTTGTATTTTGTCAGCTGTACATTAGAGGCATAGGAGTCCTGTCTAGTACTGAATTGGGCAACCATGTTTGCTTTTCTGAAATGTTTTTCAAACTTTTAAAAATATTATGTGAATCTGCTAATGCTAGCATTCCTGTAATAAGGTTTAACATTAGGGATAAGAAAATCACAGCAAAAGTGAAATTATCTGTTGTTGAGAATCATTTGAATTGTAAGGCATGGTCTTTTAAAGCCCTTCTGGATCACAAATACTTATTTTCATAATTATGTATATGTTGACTAGTAACAAGACCTAGTGATGACCTAATAGTTGTCCCATGTAAAACACTCAATGCTCACTTCTCCTAAAAGTGTTGTAGGCTCAAATAGTGAACCAAGGAGTCTTCATGCAAAAGATTTGAGATCCAAGAAGCAAAAAGTGTCAGGGATGTAGGGCATAAGTGTATTGGCAGTCTTTACCTTTCGCTCACCCTGAAGAACTACACGTTTCCTCACAAGTGAGTCCACTGAGTTCTGTGTGATTTCCTACAAAGTAAAAGCACATAGGATTGTAACATTAGTTTTAAAGAGGGAATGTGTCTTCTCCATGCTCTTCACTGTTTCTCTCCACTGGGTTTAATTAATATTCTTAGTGTGTTCTAGGAATTATACTTCAGCTAGCAGTAATAACTATAGTTTATTATTCTCAGGTTTTTCAGGACAAACAACATAACAATCAGCACTGTGGATCTCGGTGATGTTTTCACTGCTCATATCAATGTAATTATGGAAATTCTTATTAGAATTGGATTGGGATACACTTGATATATTCTCTCTGATGTACAGAACTCTTACTATGTATGGCATTCTGAGCACTGCTTGAGACTTGACATTTTGCTTCACCTCAGTTACAATCAGCACTACATACTATGTCATGGCTATGTTGGGGGTCTGCAAACTTCTGCAGGTAAAGAGTCTTAATTCAGAGCAAGAGATCAACAAAGAGCCCATATAAGATAACCTGTTTGCATAGCTCAAACTACACAGCCATATTTAGTGCTGTGTGGAGCCACGCTTGGGGTGTGACCCATAAGTTACAGACCAGTGCACATTTATGGGAAAATAGACCAATGCATGTCTTCTGGCTAAAACTGACATCCCCCCCTCCATTTCATCACCACCACCACCACTAATTTAAACAGCAGCAGGGACGAGCATCAGTGATAGATCACCCACCATAGCAGGTAGGTTGACAACCCTAAATAATAATTGCAAACCATACACAGAAATAATACAGTCTGATTCGTGAATTATTCATAAACATGTGGTTCCTTTTGGAAGAAATCCACTAATTAAGACCAGTGCTTTAATGATGTTATGATGAAAGTGTCATTTTTGAGATAGGGGAGTGCAGGCGATCAATTACAGCTGAGAATTACTCCTTTCCTTCCCTTGTCTATTTGTCGGTGTGCACTGATGTGTGTTTGAGCAATGAGCAAGCAAGATGTTTATTGCTAAACTGCTCTAAAGAAGCATCTGAGCTTGTTCACCTTTTGCTCATGTGAATTTATCTTTTGATATTACTGTAGATGGTTCATTGCCAAGAAATGTGAAAAGAGTGGTTAGAGAGGTAGCCTTTTGGGTGTTGGTGGTTGGCTTGCTTTTTATAAATAATATGTTAGACAACATACTTGTTTCTCATGAATTAAAAGCTGCATTTATTTTCATATTGCATTCAGAGATCATTTGGGGTGAAATTCATCCCTGGGCAGAAGGCCAACTCAAGTCTTATATATCAAATAGCGCTTAAGCAGTGTGTTGGTTGCTCTTATATGACTGCTCTGGGCTGAAAATTAAAGTCTATCACAAATGCACTGTGCCTATGGGCAGCTTGCCCAAACATTCGCCCAGTGAAAGATAAGAGCCCCTCTCTGCAGGGTGTGGTGGAGAATCAACAGACAGGAACTGCTGCCAGCAGACATGACTATGTGAGCTTCCTGCTCGTAGCCTTCAGTGAACATTTGACAAGCCTTGCTCTAAAATGAGAGATCGAAGAAGTAGTTTCGTACATCATTTCAGCACTTCTGGAATTGCCATCTCTGTTATGCAAATAGTTTGGGGAACCTACAAAATGTGCAGATAATTAGAAGTTATGGGGCTTTGCTCAGGTGTTCATTTGGATACAAAAGGAACATGTAGAGAGGGCTAACTGGGAACATGAGAGGAGGCCTTTCACAGCCTTGAGTCACATTTGCATGGAGAAGATGTATGTGCTTCCAAATACACAGAGGATCCAGTATGCAGAATGCAATGCTTCTGTTTTCCAGGATCATGCATGCAGGAATGTATGCACTTTTCTGAGTATACTGAAACCAACCTCTTGGTGGGGCCTGGATTTCTGCCAGAATTACAACTGATCTCCACACTATGAAGATCAATTCTTCTGGAGGCAACAGCAACTTTGGAGGATGGACTCTATGGCATCCTATTCCTACTGAGCTCCCTCTCCTCCCCAAAGCCTGCCCCCCTCAGGCTGTGCCCCTAATTTTCCAAGGAATTTCTCAACTCGGGTTTGTCAGCCTAAGAGTACACATGTAGGCTTCATACAAGAATGACCTTTGAACTCATGGGCAGGGAGGCTTGTATCCATGATCCCAGCCAATACATTCAATATGTTAATGTACACCCAATAATTTTATTTATTTAAACATTTATTAGTATCCTTTCTACATTATAGAACACAAGGCAGCTTACAATTTGTGTGAACTGTGACTGTAGGAACTGAGAAGAGAATGCATATATGTGGATAACAAAGTTGATGGGATGGGATTTTTTTTTTAAGGGGTAAGGATAGGGGACATAATTTGTTTATTTGCCATTTTCCCGGTAGGCCTTTCAGTTTAGAAGCCATGGCTCAGATGAATGGTTTGGGAGATTAATTATTAGGAGTAATGGAGTAGCATTGCCATTAAAATGTGGAAATTAGGTCAGAGGTACACAGGAAATTTTGCTTTGGTATCAATAAGACATCATAGACAGTGTCAATACTTCAATTGTCAACTGGGGGAAATGACAAAACATTTGCTTTATTTTGTCTTAATACGCACAGTATATTTCTTTTGCTCAGAATTTGGATTTTCTTGGACTAAGGTTAACGTTCATTGGAGCAATTTGTGAAGTTTTTGGTGTGTGAAATTTTAGCAGTTCACAAAATGAAGTTTTATTTTAAAATGAAATTTCTTGCTGTATGCAATAACATATGTAAATGATACTAATATACAGGGGCCTAGATAATGCTTACTATGGCCCATTATGCACACACATCTAACTGCAGATTGCCAGAGCAGTAAGCCTTTAATCTTGACTTCAGATTCACTGCCCACCGTTATTTTTTTCTCCTGCAGCTAAATTTTAAAAATTCACTTTGCTAATTGGGGTGGAACGTCACTTGCAATGTGTGGGGGGTAGTGTCCAATTATTTTTAAATTTATGCAATTTCCCTATTACAGCTGTGCAATAGCATCCAGCAAGCACTTTCCAATTGAATTGTTGTGGTTCAGTTGTATGTATGCATTTTAGCATTAGTTATATAAAAGGGACAGAGAGGAATGCAGACAAAGGGGGGGAAACTGATGTTGAAATTGGTAAGACTTTTTTTGAAACTGATAAGTAAATGAGAAGACTTGTTTTCCACATTGCTGAGCACTAGGGGATTCTCTGCTATGTTATCAGCTACTGTGAATAATGGGAAAGAGTCACATGATCTAATAATATGGGGAAACATGTTAACTGTACAAAATGCATGGTAGAATCCACTGACATTGAACATAAGAACATAAGAGAAGCCATGTTGGATCAGGCCAACGGCCCATCCAGTCCAACACTCTGTGTCACACAGTGGCAAAAAAATTTATATATATACACACACTGTGGCTAATAGCCACTGATGGACCTGTGCTCCATATTTTTATCTAAACCCCTCTTGAAGGTGGCTATACTTGTGGCCGCCACCACCTCCTGTGGCAGTGAATTCCACATGTTAATCACCCTTTGGGTGAAGAAGTACTTCCTTTTATCCGTTTTAACCTGTCTGCTCAGCAATTTCATCCAATGCCCACGAGTTCTTGTATTGTGAGAAAGGGAGAAAAGTACTTCTTTCTCTACTTTCTCCATCCCATGCATTATCTTGTAAACCTCTATCATGTCACCCCGCAGTCGACGTTTCTCCAAGCTAAAGAGTCCCAAGCGTTTCAACCTTTCTTCATAGGGAAAGTGCTCCAGCCCTTTAATCATTCTAGTTGCCTTTCTCTGGACTTTCTCCAATGCTATAATATCCTTTTTGAGGTGCGGCAACCAGAACTGCACACAGTACTCCAAATGAGACCGCACCATCGATTTATACAGGGGCATTATGATACTGGCTGATTTGTTTTCAATTCCCTTCCTAATAATTCCCAGCATGGCGTTGGCCTTTTTTATTGCAAACGCACACTGTCTTGACATTTTCAGTGAGTTATCTACCATGACCCCAAGATCTCTCTCTTGGTCAGTCTCTGCCAGTTCACACCCCATCAACTTGTATTTGTAGCTGGGATTCTTGGCCCCAATGTGCATTACTTTGCACTTGGCCACATTGAACCGCATCTGCCACGTTGACGCCCACTCACCCAGCCTCAACAGATCCCTTTGGAGTTCCTCAATATCCTCTCTGGTTCTCACCACCCTGAACAATTTAGTGTCATCCTCAAACTGTGAAATTGAAATTGCAAACTGTGATCATCAGCAACATGAGTGTGTGTTCACGCACCCATGTGCAAAGTTGATGGCAACCAGGTCCATAGCCAGGATTTCTTTGGTGGGGGGCATTTAGGAAAGTTAGGGAACACCTGCTAATTATATTAAAGATAATTTATTTGCCTAAATTTAGGTTTAGCAGCTGATCTGCTGGGGAATAGTCCAGAAGTGGCAAGGTGACTTCTCTTTCCTTCCCCAGCCTCCCTGCCACTGCAGGGGTGAGGCTGCAGAGAGGCAGGGGTAAGAAGTGCAGCACGCTGGGGGTATGGCATCCTACTGGGGTGGAGCAGGGCTTGTCCAGTGTGGGGCTTCTCCCTCAAATGCAGCACCATGGCTATGGGCCTAGCTGCAACTCCTCCACACTTTGCACAGGGCTGCAATTTGTATGGAAGAGAACTACTCTGCCAGAAACTCTAGAGAACTTTTAGTCTTGTGACACTAAATTGAAAAAAAAAGGGGAGGGGGATTTTTGCTGATGCCCTAGTGCATCTGCATAGGAATGCTGATTTCCTGCCCTTCCTTGCAAATTTGCATGGCTTTCTGTTTGTGATGCTCCAATTTGATCCTACGCACTAGTGTGATCTTGGCAGTTTTTAAAAGCCTGTCCTGTGTGAATTGCACTCTGTCCTCCAAATGGATCAATCCCAAAGGATTCTTAAGCTTGGTGGCTTCTGGAGACTACCAAAATGGTTCTCTCCCTCAAACTTTGTTCAATAAAGCATTAAAGGGGAAAAATGTTTTCAAAGCTTTAGGCTTCCCATCCAAGTTTTCCTCTCTCTCTCACTCTACGTCTCATGTCAATTTCATTATGCACTGATGATTCCCCCCCCCCTCCTATTTTGTTTGCATATAGCAATGAAAGCTCTCTCTTTTTTTAGCAGTGCGGACACTGGTTTTTGCCTCATCCCTGATCCCCTTTCATGCCAATACCAGCAGGGAACTCAACCTTACATAGCTCCTTTTTAACTCCCGCCCCCGATCATTTTAATTTTTTTATTCAGCAACCCGAGGCATATCACTACTCATGCTGCTCATAAATTTTTTTTAAAAAAAAATTGTACGAGGGGGAAATGGAGCTTATACGCCAATGAAGGGGGAAGATGGTGGATGGTGCAAAGTGGGTAGAACAACCTCTATGTGAGCAGGGGAGTGACCTTCAAGGGTTGGCAAAAGGGTGGGGGGGGGAAATCTGAGGGAATCCGTATGCTTTAAAATTATCTTCAGCTTGGAAACAAAACAATGGGGAAATCAGCACAAAAGCACTCTCAGAGAAACGGTGAATAGAAAGTGAACTGAGTGCTGAAGTAAGGAAAATCACTGCAGAATAACAAACAAAACCGGACGTACATGCAAAGTGAAAGTGAAGGAAAACACACATGCATAATAGGCCTATGTGCAATGCAGGAGTATTTGATGGGGACCAAATTATGACATTTCAGGCTTCAAGAGAAGGAACAGTCTCTTGACAACAGTACAATTGTAAGAGTATGCATGAGGCCAGAACTGGGACTTGTGTATTTTTACATATGTTTGTTTTCATATTTTACATCAGTTAATGCTGTCAAACTAATGAGAACAATCTTTCTCTATTCTTTAGACAAGTATTTCCAAATGGGCTTCCAGAGGAATATTCTTTAACAGCCACATTCCGTGTTAGACGAAACAGCAAGAAAGAACGGTGGTATTTGTTGCAAATTTTAGATCAGCATAACATGCCACAGGTTTGCGCAATTTTCCCCCCATTTAATTTGTTTTTTTCTTTCCTCTTGGTTTTTTTTTTTCTGCAAAAGTGGTCGGTTTTGTGGAGAGTGGATCCTTGCCCTCTAGCTTCAGACTATATTAAGATGGTTTGGGTCTTTTAGAACAACCTGGTGGTCATTATGCAGCTATTTATAAACCCAGTGGCATTTCTGTAATATAGCATTACAATGGTTAGTGTGTAAGCTATTTCCCAGGATTGTTGTGAGACTAAATAACATCTCTGTGCAGTGGGATACAGATATAATAAATGAAACATAAATCAAACAATAACAGGTTCTCAACTGATGTGCAGTGATCAAGTTGCATGGGAGAATATTTGAAAGGGTGTTTCCAGTGGATAGGACCCCCATGGCACAGAGTACTACAGTACAAGCTGCAGGACTGCAGTCCAAGCTCTGCTCACAACCTGAGTTCAGTCCTGGTGGAAGCTGGGTTCAAAAGATAAGGTTGACTCAGCCTTCCATCCTTCCGAGGTTGGTAAAGTAAGTACCCAGCTTGCTGGGGGTAAAGTGTAGATGACTGGGGAAGGCAATGGCATAAAAGTCTGCCAAGAAAACGTTGTGATGTGATGTCACCCCATGGGTCAGTAACAGCCTTTACTTTTTTTTTACAACAGTGGATATTTTGTGCCCATTTGAGAACACTTCCGCTAGCAGAGGGGAGGGGCTATCTTTTTCCAAGTACTCTCTCATACTGAAGGCCCCACATCATGCCCAGCAGTGGAGTTTCAGAGGCAATGTTTCAGGGGCTATAGAATGAGTGGGAGGCATGAACATCCCATCCATTAGGAGAATTCTGGCTGTAACAGAACCTATTTTGCACTGAGGGATGTGTATGTTTTGGTTTGTTCATAACTACTATACTTGCTTTGAAAAATCTACTTTTTTCTATAAATGTTCCCCTCCCCCGCCTCCAGGTTTACATTGTCGTTGATGGCTCCAAAAAAGTTGTGGAATACATTGCACAATCTTCCCAGGGGAATTCACTTCGCTACACTTTTAAAAACCGCGAGATTCTTCCTGTCTTTGATCGGCAATGGCATAAGCTTGGCATCAGTGTACAATCAAGGATCATTTCTTTGTATGTGGACTGCAGCTTAATTGAGCAAAGACAAACGGATGCAAAAGCCAGTCCTGACTTTCAAGGAAGGCTTCTTATTGCGACTCGTTCTTTGGATGGCAAGCCAGTAGATGTAAGTGGTAGCAACTATGAGAAGAAATGTGCGTAATGCAGGAAATATCTGTTTAATATTTAAGCCAACAAAGAAAAACTTTTGGAAGCTGATACACTGTGTCTTGATACAGCTGGGGCACTGGAAATAAGCAGCATAATTGAAAACAAACAAACAAATTGAGCTTAATAGATCCCTTGGATGCATACGGGAAAAATACTCCCTAGATTTATTAGAATGTCCTGTATGCTGCCAGTCCAGTAAAAAGCCTGAGATGAACTCAACTGCATTTATTCAGGGCATCCTGGAATACTGAGTAGGAAGAAGAAACTAATTCATGAGAAAAGGCCAGACTGGACGACAACAAAGACCATCTGCTTCCCTATGTGCGGTTGGGAGAAAAGATGCACCTGTCATGTTCCCAGTCATCTTTGTGTGGGCTTGACATTTGAGTTACATATGTCCAGAACTACATGGTTAGTTCCTGGATTTGAATGGGGGGGAGGGGAATCAGCAGTATGATCTGTATACGTATGGGCCCACTTTGAATGCTACGCCCCTGCATGGATATTTGGATGTTGGCCAGGGATACTGCGTAGGAGAAGCATAAAAGTAGATGATTACTTCCCACCACAGGCAGATGTGGAGGTCAATTTTGCATCATCTAATCTGATACAAATGCCACACAATGTTGAGAATAACATTTCAAGCAGAATACTTTAGAATGTCACTGAAAATTAGTTTTAGAAATTCTTTTCTAAACCAGTTCGTAGATCTCATGGCCTTCCATGGTTAGAAATAAGCTAAAATTTTATGTTGTCTTGATTTCTATATTCTTGACTAGTAAGAACCACTGATACCTATCATAATTAATCACTTTTGTTCCAATTTCTGTGAAATGTAATCTCCTTGCTAAGGCAAAAAACTGCATAACGTTTTTATTCAAACATTCTTTATGGTGTCAAATTATTATTGTACATAAAAGACATATTATGTCCATAGAGAGGATAGATTCGGGCATTTTAGGGCATTTAACTTGTAAAATCTCTAGACTAATTTCCCCTAGAGAAAATGGATGCTTGGGAAGGTGTACTCTATGGCACTGTATTCCACTGAGGTCACTGTCCCCTCAAGGTTCCATCTACAAATATCCAGGAGTTTCCCAAGCTGGATCTGGCAACCTTACCTCCCCCATCCCATGCCAGTGGTCACGGAGCACCTGGCAACCCTAAACATTAACAATACATTTGAGCCTCTCTTCTGCAATTTGTACACCGGTGTGGTTGTCATCAAAATGGCCTTGAAAGATTTGAACATGAAGATTCCACCCCATATAGATTTTTTGTTTGGGAATTCATGCAGAATATGCAAAAAGAGCCTTTTGTGTCAACTAAGTCAATATTTTTTGGAGAAAATACATTTTTTATTTCACAAAATAGAGTTGGACCCAACCAGTTTTTCAGCTTTATCCACAAAGTCATGCCAGGGAATTATGGGACTGGCATGTATGAAAGACGTGTGGGACTGGGTCTGTAATACGGAGGAGAATTCAGCAAGTTTGAGTTAAGAAACTGGCTGGATCTAACCCAAAGAGACCTAATAAGGAAACAGCTGAAAGGATTTGAAACACTTGCTTCATACATCATATGGGAATTTGAACACCATCTCATGATCACACATGCACACAGAGATTATCACATACTCATTTCTTATCAAGTGCACTTATCCTCCCAGTTGTATTGGCTAAAGCTCTTGTGGCATTTTAAAATAGAGGCGGTATCTTCATGGCAGATACAAGAATGCCATAATGTTTAGTCTGGCACTAAATTGATGCCAGAGGAAGGAGAGTGGCTTAGCAGTACAGAGGAGCAAATATATGCTTTAAGTATTTGCGATTTATTTGTTATAATAATATAGTAGTAATAATAATACTAGTATTGCTGTAAAAATCTAGTTCCAATGTAGCATGTTTGCCTTTTTTCTGCAAGCATGTGCTTAAACTATGTCCAGAAGAATTTATCAAAAGAAGGCAAAGGCCTATAAAATCTGTCACGGTAGATTTTTCAATTAAAAAAAAATATTTTAAGTTAGATAGTTATATTTTTATTGATATTAACTTAGTTGTTGTAAGCTACTGAGAGCTGAAATATGGGAGGATGGAGTATAAATGTTTCGCTTAAATAAAATTAATGTAAATACAGTTTGGCTCCAAATACTTGTTAAATTTGAATTCGTGTCCGTGGATTGTTTTGCTGATTGGTATAATGCAGTCAAATGCAGTATTTTAAAATGACAGGCTGCAATGTATTTTTAAAAAAATATGGCAATAATCCAATGCAGTTAGGCACCATTGAAGCCCAAGTGGGTTTCATGATTAAATTCTGTGTTGAGTGGGGGCTATGGAGTTCTACAAATGTGTCAAAAATTCACTGCCTTATATTTCTGATAAACATTCCTTTGTTTATCAAACAGATTGAACTGGGCCACATGGTTCTATATTGCAATCCTCAACTTGCTGCTCAGGAGACTTGTTGTAAATTATCTGAGAACATGGTAAGTTTTTAAAACAAAAAATGCAAGTTTTTTTCATAGCAGTAAAGTCCTTCCTAGAACTTCAGAAATGTATGAAAATTCTGTGGTACTACTGGAATTGCCTTTCTTCAGAATGGAAGTCTATATTGCATGGTTATTTTTCATAACAAATAAAAAAAAGAGAAACTCTGGGGAAAAATGCAAGATGGCTGTTGGAAAAGGAATCGGAAAGACATTTACTCCATTCCAGTATGGGAAATCTGCATATTCAACTGATCTGGGTGCACATCTTCACAGTGTCTATCCGGATCTCAAGTTGAATGCAATTCTTTATCATATTATGGAGAGAGCTATGTATAGGCTTCAGAGAAAACCTGATACTTTCAGAAATATCTATATATAATCTTTATTGATAAGCATAATTTCTCCATCCGTATTCTTTTAACCCACTATTTTAGGGTTGCTTAGGGAGGGCAGAATTTGAGAAGGGGTGGTAACTCAACAGGGATATGATGCCATAGAATCTTCTCTCCAAAAGTGCTATTTCCTTTAGGAAAAGTGATCTATCTGGAAATCAGCTGTAATTTTGGGAGAACTCCAGTCCCCACCTGGAGGTTGGTAAATCTACTGTTCCCCTCCCCCACTATTTCCAGTTTGTAAGTGTGGCTAGGGAAGGAAGTGGGTAAATTTTGGCATGCAAGCCAGTTGTTGTAGATATGGATTGGCTAGCCAGATTCTAAAATATTTAATTAAAAAAGCAAAGCACTACATTCCATACTACACTGATACCATGGTTAAATTTAGATCAGTCCCTATATTTGCTGAATGGGCACCATTTTTTAAAAAAATTGCTTGAATTTAATTGTGTATGCATTATACATGATAACCAGTGTTTCCTCTAAACTGAGTTAGTGTGAGCTAGCTCAGAGATTTTTGGCCTCCAGTTCACACATTTTTATCGTAGCTCAGGTCGTTTTCGCACTCACCTTAATCAGCAGCGACGACCCTCTTCACCACGCAAGATCTGCACGGATTTCGCACTAATTGCCGCGGAGCACCCAGAAGAGCCGGAAAGTCCCAGCGCTTTTGTGGCGCAAACGGAAACCGCCAAAAACGACCTCAGAAAAAAAAGTCCCAGAGCAAACTCAGAGCAAAAATAGACCCAGAGCAAATTTATTCAATAGCTCACAACTTTAATGCCAGTAGCTCATAACTTTAATGTCAGTAGCTCACAAAGTAAATTTTTTGCTCACAAGACTCTATGGCTTAGAGGGAACATTGATGATAACACACATGGAATATACAGCTTGGAACAATAAACATGAAATACAGAGAGAGTCTTCAGAGATCGTATACGGTATATGTGAATAAGGAGGGTTACTGATTAACTTTTCACATCCTAGCAAGACACATCATTACAATATTTATTATATTGGCTTCTTTAAAGATTCCATCTTTAAATTAAGATGGAATCTTAAAAAAATTTAATCCTTCTTAATATCATATAAAGCATAAATCAATCAGTCTCGGTGTTGAGTTCATCTTTCATAATGTTTGCATTCACAACATCATTATTATGTTCCAGAAGACACTGTAGGAAACATATATTTGATCCTTGTTGATGAAGCAGACTTAAATCAAAATAACATTTATAATTTCAGTGTCTTTTGGAAGAACACCTGAAAACTACTGCAGCATCACCATCAACTGTTCATGTGGGTGAAATACACGCACTTCCAATAATGGAACAAAAACCTGAAGAAAAATGCTTTTGCTATCCAAACAAGGTATTAATTCATTTTATGTGTTGCTCATGCCTTATGTGATCTGCATTGGTTTGTACTGTTGCTGAATATTATTAAATTATTTTTATCAGAGATATGGATATGCCAGATGACTAACAGTTTCTTTCCTATATCTAAGCTAAGATTTAACATTAGAGGAAGTTCTAAATTATGCTTTGTAGATTTTACTAATTTGGACATGGTGAATACAAAAAAAATGGCCTGGACCCCATGAGTTGTACTGCACAGCTTGTGGCAGCTATTTGTTTACTTACCTCATTCATCCTTGACTTTCTCCTGGATGAGGACCTAAAATGGCTTACACTGTTCTCTGTCCTCCAATTTATCCTCCCAATAACTCTCTGAGGGAGCTTAGCTTGAGAGTGTGTGACAAGCCCCAATACTCTTCCTTGGCAGACTGGAAATTCCAACAAGGGTTTCCCAAATTGTAGGTCAGCACTCTAACCAAGGGGTGTCAAACTTGCAGGCCATGGGACAGATCAGGCCCACAGAGGGTGCTTATCAGGCCCACCTGCAACTCACTATAATCTGCTTCCTTCTCCCTCTCTTGCTTCCTTCTGCATCACAACTTGCTTTGCCAGGCTTGCTCAATTGCACAGGAGCTACGGAGCAAAGTATTTTCTCCATTGCCTGAGTCTCCTCCCTTGGGGAGGATGTCGGGGAGGGAGAGCTTGTTTTGCCAGGTTTTCTCAATTGCACATCACGGCTACTGAACCAAGCCTCTCTTTCTTCTATTGGCTGAGGCTCCTTCCCCTCTTAGTCTCCTGGAGAGGGAGGGAAAGAGCAAGAGCTTCCTTTTTAACCTAGACTTCCCATATAAGTAGGCTGATACTGACCTCTATACATGGCTGTCTCTGTTCTTGCACTGCCTCATAAGAGTTGTAGTTATTTCTCTGGGGAAGACTATAGTTCTGTAGACAAACACATCACCCTCAGTCTGCGTCATGGTGCTTTCACATGTTCTTGACCAGCACATAAAGCATCTTATGTACAAAAGCTTGCATTGCCCATTTCCTCTGGGTCTTAGGCTCAAAGCATTGACCATGAGATTTCTGTAATAAATATGTCAATAAATCAAAAGTAGGGTTGCAACTTACAGATACACACTTGAGCAACAGTGAACAGCATATTCAAGATTGCTACAGCACAGACATTGTCTCCAGAATTCAATGCAATAATTCAGAGCAAGAGGTATTTGTTATCAGAGACTGTTAAATAAACATTAAGCATGTTTTATTTTAAGGTGTTTTTTTTTAAAAAAAAATGTGTTTGTCTGTGTCCCTTATAACGTTTATTTCTGTGCTGCCTGGCATTACATTTTATGACACGCATGGTCTGGCTCAACAAGGTCTCATTTATGTCAGATCCATCCCCCATAACAAATGATGCCCTGCTCTAACCACTATACCACCCTGGCTTCCTATGTGTGGAATGAAGCTAATCAGAATATATAGCCTAAAGGGGAACGGGGAATTAAATCCTCATAGATTAATGCAATCAACTATCTGACTAGCTTGGATAACACTGGGAACTATCAACACAGGGCCATTTTTATACTCATGTGCATCACAGTGAGACTGGAAGAGTGTCTGGTGAAATTATGCAAGAGCAACTTCAATTAAAAAAAAAACACCTCCATTAGAATTAGTAAAATACCAGATAATCAAACCATTGGTCCTTCAGGGTCAGTACTGCCTATTCAGACTGGCCATGGCTCTCCCGGGTAGGGTGGCCAGACCGTCCCGGTCTCCCGGGACTTTCCCGGTTCTGGCCACCAATTCCCGCATCCCGCCCTGGCTATACCGGGACCATTAAAAAGTCCCGGTTTAGCCGGCGGGCCGCGCGCGCGGGCGGGGAAGGCGGGGAGTGAGGGAGCCAGCGTCCCTGCACATGCGCACGGCGGTGTGGCGGGCTCTGCGCATGCGTAGGGCCCGCCACACAGCCGTGCGAGCGGCGCCGAGGCCCTCCCTCCCCTTCCCGGCTCCCCTAGTGGGTCGCTGGGCCGGCGCGGCGCCGGCCCAGCGATCCCAGGCCCTCCCTCCCCTTCCCAGCTCCCCTAGTGGGTCACTGGGCTGGCGTGGCGCCGGCCCAGCAATCCCAGGCCCTCCCTCCCCTTCCCGGCTCCCCTAGTGGGTCGCTGGGCTGGCGCGGCGCCGGCCCAGCGATCCCAGGCCCTCCCTCCCCTTCCCGGCTCCCCTAGTGGGTCGCTGGGCTGGCGCGGCGCCGGCCCAGCGATCCGAGGCCCTCCCTCCCCTTCCCGGCTCACCTTGTGGGTCGCTGGGCTGGCGCGGCGCCGGCCCAGCGATCCCAGGCCCTCCCTCCCCTTCCCAGCTCCCCTAGTGGGTCGCTGGGCTGGCGCGGCGCCGGCCCAGCGATCCGAGGCCCTCCCTCCCCTTCCCGGCTCACCTTGTGGGTCGCTGCCCGCCCCTGTCCCACTCACCTGCTCGGCGGCTGAGCCCTCTGGCCCTGGCGCCGAGCAATCCCCGGGCTGGCCTGGCTGCGCTGCCCGCCCGGCCCCGCTCCCTGCTGGGTGGCTGGGCGCGGCGGCGCTGGGCGTGGCGGCGCTGGGCGTGGCGGCGCAGGCCACCCAGCGATCCCCGGCCTTGCCTGGCTGCGCTCCCCGCGCTGCCCTGCTCAGCTGCTGGGACCTTCCATTGAGCCAGCCACACATCAAATAGGTAAGTCTTTCTTCTCTTATGTTCTTATTATGGGACACAGTGTGTTGGACTGGAGGGGCCACTGGCCTGATCCAACAGGGCTTCTCTTATGTTCTTATGGGACACAGAGTGTTGGACTGGATGGGCCACTGGCCTGATCCAACAGGGCTTCTCTTATGTTCTTATGGGACACAGAGTGTTGGACTGGATGGGCCATTGGCCTGATCCAACAGGGCTTCTCTTATGTTCTTATGGGACACAGAGTGTTGGACTGGATGGGCCACTGGCCTGATCCAACAGGTCTTCTCTTATGTTCTTATGTGACACAGAGTGTTGGACTGGATGGGCCATTGGCCTGATCCAACAGGTCTTCTCTTATGTTCTTATGTGACACAGAGTGTTGGACTGGATGGGCCATTGGCCTGATCCAACAGGGCTTCTCTTATGTTCTTATGGGACACAGAGTGTTGGACTGGATGGGCCACTGGCCTGATCCAACAGGGCTTCTCTTATGTTCCTATGGGACACAGAGTGTTGGACTGGATGGGCCATTGGCCTGATCCAACAGGGCTTCTCTTATGTTCTTATGGGACACAGAGTGTTGGACTGGATGGGCCACTGGCCTGATCCAACAGGTCTTCTCTTATGTTCTTATGTGACACAGAGTGTTGGACTGGATGGGCCATTGGCCTGATCCAACAGGGCTTCTCTTATGTTCTTATGTGACAATACTGACTTTGGTGGACCCAAGCACTGATTCAGTGTAAGGGAGCTTTGTGTTTGTGACTGGAGTGGACAATACTGACTTTGGTGGACCCAAGCACTGATTCAGTGTAAGGGAGCTTTGTGTTTGTGACTGGAGTAGACAATACTGACTTTGGTGGACCCAAGCACTGATTCAGTGTAAGGGAGCTTTGTGTTTGTGTCTGCTGGTGCAATTTTGTTCTCAGATCCTGTATTTACTTCATCAGTATATGGGATAAGGCACTTTCTCAACTGTGCTGCATAATGCAGCCTATTTATTTTGTCCTGTTTGCTCTGTTGGCTCTATCTGCGCCACCTTCATCACTTTCGGGGTGTGGATCCCCCAGTGGGGTGGTCTCCCGACTCCCTCCGCCGGCTGTTTCTGATAGCCCTGCGCCCCCTCTTTCATTTGATATGTGTCCCGTGCGGATGCCACCCTCCCGCCGGGAGATGCCGCAAAATGAGCCCCCTTGAGGCTTATGGCGGCAGGGCTCGGGGGAAGCGAGCTAGACTGATGTTCTTTTGAGGGGTCATAGAGTGTTTCGAGCCCGTCCCTGTGGCATCGGTCCCATTGTTGTGGGGCCCAGGGGGCCGGCGCAGCGGCACGCTGAAGCAGCCTGTCGGTCACTTCCGGGTTCCTGTCCTGCATCTCGACCTGTGACAGGCTGCTTCGGTGTGCTGCTGCGCCGGCTGGCCTGATCTCATCTGATCTTGGAAGCTGAGTGGGGTTGGCTCTTGGATGGGAGACCACCGGGGAAGTGCATAGTTGCTACACCCAGGCGGGTAGTAGCAAATCATTTCTGTTCTTCTCTTGCAGCACTTTCTATCACCAGATTGCCAGTTAATGGTTCAGCGTTAAAGGAGATTAGAGTAATCTAGAAGACAGACAAAAACTGTAATAAAGGGTGATTTAAACTGTTCACATTGATTGGATAAATGTCACTCCAAGGTATGCTGCAGAGATGGAATTTCCAAACAGTAGAAATGACTGCTTCCGGGAATAGCTAGCTTGAGAGCTGACACAGTATGTGGCAGTTATTGGTTGATTCTTAAATGGAGCATAGGAACAGGACTACAGTACTAAGGGGCTAGTAGGAAAGAGCAGTGCTGATAGACTCAAATTCTCTAGGCAGAAGCTGAAAGACACCACTCTTGTGACCTTTAAAATGGGACAAAACTGGGGACATCCAACACAAAGCATCCAGCTGCATCAGAAGCAGAAGGCTATCAGGGAGTAGAGCACCAGTAAGACTGCAAGAGGCTCAACTGTAAGTGACAACAGGGTCCAGTGCAAATCTCTACACTTGTAATGTATACATCATCCCATTGCATACATATTATCTCAGGAGTAACGTGTGGAAAAAAATCTATGTCAGAAATATCATAAACAGAACAGCTGGACCCTCCTGGAAAGTGCATTCATTTTCCAAGTCTTTCCCCATCTTATTTGAGCCCTTATCGGGCATATTACACTGTCAGGCTAATGCATGTACACTCATGTATATCTATATGTATGTACAGGACATTTTTTGTAGCAGGAACTCCTTTGCATATTAGGCCACACACCCCTGATGTAGCCAATCCTCCAAGAGTTTACAGGGCTCTTAGTACAGAGCCTACTCTAAGCTCCAGGAGGATTGGCTACATCAGGGGTGTGTGGCCTAATATGCAAAGGAGTTTCTGCTACAAAAAAAGCCCTGTGTATATATATGGTGCCATGAGCATATGGTAAAATTGGTGAAATTCTTTGGGGTGGGGGCATTGGGGTACCATTGGTGCCAACATGATGTCACTTCTGAGGGGGAAAAAAATGGTTTGCCAGTTGAGCTTCTGGTGATTCCTAGAGAGAAGTGATGTCACTACATACATACACACACACATAGTTTTGCTATAGAAAGTCTGAGTGGGCCACTTAGCACCATTTTAGAAAATATTACACACCAGTGCTAATGTTTACATCTACTTAATGTAATGTGGATAGATTTGAGTGATGTTAAGTTACGTACAGCAGACATTTTTCTGTGCTAAATAAATGGTCATATTCTGAATTTATTCTTCCAGTATTTAAATTTGTAAGTACTTTCAAGTGTGTGATAAACATGAGTCAGCCCAGGGGAAATCTGTAGGATTTTAAAATTGTTTTTCCCATCATGGTTTTAAACTTCTCTGTGATTCTGAAGCCCAGGCAATGCCTTTAAAAACTGCTGTTAAAAATATTTAGGGTTCCAGACAGAGTATGTAGACCATGCACAAGTTCTTTTGAAAAGCATAAGTCTAATAACGCCTTAAAGACTAATAACATTTGTGCTAGGGTCAGGGTTGGCCATAGATTGTCTGGCACCCTAGGCAAGGCTAACTTCTGGCACACACACCCCTCCCCTGAAATGATAACGTCACCATTCACATGGGGTGCCCAGTTCAGCACCCCCAGAAGGCCGACTCCCAAGACAATCACCTAGTTTGCCTAGTGGCAGTGCCTGCCCTGAGTAGAGTAGAAGCTTTTGTGAATGAAAGTTCTTTTTTTGTTTGTTTGTTCAGTTGCGCAGTTGAGTCTGACTCTTTGCGACCCCATGGACAAAGTCACGCCAGGCCCTCCTGTCTTCCACCATCCTCCGAAGTCCACTCAAATTCGTGTTTGTTACATTAGTAACTGTCCAGCCATCTCATCTTTTGCTGTCCCCTTCTTCTTTTGCCTTCTGTCTTTCCTAGCATCAGGATCTTCTCCAGGGAGTGCTCCCTTCTCATTTGGTGGCCAAAGTATTTGAGCTTCAGCTTTAGCATCTGACCTTCCAGTGAACAGTCTGGGTTGATTTCCCTTAGGACTGACTGATTTGATCTTCTTGCAGTCGTACATTTTGATGAAAGCTCGTACTCTATCACAAATTTTGTTAATCTTTAAGTAGGGTTGCCAAGTCGCCAGCTTCCTGTAGCGGGGGACTTTCACGTGACGCAATGATGTCACCCGGAAGTGATGTCATCAAAATGGTGGCAAACATGCAGGCCTCTCTAGGCATTTCTAGGTACAATAGGTACCATAAAGTTTTTACCTCCCAAATGGCTAGAGCATCTGGAAAAACCACAGAGTTTTCCCAGAAATGCCTAGAGCGGTCCCATGTGTGCGCTGCCATTTTGATGGTGTCACTTCCAGGTGACATCATTGTGCCAGTGCCATAGGGGGAGGTTCCCCCCACCAGCCCAATGTGGGCCAGCGGATTGGGAACCTACCAGGCGGGGGAACCCCTGCCCAGACCGGGGACTTGGCAGCCCTACTTTAAAGTGCTGGTATCTGAAGAAGTGAGCAGTGACTCACTGGACTCTTAATCTTTTCTGCTGCTACAGACTATCATGGCTACCTGTCTTGATCAAGTTCTTTTGAGTATGGCTGATTGTATTTTCCATGTGAAAAAACAGTAAAATATGGTATCTATTAAATTATTGCAGCTAGTTTATAGCAAAAAGAATGATGGGGGGGGGGGAGTTAGGCAATATTAGAAATAAGCATTAAAAATAATCCATATATGATAATGTTCTTGCTACCTCTGGGCACAAAATCATGGGCAGAAGATATACTGTAGGCAGGAGAAAAGATTGAACTGTGTTTAGGGAACCCGATTTCTCACCTGGAAGAGACCACCCTCCCCTTGCCAGTTTAACCCCAAAAGGGATGGGTCTGGTTTTCCATGTTAGGAATAGATGGTATTTTGGACATGAGCAGCTGTTACACTAATCCTCAAACTCCAACTCTGTGGGCTGATGACCTGCCTACTATTTATGATGATCCAGCCCAGGGATGAAGGGCAGTGTGCAGCCTGAGGAAGGTGGTGGCTGGCCCGGATGAGCTGTGTGCAGCTCAGGGAAAGTAGCCTTTGACTTGAGTGAGGTGGGCAAGCTGTGTGGCTGGGGTGCCCAGCCTGGTAGAACTTTGCACACTGTGTAGATGGAGGTGCTCAGCCTGGCAGAGCCACATGGAGATGCCTGGCTGAGTTGGGAGAGTTGCAGGACTGGACAGCTACCAGCTGGATTTTTCCGTCCCTCCCTCCTCTGGAGGGTGGCAACATGTTCCAGGAGGCAGGGTAGGTTGACCAAGTCTGGGTTGGGGAATTCTCTCAAAAGAAATGTGTACCATGCTGATTTGCCATGCTGTAGAACTGCTGTAAAACTGCCATAGAGAACACCATTAAAATGCAGTAAATGTGGTTGCCAGCAGGCCTGGAGAAAATGTCCTGGCCTTTTATTAGAATCTTTTTTGTGTGGAAGTGTGCAGCTGAAACTTTTCATGGCACAGAGGTAAATAATATCATCTGGTAAATAACTTACTATTAAGCTTCTTTTAAAGAGACTTCCCCCTTGGCAGTTGGCAACACTAGGTTCAGCTGAATAGGAATGAAGGAAAGGAGGAGGCTCTATGTTAATTATGAATGGCCAAATCATGAATGGTTGAGGGGGGAAAATCCAACAATACCCCAGTTTTTGGATAAATGTAAGGAAAGTGGAATAACTGCAACATTGGAGCTAGAAAGTATTCAGGCAGCATCCTTCTGAAAGATGAGTTTGTCCTATTCCTAAACATTTAAAACAACCAGCAGGAGTATTTCAAGTTTAGAATACTACCAGTGCAATCCTTACACACCCAAGGAAATGCTGATTGCTTTGGGTTCAGAAAGCAATTTTCTCCAGGCCAGTTTAACCAGGGATCGTGAAGTTGGGTTTTGTTTTGTTTTGTTTTTTGTCATCTTCTGGGCATAGAGCAGGGGTAACGATGTGTGTGTGTGGGGGGGGAGGTATTTGTGAATTTTCTGCATTGCACAGGGGGTTGGACTAGATGACCCAGGCAATTCCTTCCAGCTCTATGATTTTATGATTCTAGTAGGGTTGCCAACTTCCAGATGAGGCCTCGAAATCCCCTTACATTATGATTGATTTCCAGGTGACGTGGATCAGTTCCCCTAAAGAAAATGCAGCTTCAGAGGATGGGCTCTGTCATATCACATCCCTCCAGAGTTCCCTACCTTTCTCAGATTCTGCCCTTCTAAGGTTCTGTCCCCAAAGCTCCAGGAATTTCACAACCCTGATTTGGCCATCCTATTAAGTAGAGTTGCACACTTCTAAATCCATGAAGTTGATGGGTTTGCAAAGACATAATTCTTAGTGGACTTAGGATAGGATAACTAGGGTTGCCAGGCAGAGAGTCCAGGAGAGTGGGACATGTAGGACACCATTGGATGATCACATGACATTACTTCTAGGGACACTCTGGAAGTGATGTGACACCTTTCTAGGAATCACTGGAAACTCTATGACAAAAACCATAGTGTTTCTAGCAATTCCTAGAAGAAGGCTGAAGACATTTCCAGGCTTTCCCCAGGAGTGACATCACACCATTGCCCAATGGCAGTTCTTTTGATTATTTTTCTTTCACTGGCAATAGGAGCAGCAGCTTGTGGTTCCTTGGTGGGAAATGGATAACACTGTCCATGTAGAAGTGGCTTGTGTTTCTTATTTTAATTAAATTTCAGAACAGAAAATTCTGACTTTATTTTAAACAGGGAGAAGCAGGATTACCAGGAGCAGCTGGTTTGCCAGGCCAGAAAGGGGAAAAGGTAAGACACCAATTCCATACAGACTTTACTGACAATTTTCACACTTTTGTTAGTTTTCCATCTTGCAATGCTTTTAACAGACACTAGAAGAAAAATATTACGTGGTGATCATTCTCTGTTCCATCTCACCCCCATTTCCCTCTGCTTATTCTGAGCCCTTTACAATACTCTTTGCATCGGTCAAAGTGCATTTCTGTACTTTAACATATTATGGTTGGTACATTCATCAATGATGCATTCTTTCACTTTCTGGTGATAATATTTTATATTAAGGAAGACAGTTTCCACTTTCTGTTATTGAGATTCCTATATGTATGGTGAAAATACTGCTTTACAAAATGCATTATTAAATGCATATTTTCTCCATACATTTATGGAGTTAATTTGCACATATATTTTAAAAACCACAAAAGGAAATTGTCTAACATGTCTGGTGACTTAAGGATATCACAGTAGCAATGGATTACTTCAAGGCATACTTTAGTCTCATGTTCTGAATATAATTTAAGGCAAAAACAACAACAAAATTGGTTGAACTGTTTTCATATATCCCAGAACGGCCTTGTAGCCTACTAAAGGACACCATGGTTATTAGAATGTGGTTCATTAACAGTGATGTTCATTAAAATAAATATTCAGAAATATGATAGACGCAGGGCCAGACCTAGACTGTTTGGCACCCTAGGCAAGACTAACTACTTGTGCCCCCCTGCACTCATAGCCAATTCTATCCTATGGGCTCAGGATAGAATGGAGAGACATGGCTGCTGCTGTGGTGCAACCCCAGAAAAGGGGTTTAAAGTTTAAAACCCCTTCTCTAGAGTAGCACAGTTATAAAATGAACAATCATCCTTATGCTGTATGCTTAAAACTGAGGGGCTTGGAATTTAGTGTTGGGAGTGCTAAATAAGGTAGGAGCAGGGGTGAAATTCTAGCAGGAGCTTCTTTGCATATTAGGCCACACACCCCTAATGTAGCCAATCCTCCAAGAACTTACAAAAAAAAGCCTTGTAAGGTCTTCAAGGATTGGCTGCATCAGGGGTGTGTGGACTAATATGCAAAGGAGCTCCTGCTAGAATTCCACCCCTGGGTAGGAGGTGTGATAGAATCTGAAATAAGGGTTCAAGTTCCTTTGGAGGTTTCAGATGGCTCAGAGGAGTTCCTGATCATAACTGGTAATTATATTTTTTATTTTGAATCCAATTTTGTTTCAGATTTTGTTTTCACTTTTTGCTGAAGTTGTCCTGCTTATCATTATGCAGTGAAGAATTTTTGTCTCTAATCTGACAAGATTGGCTGCAAAGGGCTTTCTGCCTGGCTTTTATTATTTCTCTTTAAAAGGTGTTATGATTTTGCTATCTACTTTAACAACTGTGGAGACCCCATGACCTATCAGACTTTTAAAAATCAGACCTTATAGAGTTGTGGCCTGTTTATAGCTTTTTATTCTCATGGAGCGTTTTCGCACTAGCGTTTACTCCGGCGTAGCACCCCATTTACCTCCAGATCTTTTCCTGGTTTTCGCACCTGTTGCTCCGGCGCTGCGGTTTGCTCCAGCACTTCAGGGGTTTCACGCCGGAGTATGTTTTTCAACATGCTTCCGGAGTTTTTGAAAACCTCCGGATCCACACCGGATCCACTCCTCGGAGTTTGCTGTCATGGGTGCTGGGGACCCTTCAGAGGAAGTTGAGTCTGATGAGGAAACTGTGCCCCTGCCACCTGCACCAGTGCCCCTGCCTCCTGCTGGAGAAGATCCCAGCCCCCCTGCCTCGCCCTCTCGGGTGGCTCGTGTGCGTGACCGCCTCCGGCAGGACCTCAGGGATCGGAGGAGGGCGGCACGCTCACAAGCAAGACGCTCCCTGAGCCCTGAGTTCTGAGAGGATTCTGGCCCTTCTAAGAGCAAGGATGCTTGAGTGGTAACAGGATCCTGGCTGCCTCCCTGAGCCAGCAATTAGCCCAAACGGGCAACAGCCAGCAGAGGGCTATATAGCTGTGGGCTTTGGGAGGAAGCTTTGTGGAAGCAACTAGTCATCTCCCTGACATTCTAGCATCCACTCTGGCTTGACTTTGGTTCCTGACTCCCTGACTTTGGCTTTGGACTTCTGGACTCCCTGACCTCGGCTTCTGGACCTCAGACCTGCGATACTTCTACAGTGATTCGGATTTGGCGCCTCGGACCCTCCTGCTTATTGGCTACAGACCTCGGACTGCCTCTGGACTTTGCCTGACCCGGCCCCAGCCGTGACAGATTGCTTCCACCGACAAACACCCACTCCACAGGATGGATGCTGAAGCAAGTGAAACCACAGAACTACTGGCTGCGCTCCAAGCCCAGGTACAGCAGCTAACACAGGCAGTAGTGCACTTGCAGCAACAACCTGCGGCCAGTGCTCCAGCCAAGTGCCCAGTTCCCCCACCTGACAGATTTGGGGGTGCCGTGGAAGAATTTCCTGCCTTCCTAGCACAGTGTCGGCTGTACTTTGAACTGAGAGCACGGGACTTCCTCAATGACAAAACCAAGGTGTGTTTCGTCATCAGTCTGTTAAAGGGGCAGGCGGCCAAATGGGCCACACCCTTACTGGTCGCGTCCTCTCCCCTACTGACTGATTACCAGGGGTTTGAGGCCCACCTGTCTGCTGCTTTCTCAAACCCAGTCCAAGCAGCCACAGCCAACCGGAAGATCAGGGCACTGAAACAAGGCAACTCCTCGGTGGCTCAATATGCCACTGAATTCAAGCTCCTGACCCAGGACTTGGCGTGGAATGAGGCTGCCCAGATGGACCAGTTTACTGAGGGGTTGGCAGAGGAGGTCCTGGATGAACTGGCCAGGGTGGAGCAGCCACCCACGCTCCAAGAACTTATCACCCTCTGCCTCCGCATCGATGGCCGCCTGGAAAGTCGCCGCCAAGCCAAGACCAGAGGGCGCCAGCTCCCTGCGCCGTGCTACCTGGCTCCTCGCCCGTCCCCAGCTAGTACCAGCACCAAGGATGAGCCTATGCAGCTTGGAGCTGCTCGACCCCGCCTGACCCCAGAGGAAAAGACCAGACGCCGCACGCAGAATCTGTGCCTCTACTGCGGCACGGCAGGCCACTATGCCTCTGGCTGCCCTGCTAAGCATCGGATACCTGGACCTTCGCTGCCACCGCCGCCAAAAGGGCAGCCCCAGGCGTAAGTGGACCCCCCAGCCTGGGGCGACTAGCTGGGTCCTCCGAACAGCGGGCTGATACCCCAGGGCCATTCCTGCTACCAGTCAAACTCCGTCTGCCTGACGAACGCTGGCTGTTCGTGTATGCCATGCTGGACTCGGGAGCGGCCCACTGTTTTATAGATGCCGCCTTTGTGAAGCAGCACCAGATCCCTGTGCAGACAAAAGGGATTCCGTCGCTGGTGGAGGCTATTGACGGGCGCCTCCTCCGTTCTGGCCCCGTCACCCAGGAGACCTGTCCCATCACCTTCCACGTCCAGCAGCACCAAGAACAGCTGCGGTTTGATGTCGCCCGCATGCCTCGCTTCCCGCTGATTCTAGGCCTTTCCTGGCTGAAGCTGCACAACCCCATCGTGGACTGGGCCCAGCAGGAACTACGCTTCCGAGACCCATGCCCCCATCTGACTCCTCCCACCACTCTAGCAGCTGGCATCCCGAGTGGTGGTCCTCAGCTCCCTCAGAAGTATGTGGACTTTGCTGATGTCTTCGAAGAGACAGGAGCTGATCAGCTTCCCCCTCACCGGCCCTACGACTGTGCCATTGATTTGGTACCTGGGGCACCACTCCCGGTGGGGCGTCTGTACCCAATGTCGGAGCCGGAGTTGGCAGCTCTGCGAGACTTCCTGGACAAGAACCTGAAACGCGGATTCATCCGACCCTCAACCTCTCCCCTATCTGCTCCAGTGCTCTTCGTGAAGAAGAAAAGTGGGGAGCTCCGGCTGTGCAATGACTACCGGGCCCTGAACAAGATCACCATCCGCGACCGGTACCCTCTACCACTGATCCCTGAACTCTTGGATCGCCTAAAGGGGGCCCAAATCTACACCAAGCTGGACCTCCGTGGAGCGTACAATTTGGTGCGCATACGGCCCGGAGACGAATGGAAGACCGCGTTTGGGACCCGATACGGGCAGTACGAGCACCTGGTAATGCCCTTCGGACTGACCAATGCCCCCGCTGTCTTCCAGAGGTTCATGAATGACATATTCCGGGACCTGCTCGACCGCTTCGCGATCATATACCTGGATGACATCCTAATTTACTCCCGCAATCCTGCCCAGCACGCCGAGCACGTCCGCCAGGTCCTGCAGCGCCTACGAGCCCATGGTCTCTACGCCAAGCTGGAGAAGTGCGACTTCGACCTGCGCTCCGTCGAGTTCCTTGGGCACATCGTGTCACCGCAGGGGATCCTCATGGACCCGAAAAAAGTAGAAGCGGTCCTGACCTGGCAGGCTCCTCAGAATCGCAAAGACCTGCAGCGGTTCCTCGGTTTTGCCAACTACTACCGGCAATTCATCCCGGCCTACGCATCCCTGACCACACCCCTGACTCAACTACTCCGCCCCAAAGAACCCTTCCACTGGTCCCCCGAGGCCGATAACGCCTTCTCCACCCTGAAGACTCGCTTTGCCACCGGGCCACTCCTGAGATACCCCGACCCCCAGCTTCCCTTTACGGTGGAGGCTGATGCCTCCAACGTGGCCCTGGGAGCAGTGCTGTCCCAGCGCGAGGAGCCGTCCCAGCCACTACAGCCCTGCGCCTATTACTCGCGGCAGCTCACTGCTGCAGAGAGGAACTATACCATCTGGGAGAGGGAGTTGCTCGCGATCAAGGCGGCGTTTGAGGTTTGGCGACATTACCTCGAAGGGGCTCGCCACCCTGTTCAAGTGCTCACCGATCACCGGAACTTGGAACACCTCCAGACCACCCGCCGTCTCAACCAGCGCCAGATCCGGTGGTCCCTATTCTTCTCTCGCTTCGACTTCCGGATCTCCTACATCCCCCATACCCAGAACCGGAAAGCAGACGCGCTCTCCCGAAAACCGGAATACGCCCCTGCCTCAACTGAGACCGCGCCCGCTGCTCCAATCCTGCCGCCCTCAGTATTTGCAGCCACCTCCACTTCACCAGCACTCGTGGAGGACATTCGGGCTAGTCAGGCCAATGATCCCTGGGTCCAGCAACACCTCCAGGCTCTCCAAGATGACCCAACAGGGGAGTTCACGACTCGAGGCGGCCTCTTGCTACACCGCGAACGCCTCTATGTGCCGCCCGGGCCCTTGCGGGCAGAAGTGCTACGCCTGACCCACGACTCGTTACCCGCCGGGCACTTTGGACAGCATAAGACCACCCACTTGCTGACAAGGGAATTCTGGTGGCCACGAGTTCGCGCTGATGTTGCCCGCTATGTCAGCTCCTGTGACGTCTGCCGACGGGCCAAAGACATCCCAGCCAAACCCTCAGGGTTGCTGCAGCCCTTGCCCACATCTTCAGGACCCTGGGATACCATCTCGATGGACTTCATCACGGAACTTCCACGCTCCAAGGGTCAGACTTGTATCTGGGTGGTCGTCGACCTATTTACCAAGATGGCCCACTTTGTTCCGTGCCCGAAACTCCCCACAGCTCAGGAGACGGCCCAGCTTTACCTGCAACACATCTTTCGTCTGCATGGACTCCCAGCCCATCTGATCTCCGATCGGGGCCCTCAGTTCTCCTCTCGGTTCTGGCAAGCCCTCCATTCCAGCCTGGGTACTCGAGTGCACCTGTCCTCGGCCTACCACCCACAGACAGATGGCCAGACAGAGCGCACCAATGCCACGCTAGAGCAATATCTCCGCTGTTACACCTGTTACCAGCAGGATGACTGGACCACTCTATTGCCCCTAGCGGAGTTTGCATACAACAACGCGGTCCATTCATCCACCCAAATGACCCCGTTTGCTGCAACCTACGGGTACCACCCTCGGTTCTTTCCAGCGATCCTACCACCCACGAATGTCCCCGCCGTCGATGCCTACCTGCAAGAACTCCGTGCCAGCCAAGACTTGCTCCGAGAGCAGCTACAGCAAGCCAAGGAGGCATATAAACGGGCTGCGGACCGAAAGAGGCAAGAAGGCCCTCCAGTGCAGCCGGGGGATCAGGTGTGGCTCTCAACTCGCTACCTGCGCCGGCCTGGTCGGTCTCACAAGCTGGATGCACGGTTCATTGGACCCTACCCCGTCGTTGAACAAATAAACCCCGTCGCCTTCAGGCTCCAGTTGCCACCCCACCTCCGCATTCACCCCGTGTTTCATCGCTCCCTCCTTGTTCCGGCTGCACCCCCTGACCCAGCTCGGACTCCTTCCCCACCGCCGCCACCACCAGTGTTGGTGGATGACGAGGAAGAATATGAGGTGCGCCAGATCCTGGACTCCCGGTACCATCGTGGAGGCCTCCAGTACCTGGTGGACTGGGAGGGATACGGCCCAGAAGACCGGTCTTGGGAGCCCGAGGACAATCTTCATGCCCCGGACTTGGTGCACCAGTTCCACAACGACCACCCCGACCTTCCAGGTCCCTCAACGGAGGGGGGCCCTGGGGGGGGGGATAGTGTCATGGGTGCTGGGGACCCTTCAGAGGAAGTTGAGTCTGATGAGGAAACTGTGCCCCTGCCACCTGCACCAGTGCCCCTGCCTCCTGCTGGAGAAGATCCCAGCCCCCCTGCCTCGCCCTCTCGGGTGGCTCGTGTGCGTGACCGCCTCCGGCAGGACCTCAGGGATCGGAGGAGGGCGGCACGCTCACAAGCAAGACGCTCCCTGAGCCCTGAGTTCTGAGAGGATTCTGGCCCTTCTAAGAGCAAGGATGCTTGAGTGGTAACAGGATCCTGGCTGCCTCCCTGAGCCAGCAATTAGCCCAAACGGGCAACAGCCAGCAGAGGGCTATATAGCTGTGGGCTTTGGGAGGAAGCTTTGTGGAAGCAACTAGTCATCTCCCTGACATTCTAGCATCCACTCTGGCTTGACTTTGGTTCCTGACTCCCTGACTTTGGCTTTGGACTTCTGGACTCCCTGACCTCGGCTTCTGGACCTCAGACCTGCGATACTTCTACAGTGATTCGGATTTGGCACCTCGGACCCTCCTGCTTATTGGCTACAGACCTCGGACTGCCTCTGGACTTTGCCTGACCCGGCCCCAGCCGTGACATTTGCTGTGGGAAATCCATCCACGCCGGATCGACTGCTTTGTGGGCGTCACCCTCTCCCTTTCCGTCCTCCCACCCCATCCACCCCCTTGGCCAATCATCAGCCGTTCGCGGCGCTTCCCAAAAGTGCCCGCACGGCCATTTTTTTTTAAACTTCATATTTCTTGCGTAATAGCGATATTTCGAAATTAACAAATAGAAAAAAAAACCCCTCCTGGAATAGCCTCAATTGCCACTTCAATTGGTTTCGTTAGAATTTTTTTTAATTATTATTGACTTTAGTTGCGTTATTTCGCTGTTGCGTTATCTCGCAACTACATTATACATTGTTGGGGGGGGGGGGGAAATCTAGTGCCGGCGCGGGCCAAAGCGTTCATGTGTGTGTGTTTTAAAAAGGCAATGCCTCCCTCAGCTGTGCCACCAGGATTTCTGGACCTGCACAAAATCGCCATGTATAAAATGGGAAGTTGGAGTCCTGCATTCTTCTCCCTGGCTACATTCCGCTCGGTTAGAAAATAGACGCGAGCTCACTCTTCACACGCGCCACAGAAGGGGAAGGAGAGAATGGGGCGGGGGGGGAGCTCTGGCGGCAGGAATCAGTCAGGTCCCCGTTGCAAGCGCCAGACGGGGAGGGGGAAGAGCACGGAGGAAATCCCAGCTTCGCCACCCGGGAGGGAGCGAGGCTGGGAAAGGAAGAAGCTGCCACACACACACACACACAAACCCCTCGATTTCTCTCTCTTCGTTATTGCGATATTTCGCAACTTCAGAATTTGGGGGGGGGGGGAATCTAGTGCTAGGATTCTCCACTGTGAATGCTTCTGTTAATACATAAAGGGCTGTGGAGGATACTATAGCTGCAGCCTATCCATAAGCAGAAGCAGCACACGTGATGCGGTTTGTCCACGAAAAGAAGGGGAAGGAACAGCTGTGACTGCTCGATGTTACGTTATTACGTCCTTACGCAACCAGACTTGCGCTTAAAAAAAAAAAAGATTGACAGGGCATCGAACTCAAGTCGATGCCAGTGGGAAAACGATTTGAGCCGGGGCTTCATGGAAAGCGACTCCGCAAATGAGTCCATGTGCGAAAACGAGGAAAATGAGCCGAACATAATTGCGCCGTGGAATAAGGGGAGCAAATGCTAAGTGCGAAAACGACCATGGTCTTCTTTCTGCCTCTGTCTGCAAAACTCCAATTCCAGATCAATAGCAACAGAAAGTAAAATACAGCTTTAGCAAACTATGAAGTTAATTGTTATTTTTATGGTTTGGAAGCAGATCTATGGCATGTTGTTTGCATTCAGGCTCTTGGTCTAAGCCTCTAAGGCATGTGTTTTGGGCAAGTGCCTTTAAGATTTTTACTTAAGTGGAGGCTTATTGTTACCTCTGGCCCCAATAACAGAGACTGATTTTCTTCTGCTTAACAAGTTGAATAGAATTCATCCATAAAAATTCCATGAGATTCCGCAGGGTCCTGATGTCCTCTTGCAGAGAGTTCCACCAGGTCAAAGACAGAACTGAGAAAGCTCTGGCTCTTGTAGAGGACAGCCAGACATCTTTAGTTCTGGCTCCAACCTGCTAGAGGACATCCGGGCTTTGTGGGATAGCATGCAGTTCCGCAGGGCCTATAAAGCAGAGATATTCCACCAGGCTTTTGATTGAGGACAGCAACAGCTGACATCTTTCCTTTA
This sequence comes from Heteronotia binoei, assembly GCF_032191835.1. Taxonomy (NCBI): domain Eukaryota; kingdom Metazoa; phylum Chordata; class Lepidosauria; order Squamata; family Gekkonidae; genus Heteronotia; species Heteronotia binoei. The sequence continues at coordinate 70,998,840 of NC_083223.1, forward strand.
CCCCACAAAGTTTCCTCCCCCCTCCCTGTAAGTTCCAGGGATCTGGCTGAAGGACAAAATCACCAGGATGCCATCAGGGTTTTAGAAATCTACTGTTTAAATTGTATCGTTGCACTGTTTTAATTAACATACTGTTTTTATTTGTTGTACGTTCCCCAAAGCCCAGTTTAGGCCAGGATGGAGCAATTCAGTAAATTGAATAAATAAAAGAATAAATAAAATAAAAACCACTTTGGAAAGCAAACAGGACTACTTCTCATCAGTTTTTGGATACGGGCTTCTTCTTTCGCAGTTGCCCTAGTCCATTGCATTTTGTTTTGATTACTTTCCTTCTGCATCCTGCTCCACGAGACATCCTTACATATCTTCACAGCCTTTGTGGGTCCATATTGCCAGACTTTTGTGGTTCTTCTGATCCTGCCCTTTAATTCATGGTATGGATTTATCTGTGACCATGTCCTTCTTGTCCTGAGAATGTCTTGATTCCAAACCTAGTAATTTCATACTCAACACATTGGTTTTTGCACCCACATTCTCTTTTAATTTCCACAGCTTCCATATGTATGTTTTCCTCATATAGTTGTAAAGTATTATCTACTCTTATTCTCTACCTTGCTAATGTAGAAAAGCACAGCTCCCCCCCTTTTATCATGAAAGCCTCTTTAATCATGTAAGCATTTCTGCATATCTTCTGCACACTGAAATTCATCATTTGGAAGAATAATGTCAATGGCCCTTAGTAATTTTGCTATTTACCTAGACTCAGAGGTAGTTTTCCTCTTTTTCATTTCCAGTTCATAATTTCTTAGTGCAGACCAAAGTTCTTATTGTGCTTTATCAAATCCTATGGCTAACACTCTGTACAATAATTACATCTTGTCTCATTTCTGATGCTCCCATATATGGCCTTCATTTATGTTAATGATGCCTCCCAATTTTACCATCATATTCCAGCTGTATATTAGATATCATCAGCATCCCTTTTCCAGCATGAAAGCTGCTAATGAAAATTAGTTTTCTATAGCTTATCTTTGATATTCTTGCTGCATATCACTGTGCAACCTGAAATATTGCCTTTCCATACAGCTCTTTGTCTATTGTTTTAACCAGTTCCTTATCTGTCTATGATACCACATTACAGGCCATGATTTCCAATTTAAGTAGTAATCTCCCTTATGGTACTATATCAGATGCTTTGCTGAAATCCAAACAGACTAAACTGACTGCATTTCCCTTGTCCAGAAAACCAATTATCTTTTCCAGATTAGTTTGACATAGTCTACTTTTCATGGACCCATGCTATATTCCTTTTGGTTTGACCTTTTCTTCCTGTCTTATTCATTCCTCCACTATTTCCTTTGGGACCTTAGGTTGCATTGATGTGAAAAAAGTAAAGCAAAGCAAAACACCGCAGTTAAAACATTGCATCCTGATGGCAAAACATTTACAAAAGAAGTCTCATTGCCTGGCATGGTTTATGCATACATAGAAGATGTGTCAGTTTGCAATTTACAGGCTTGGTTTGGCTCTAACATTGAAGGAGTCTGGAGAATCACACCATGCCTCCTCTTCCTCAGTCTTTTTTTTTTTTTGCAAAAGCTATGGTTTGCTACTATGTGAATGAGTATTGAAACAGCCTAGGGCTCACTTATGCATTCCCTTCTCACCCTTCCCATCCCACTTCTTGGATAGCAAGATAATAAATTATTTCTGAGTTTGTAGTAAATCGTAATTTTCTGTTATATCTGAACAGACAACTTATGGTTGGTATTTGCCCTACAAACCAGGATTGTAATTGGGAATAAACCACTGTTGAAATCCCAGTGCACCTTGGTTTACCAACTGCTTGTGCAGGGAGGAGGAATTATGAGATTTGATTCCCTGGACTCCCGTGTATTGACAAAACGTGCTTTCCAAGCTATCATCAAGTGACAACTCAAACTAACAGTGCAGTTTTAAGAACAAAGTTTGAGTCCAGCACCTTTAAAATCAACACATTTTTATTCAAGGTATAAGTTTTCATGTGCAAGCACACTTCTTCAAATCAGGTGCCTTTTATCTTTTAGGTACATTTTATCTGCACAAACCCAGCAACCCAGGACACCCCATTGTCCCAGGCATAGTAACTACCACCATGGTGGGTATCTGGATATATGGACTCTAGGACCCTACGCCATCAACACTCCTAGTTATGTGTGCAACATCAAAGATTTTGTGAGGAAAGTACAATCTCTGAACAATCTTCCAGAGAATACTATTTTAGCCTCTTCCTTTCTGGATAGGTCTCTGACCGTATTAAACTTGACTTGACTATTTTAGCCATCATGGATGTGGAATCTCTGTATACCAAAATCCCACACAAAGATGGATTACAAGCTATAAGGAATATTATTTCTGGCAACACAACAGCTGGCTTTGCCACCAAGCTGTGGCATTTTGTTCTCATGCATAACTACTTTAAATTTGGTGTCAACTTGTTCCTACAGGTCAATGGTACAGCCATGGACACTTGCATTACCCCACAATATGCTAACTCTTTATGGCTAACTTGGAACAGTGCTTCCTAAACTCCCACCTGTCTTATACCTGTAATATATTGATGACATTTTTACTGTCTGGAGGCATGGTAAAGAAGCCCTGGACATATTTTATCATGCATTCAATGACGTTTGCCCCATCATCAACCTGACAATGAAATACATTTTCATGTATTCTGAAAAACCTGTAGAACATTACAGCCTCCCAGAATACTTAGTGGGGGACCTCAAAGTAGCTTTTTTATTGCAAAGAAATTTCAGAAACAGGCTGAAAGAAGAGATTGCTGAATTACAAGTTATTACAATACTCAGCACAATGGAACCCCCCCAGGGCTTAACAGAAATATTGGCACTACACATACTAAGTCATTCAGTTCTCACTTATACCCAGAAATTAAACTTTGTTGGTCTTAAAGGTGCCACTGGACTCAGTTCTCACATCTGTTGTTAATTCCTTTATTACCTGTATGCCAATTTCATGCTATTCACATTTTACCAAATATGTTATTCCAATCTTAGCTATATTTATTGCTCAGTAACTTCTGCATCTTGACTCTAATTAGCCATTCCTAGCAACTAACTCCCCCTACTTACTGTATATGTAATGTTTGAGGAAATCTGTTTCAATATATCTGCAGGAGTGTGCATATACACATGCTAAGCCTCTTAGTTCTCGCTTATGCCCGAATTTTGTTATCTTGGAGGTGCCATAGGATTCAAACTTTGCTCTCACATCTGTTTGTTAACTCTTGTAATTGTATGCTAAATTATTGCCATTCACAGATTTTACCATAATCCAATCTCAGCTACAATTGTCCAGTTACTTATGAATCTTAACTCTAACTAGCCCTTCCTAACAACTAACTGCTGACACTCTACCTATATGTAAGGCTTAAGGAAATTCTGTTTTACTGTATTGGAAGAAGTGCGCTTGCACACAAAAACTCATACTTTGAATAAAATTTTGGTGGTCTTGAAGGTGCCACTGGACTCAAACTTTAGTCTGTTGCTTCAGCCCAACATAGTTGACTGAGTACAATCATAAGAATGTTTTCCTGGGAGTAAACCAGGACAGCCAAGCTCCCTGTTGGGACTGAGCATCCCCTGCCCTGAATTTCTATTGCCCTTGCCCACTCCAAGTGGTGACGGGGGGGTGGGGGGGGGACAAAAACTTCTGGGGAAAACCTTGAAGCAGTGGAGGTAGCTCTAGGAATCTCCAGAAACTCTATGCCATCAACATCCAGGAAGACCCAGAAATGACATCATCACATTCACAACACTGCCTTCCACCATATCCCTGCTTCCAGCACCTGGCAACCATAACGTAAGCTCCATTGAGTAGATTCAGGTCCTGAGTAAGGATTGCACTGTAAGATGGATGTGCCAGGAAGCCACTTAGATGTATCAAATTAGGGAGCTACTTATTTTTGATTCACGTCTGGTATACTCATATATAAAGCAGAGGTGCCTACTTTTTCACCAAAAGAGACATGTGGGTGAAGAGAGGTAAATTATTGCTGCTGTTTCAGCCTACTTCTTCCAGGCCAGCTCCAATATTGGAAGTCAGTTAAGCTGAAGAGAAAAGAGCCTGAAGTGTGAGGAAAGTTCAGTTCCCTCACCCATGCACTGCTTTTGATGTGAAAAATTAGCCAACCACCATCACTTTATAAGAGAGTGGAGCAGACAACTGTCACATCTTGTTTGGCTCTGGCAGCACAAAAGAAAGCACATGACATTAGCTGTGTATCCAGGAGATGGTTTTTTTAACTGGGGCCTGTAGGGGAAAAGCAACTGAATGTGTCCCAGTATGTCTGGCATTTGAGATCCTGTGGTTCATATAAAACATCCATTTATGTATTTATTTTTCTTTCTAGCCATTTCTCTTTTCATTTAGCAAGGCAAAGGGCAGCCTGAAAGGTTGATGTTCATATTTCTCTGAGATTCAGTGTTATCTATTTTCTGAAGAATGAGTTGCCACATCTATTCTTCATGTTACTCATGAGTAATTTGGCAGCACACTAAGGCTGGCAGAAGCCTTTTCCTACTGCTTAAGGAGTAAAAGCCAGCTGTTACCCTGCCCATCACCATTTCTTTTGACTTGCAGAGAAGTTATCTTCTCATTTTGTGCAGGATGCAAGCCACGGAAAGAGGGGGTTTTACTTCCTCCTTCCCTGAGAGCTCTGCTTGAAATGATAGGATCAGGATCTCAGAAAGACTAAATGCCCTGAGGCATCAGGTTCTGTCAGTTTCATATAGAACACTGATCTTATATGGTGTTTTCTTGTCAGTCTTCTTCTTTTCCAATGCACTATGTCATGGCACGCGGTATCATCCTGTTTATTTTTTACATCCCCTTTCCAGTTCATTGGCTCTCAGCAGCTACTTCTATTGTTGACTACGAGCCACTTTGTGTTATTTATTTATTTAAAATAGTTATATGCTGTCTCTTCAGAGTCTTGTTTGAGATGGCTTGCACAATAAAACATGATAGAATTCCTCAAAACATAAAAAGTCAAACCATTAGAAACTAGGGTTGCCAAGTCCAATTCAAGAAATATCTGGGGACTTTGGGGGTGGAGCCAGGAGACATTAGGGGTGGAGCCAAGATCAAGGTTGTGACAAGCATAATTGAACTCCAAAGGGAGTTTGTCCATCACATTTAAAGGGACGGCACACCTTTTCAATTCCTTCCTTCCATAGGAAATAATGAAGGATAGGGGCACCTTCTTTTGGGGCTCATAGAATTGGACCCCTTGGTCCAATCTTTTTGAAACTTGGTGGGTATTTTGGGGAGAGGCACTAGATGCTAAACTGAAAATTTGGTGCCTCTTCCCCAAAAAACAGCCCCCCCAGAGCCCCAGATACCCATGGATTAATTATCCATGATTTTCTATGGGAATAAATCTCCATAGGGAATAATAGAGTTCCCAGTAGACATTTCCCTCCCCTCCCCCCGCTTTCTGATGACCCTGAAGCGAGGGGAGGGCCTCCAAACCGGGGGATCCCCTGCCCCCACCTGGGGATTGGCAACCCTATTAGAAACCCAGAGCATAAAAACACATCAAATCCAGAGCAAAAACATCCAGAAATTCTAAAGATCCTCTTAACAGCCCTCAGACTAGAGGGAGGTCATGAAACCAGTTGATCAGATCTCCAGTTAAAAGCTTGGAATGGAAATGTTTCATCCTGGCAACTAAAAGAGAATAGGGTAGGTGTCAGATGAGCCTCAAAGGAGAGGTCATTCTACCAGGGAGGTTTCTCCTCTGGAAGAACCTTGTCTGTGGTTGCCATTTGCCTCATCTCTGCAAGCAAGGGCATAAAATAATCTGTATGTAGAAAATGCACACAACCTGGTTTCCAGTCATTTTAAAACTGTGGCATCAAACAAGGTAGTAACAGGCCTAGCATCACAGGTCAGTGCCACACATTTCAATCCCTCATTCTCTCTCTTATTCAACACAGTTCTCTGCACTCATATACTAGAAACATGAAGAAAGTGGTGCTGGGATAGCAAAACCAAATCTAAATGAGAGGTTGTCATGCAAAATAGCATAATTCACTTTGTTACTATCTTGCCTGTGCCTATTAATCCAATATTAATTCTAATCCTTGAAAATTCATTAGTTGAAATATCATTTAAATCTTGAAGACTGCATTACTTTCAAATTTTGCTGCTTATGTCAATGTTGAAAGGCACTCTTGGACATTTAGTCCTTCATTTATGTTTCCATAAAGTCTAATGCCTTGTGTTTCAGATATCCCTCTCTTGGTTTGTGTTGCTTGAATATTCTGACATTGTCCCTGAGTACAATTGTGGCACCAGAAGGTGTTCAAACAATTACCACTGTGTCTCTCAATTTATTTATTGTCCTGAACTCCTTTTGATAACAAGATTTCAGAGAAACTACTTAAAAGTAAATTTGTACCTGGGTGCTATTTAAAAAAAAAACCCTAAATTTCTTAGTGGAGCAGCTTCCTTTAAGACAATAATATGACTCACCACTTATGGTAAAACCTGAGGATTTTCAACTCCTGTAGGAACTCATCAATTTTATAGACTTGCTTGCTTTTTAAAAACTGAAGTATATTCATTTTGTACTCATAATTTCTAAAATGAGGAGAAATTGTGGTACATACAACATAGTGATTATCAGACCATTCTGTTCATTGAATTAACAGTCTTTTGGTCATTCAATGTGTGTAGATAAAGTGACTACGGAATTCTCAGCATATAAGATTGGCATGATTGCTTCCACAAAGCAGGAGTCAGGTTACACCTTTAAGACCAACCAAGTTTTATTCAGACCAGGGGATCAGGTATAGTGGACTGAAATATATGCAGTTAGTTGATTAAGAGGGCAAACTGACTGTGATCACATGGTAAAACAGTGTGGCTTGGCCATTTGGTTTGGATATCCATAAAAGGTAATAAAGTTTCCTGCCAGTTGGTGTTTCTGCAAATCTAGGTAAATCACAAAAGGACATGTATTTCCTAGTTGTAGTCCACCTAATTTACTTATCAACATCAAGCTATGCATTATAAACATCATTCTAGTCTGCCATTAGAAAACAAGAATATATAAAATGAAAATGGGTTAAGTATATGTAATGAGATAGCCAATATAAAACATTATTCTGATACACTATTATAAAAGAGAAATACACTGGAATACTGTGGATGTATAGCTATACTCACTGAAAGTGGGTTTAGCATATGTAATGAGATAAAAAACCTATATCCCTGTTCAGTCCTGGGGAGGTGTTTGTTCCAAGTTTCATAATAATTTGTAATTCAGCAATTTCTCTCTCCATTCGGTTCTTGAAGTTCCTTTGCAGTAAAACAGCTACCTTGAGGTCACCCATTGAATGCTTTGGAAGGTTAAAGTGTTCTCCCACAGATTTCTCAGTTCTGTAATTCCTAATGTCAGATTTGTGTCTATTTATCCTTTGGCGTAGGGTTTATCCTGTTTGCCCTATGTAGAGAACTGAAGAGCATTGTTGGCATTTAATGGCATATATAATGTTGGAGGATGAACAAGTGAATGAGCCTGAGATGGTGTAGTTAATGCTGTTAGGCCCAGTAATTGTGTTGTCTGGGTGTATGTGGCGGCAAAGTTGGCACTTGGGTTTATTGCAAGCTCTGGTACTGATGTCCATGCTCAGATGAGTTTACTTGATGACATGATTACTTCCAAGTCTTAACGTATCAAACTGGGCAGCTAAATTTTTGTTAGGACTAGGTGAGGATGTTGCCATGATCTGACAATAACTCCCATTTATATTTAAAGGGATCAATAAGATAATAATTCAAGGGCCCTTAGTAACTCAGTGTTGTTTTTAATTAGAGCAAGTAGGAAATCACATATACACCAACCTCCATAAAAGTAAAAGAAACATTCTAACTTCAGTTAGACTAAGCTCAGGGCATAAGTAAAAAAACTGATGGCCAACTACTTTTTGAGCATGAGGGACATAACAATTTTGTTGGATTGCAAGATATTTCCCAATGTCTAAAATAATCTGTATTTTTCTGACTTTCAAGGCCAAGTTTCAGGACCTCTGTTGAATAATGCAAGCTTTCTGAGACTGAAGATAAGTGTTACAAACAGTGCAATCCAAAACTGAGTTACGCACTTCTAAGTCCCCTGGCTTCAAAAGTGACTTGGAGGTGTGACTTTGTTTAGGATTGCCATGTAAATGTCATATTCTGTTAACGAGCTTCAGTCTCTCTGAGACTGAGGGTGGATTACATAATGTAAATTAGAATTCTTTTATATTAAGAGTGACTCATACATTAGTTTATGGTTTTAGAAAAAAAATGAGTAGAAGATCAGATAAAAAGGTGAAAATATAGTATAGTTATGGCCTATTGAAGTCACAGTAGGCATAATTTCATAATCTAATTTACTGTGGCATATAGTTATTTTAAAGGCTTAAGGAAGAAATCTGATTTACTGATATGAAGCAGCAGTATATTTAGCATGGTTTCTAACTTGTAAGTTAGACATCCTTTTTATATGACATAGAACGGCATGAATTCAGAGTATGCAACATGTAAAAATACACTGTGAGAGATAAAGAAATGGTTCACTTAAAATAGCTGGAAGCAACACAGGAAGCAAACTATGCTGTAATGTTCATTCTGTAGGTTGTCACAGAAGCTGACATGAATCATTTCTGCTCACCCTGTTCTCCCTCTCCTAAGCACTGGTGGCCAGTTGCTAATAGGATACACAAGATGTGGTCCTGTTGCTAGTGGTGGACCCAACTTAATATGCCTGCATTCAAAATTGTTTCAATGGGGAGCACTAAACATCATTACTTCAATTCACCGGATTTGAATTTCTGGATGGAGTGCAGCTGCTCATCCACGTGTCGCTCATTTTGCTTGATTTGCTCATCCCCCTGCTCACATGCCAGTAAATAAATGTTGCCAGCTGGGTTTTACAGGTGCAGCCCTTTGAATTCTTGCGAATGAATGCTGTGATTTGAAGGAGACAGGTATAAAAGCTGCAGGATGTTGTTTGCGGAGGCAATTTAGTGTATATAAAGGAGCAATGACTTACAGAAATCTTTTATTTTTAGAAAGCGATGACTAGAAAATATGAACTTTCTCCCCTTAGCTAATGCCTTTCCTTCAGTTATACATTGCTTTTAGTAATTGTGAGGATTTGAAACAAGAGGTGTCCGTCCTCAGGAGGTTTCCTGATGGGCCCAGCCTTCCATTTCATCACCTCCTATTTCTTTAGTCCCTTTAGCTTAACTTTATTAAGATCATATGGAGGATTCATACCAAGAGCAACATGGGCAATGCCACCTAAGCAGGGTAGTGCCCTTCTTAGTCCACTGTACTTAGTGTGTAACTCCATTAGGGTGGCCCTGGGAGGCCTCACAGATGTAAGCCTTATTCACTAAGAAAGGGAAGCTAAATCATTTTGTAATGAAATAGCATTTTAGGGCTGGGTGTGGAGTTGCCAACTCAAGGTTGAGAAATTCCTGGAGATTTGGAGGTGGAGCTGGGAGACAGTGGGGTTCAGGAAAGAGAGGAGCCTCAGTAAGGTAGAATGATGTAGATTCCACTGTCCAAAGCAGCCATTTTCTCCAGGAGAATGGATCAGTTTTGATTCTGGGAGATCTCCAGGCCCCACCTCAAAGTTGACAACTCTAGTTGGATATGACCTAAAGGTACTGTAAAGTATGACCTGGATGTTCAAAAGATGTGTAAATTTCAGCAAGACATTAGACTTCTGAGGTACTGCTTGTCAACCAAACTACACATTTTGTGGGAGATGTGTGACTGGATCTTCCAGTAGTTTGATTTCTCTTTATAGTACATACTGAAGGTTCTAGACTTTATTGTACTTACTGAAGGTTCTGGACTTTATTGGAGCACTGTCTCTATTCCTCAGCAGGCTAATAGTAGTAGTTTGGGGAGGAGGGACAGAACTCTAAATTGCAGAACTCTGGAGGCTTGGCATAGAAATATTCTAAATAAGTAAATTTATTTTGGGAAAATGGCACTCTGGTAAGGTTTGAACCCCACCTCTGCCATTGATGCTTCTGAGGAAAAATTAGAACCCCACCCCACAACTGCCTTTAAGCAAAATGGTAGATTTTATTATTGATCTCTCAAATAGCATATACCTATTTCTTTAACATCCAGGTTTGCCAGGCCTCTATCTGGAATCCCTGTGAGATTTTTAGGGTGGGGCCTGAGGCGGGGCATTTGTGACCCATATGTGATATCACTTACAGATGATGCTCTACAGGGCTTTTTTGGTAGAAAAAGCCCAGCAGGAACTCACCTGCATATTAGGCCACGCCCCCTGACATCACCAGTGTTTCACATAGGAACGCAGTTCCAGCTGGCTTGGCATAAGGGGGTGTGGCCTAATCTGCAAATGAGTTCCTGTGTGAAACAATAGTAATTTCAGTGGGTGTGGCCTAATATGCAAATGAGTTCACGCTGGGCTTTTTCTATTAAAAAACCCTGAGTAGAAGAGTTTCGTGCACTTTGGAAAGGCAAGTGGAAATAAAATCAGAATTTGCCTGGATCCACTCTCACTACTGCCTTGAATTTACCAGCAGTGGCCTTAGGTAAGGTGAGCCATAATGACTGCATCCAAACGCACCATTAAGAAAAATTAAGTACTTTTTTCTTAAAAGGGAGCAACCACAGTCCCCTTCTGTTGTTGAGCCCTCTGAATGTTGTTCCTGGGTAGGGTTCCCAACTGCGGCTAGAGAAATTCCTGGAGATTTGGGGATAGAGCCTGGGAAGGGCAGGGTTTGGTGAGGGATGGGACCTCAGCCAAATATAATTTCATAGAATCCACTGTCCAAAGCAGTCATTTTCTCCAGGGAAACAAATCTGTGTTGTCTGGATAATTCTAGGAGCTCTTCAGGCCCTATCTGGGGGTTGGCACTCCTATTCCAAGGGATTAGGAACAGACCTATTTTGTATTGGCAGAGGGAGGGGGAAATTGCTGGAAATCAGGGCAGCCATGTATATGACAACTGCAACTTTTTAAAACTAAAAAAGTACTGGTTTAATTGCCTGGTCCCAGGATGGTTTGATAAGCTATTACCAAAGAGCTTTCTCAGTTATGTCCTATACTCTGTGGAATGCACTCTCTCATGACACCTGTGTCCTGTGGGATTTACTTAATTTCCTCAGGGCTTACACACTGAATTGTTTGGAGATGAACCAGATGTTTTGGCTGGTTTGATAGTAGTATGGTGCTGAGTCATCTATCTTAATATTTTATACACGTGATCTGATTTTTTTGTTGATTTTTAACATATTTATTATGCTGTTGTTCAAATGTTGTGAGTTGCCATGAGACCCTCTGCATGGATGATGCCCCCCATCTAATAAATAAATAATTGTGCAAAAGTGGTTGAAGGACCAGGGCAGTGGTTTTTATTTACAAATTCAGTGGTACATTACCTTGACAATTTAGACTGCTTGAAAATAGATGTAATAATGCCTTGTTACGTTCAGCATTGAACAATGTCTTGACCACTAGAACTCCTAGATTCTGTAAATAAACTTTTCATAAAAGAAATAGTTGAATGCCTACATTTGCAATGCCCTAATAAAAGATAGTTGATACTGACTTTTAAATGTGCGCTACGAAGGGGAAATGAAATTCTGTGCCATGTGCTAAATGGGAGAATGAATCTAATATTTCCCATCAACATTTGGCAGAAAAGCCAGCTTAGATTTTCTTCAAGCTTTAATTTCTCTTTTAATGCATTCTCTATGTAAAATTGTTTTTCTCATTTCTTCATAGTCTGTGCCTCTATGTGGTTGTGGTTCTGTTTTGCCACTCATGATTAGCAGAAATAATAGCATAAAAGTCTGACAAGAATCGGAATTAACTATTTTGAGACTAAAATGGTTTGTAGAATAATTTATAGCTTTGACAACAGGGCAGATTTATGTACAATTTGTTTTATAGGGGGAAGAAGGTCCAAAAGGAGAAAATGGAATTCCTGGGTTACCTGGAGAGAAGGTAAGATTCTTGCCCATCATCTCATGGAGTGTACACATTTGATATTCATAAACTCTGGCAGAAGAGAAGCCTTATTGACAGCTTTATACTATTGCTGTTTTATTTTCATTTTTGCATATTTCATTATGAAGAGTGAAAAGGTATGTGAGGCAAAGCACCTTCCCCTCTTCTCTCTCTTTCCCCTCAATATAGATGGTATTGGGCCTGAAATGTCATGCAGGTGCTGTTAATTAGTTTTGGCCTGCATATTTCTCATCATCATAAAAGCCTGGTACTTGGATTTTGGGGGGAACTCATGATCTGTGATGGGAGGCAGAGGTTGAGAGTGGTGAGGTAATCTTCCAGAAAGTTCACTTGGAGACAGGTTCTGATTGGATCACCTTATTTGCAGGGCCAAAAACTACAGTTTGAATTATGGTCTGGCATAGGGGAGGCTAGCTATGATTTTTTAAAAATGGACTGTGGCGTCAGCAATTGCTAGAAATGTAGACCACACTGTTTTGAAGCCTTGCTTTCAAAACTAACATTTGTGCCACCTAAGACATTTCTTGTGTGTGTTAGGTAGTTAAAGATAGCTTTCCTGTTTTTCCTATTCTGTATGGTTTCAGAGAAATGTGTTGGTAATAATCAATTCCTTTATTAATATCCTATAAATAAACTTTGTATTCTTTAAAAGCAACAGTCTGGTTTCTTGTGTGCTCTTGCTTTGGTGACCCATGGGGTTGGCCTTGTGTTTCTCTGACAAGGTAGCTCTGATTATTGTTTCTATTTCTGAAGCATTCTCAACAGACATTTATTTACAGTTAATAAACTGTAACATAGAGTTTTAACCTCCCAAATGGCTAGAGCGGCCGGGAAAACCATAGAGTTTTCCTGGAAACACCTAGAGCGGCCCCGCATGGGCACTGCCATTTTGATGACTTCACTTCTGGGTGATGTCATTTGTTGCACGCACGTCATATGTGCAAATGTCTCCCGCCGGGGGATGAAAATGACTTGGCAACCCTAAACTGGATCAAGAGGTCTTTCACCAGTGTAACAGCCAGCGGAATGGTACTTCCGTTGATGGAAAGAGGGGCAGTTGCCCCCCCAGTCGGAATAAAGAGGCTGACACAGTATGTTGGATAAACCAGGCCGCTTTATTAAAGATAACTTAATCAACTAGAACGGCAAGGGGGATAGGCCTAACAGGACAAGCCCTGGGGTCAACCACAGGACCCCGCCTTGTCCTTAGAGGGCGAGCCACCCTGCCCCCAGCATGAGCCCAATATTCTGACTGGTGCTGAGCGGCCAGGCCCAAACTCCACCTCCACCTAGGCCAGCATCAATCCCTCTGGAAAGATCTGCCCCGGTGAGGCTTTGCCGTGATCTGCACTCCCCACATTTAGCCGTACAGCCCATCTACAGTTCATATAGACCACCTGCACCTGCTGGTGCAGGGCCATAGGTGCTCCCCTGAACAAACACTGTAGCCCATACCTCATCCTGCCACCGCCAATGCCAAACCTCTGCTTAGGCATTAGCGCCCACCGGACGGCCCAGAGCCGACCGCAACCCCAGCCTAATCTCTTCCAAAAAGGCCCGGTTACCCAATTCAGATAAATGCACCCATCCGGCCTATACAAGTCAGCATCCTCGACTCGTATGGCCAGATGGGGGAGAAATATCCCTAAACCCCCCTCCATGACTTTCTGCAAGACCCTCTTGGACCTGCGCCTGGCGTGTTCTATCCCAGCAGGGGACAAAGCATATCTCCAGACTGCATGGCAGAATTGCTGACTACACCAACAGAACTCCTGGCCATCTCTGCTTAATGGCCCGCATATCATCCCATGCCTGCAATGAAAGGGTCTTCCCTTTCATAAACCCAAGGTCATTACCACCAAGGTGGATGACCAAAATGTGTGGAGGAGGCGCACTCCTCCCACAGAACAACAGTGGCATGATCCCTGGCCAACGCAGGCCACGGCGATCTAGCCACTCCACAGTCGCCCACTTACTGAGAACCAGCTGGGTGCCAACTGGCGATCTCCTGACCTGGTGGGCAGCCCAAAAAATCATACTGTGCCCGCAGATGAGGATTCGACGCCTCTTCCTACCAGCCACAGCACCTGAAAAACAGAAAAGAGTCACAACCCATAAAATACATGCCAACAGTCAACATAGCAATTACCTGCCCACCCCCCCACACGATCTCACTGAAAAGCCAATGGGCGAACATATGATCGATAGGCAGCCGACCACCAACAGCCCAACCGCTGTATGGCCAGAGGGGTGTAGCCCATAGCTGCTGCAGTGGATGTGGCACCAATTTGGAACGAATGTGTAGCAAATTTAACCCCCCTAACCCCAACTTTGCCAGTGCCTTACCGGTCACTGCCCAAAATTGGTATTTAGTTAGGGGGGAACTCCCACTATGGCGAAACAAGGGACCATCGCCCTCTCCCCTGGGCGATATAAACTGCTCCAATGCAGTGACAGGGCACAGCTCCAGTGAAACACACCGCCCAATTGTAATTACTGTGCCTCTCTGATGCTGGTCCATCTTGGACCGCCTGTCACTCGAACTTGCCCCCCTTCAAATTTGACGTCCTTGGCCTGAAGCGCCTGTTCAGAGGTATCCTTTTTCGACTGCACCACCAACTCACTGATCCGCAATGCACCGAAAAAGGCCACCAAAGAGGCTGCATGAAAAAGTGCGGCCTTGAAGGAAGATAAACATACATCAGGCCAAACCCTGCAAAGCCCCTAAAACACTGAAGGAGATATGGGCTGCCGGGCATCCACCCACGGCTGACGTTCCCTTGCCCAACCTTCCAGCATCTTCCTCACTCTGAAGTCACCAGTGCCCTCAACAAGGCCCTGTGATTTACTTATAAATGAAAGTGCAGCCAATTGTCCCTTAATTGACTTGAGCCCCAACCCTCTGCCCTTCTGATGAATGCAGAATTGCAATATGTGAGCCACCGGAACTGGCCAGGTTCCTAAAAACCCGGAATTGCGCCACCGCCCTATCATAGGCTTTCTGAGTGCTCGGTGCAAGAGCTAATCGAATTGCCTTACTGGCTTCGGCTTCCCAAGCTGCCAAAGGTCCAGTGGCATTCGCGCTGGCTGCAGATCCGCTTCTGGAGCAGGCTGGCAAAAACACTCGATCTGTTGACGAGATAGAGTGTCCGCCACCCCATTGCACACTCCCGGAACATGCCTTGCCAGAAACAGAATGTTCAAACGAAGGCATCGCAATGTGAATGCCCGCACAAGATTCATAACCGCTGGAGACTTGGATGACAGGAGTTGATAACATGTATGACAGCCATATTATCACACCAGAAATGAACTGTATGGTTGGCCAGCTGCTCTCCCCAAAGCCAAACCGCCACTACAGTGGGGAAGAACTCCAAAAAGGTGAGGTCCCGACAGAGTCCACTGGCCAACCACACAGCGGGCCACTGCTCAGCGCACCAGTGTCTCTGGAAATATACTCCGAAACCAGTGGCACCCGCTGCATCAGGGGAAATTTGAAGCTCCGCTTCTATCTTCAATTCCTCCCGCCAAAATGAAATCCTATTAAAGGATTCCAAAAACTCCTCCCAAACCTCCAGGTCCCTCCGCAGACCTGTGGTCATCCAAACTCTATGATGAAGAAGTTGCAGGGACCCCATGGCATCACACAGCCGCCTCAAGAAGGCCCTACCAGGTGCAACAACCTTGCATGCAAAGTTGAGGTGCCCCACTAACTGCTGCAACTCCAAGAGCGACACCTTGCACTGCTTCTTAAGAGAAGCTAAACGATCCCTCAGACCCTCAACTTTATCTGCAGGCAGCTGTGAAGCTTGCCGAATAGTGTCCAGCTCGATGCCTAAAAAGGTAATCACCGAGCTGGGCCCCTCTGTTTTTTCATGGGCCAACATGACCCCTAGTTCCCCTGCCATGTCCTCAAATGACCGTAACAACCTGGCGCATTGCCCGGACCCAGCCGGGCCCACGAAAAGGTAGTCATCCAGGTAATGCACCATGTTTTTCAACCCAGACTTAATCTGAAGCGCCCATTCCACAAAGGAACTAAAACGCTCAAAAGCAGCGCAAGATACTGAGCATCCCATGGGTAGGGCCCTATCCATGTAATATTTTCCCTCAAAGGAGAAGCCCAGGAGGTCAAAATCTTCTGGGTGTACTGGCAACAGGGGAAATGCTGACTTAATGTCGCATTTTGCCATTTCAGCCCCCACACTACAACCCCGTACCACTTTGACTGCTTGGTCAAAGGAAGTATACCTGACCAAACACAGAACGTCCGGATGGCATCGTTCACTGAGCCGCCCTTGCGGTATGACAAGTGGTGTATCAAACGGTATTTCCCCCAGCGCTTTTTTGGCACCACCCCTAAGGGACGTCATTAAAGGGGCCATTAAATTAGGCACGTCATTAAATTAGGCACGTCATTAAATTAGGCACGTCATCAAAGGGGCCAAGTACCCTCCCCTCCTAACATTCCTTGGCTATTTTTGCCCTAACCACGTGTTCCATCCCAACCACTGAACGAAGGTTAAAGGCCATACAAGGGACTCTAGGTCCCTGATACGGAATCCTAAATTCAAAACTAAATCCCTCCAGTAAATAGGCCCTGTCAGCAACCAAGGGATAATTACCCAACCACCATCTAAGTACCTTCAGACGTATGGGGCTGGGTCCCTTTTCCAGGCGGCTGTGGAATGATCCCACCACCGGGGCGCTTGGCAGTCCCCTTGATTTTTGACCTGCTGCAGGCTGAGAAGGCATGCGACCCTCCGCATAGCAGGCACTCGTGTTTAAATTTAAAGGCTTTTCTAGCACACACGCCCTTGGAGGTAAATTCCTAGCATAGCAGCCGGGGCTGAACCGACTGGCCCACCGTACTGCGCGTACCAACCGTATTTTGCTGCCTGTGCACCAAATGCCCGCTATCTGCCCTGTCACCTGTATTGGGCATCTCCGGGGACATCAACTGCAGCCAGAGCTGCTGATTAATTTGATCCCAGGGAAGACCAGGATTGACTGCAGCCCTCATTCTGAAGGCCTCATCATATTGCAACCACACAGCCCCGACAAAGTCCGTATATGCACGGTGCACTATGTCACAATATTGGGAAAGGGCTGCAGCCTGCAAAGGATGCGCCCTTGCTATCACTCCCACATAGATCAGGAAACCTGGCAGCCAATTGGCCCAAGTCCTGTCTACCTTTCTACATTTCAGCTTCTCCTTCTCCTTGTCATCTAGTTCTTCTTTGTCTTTCTTTTCAAGTTCTCTAAATAGGAGACTGAAACATCCACATATTCACCCCTCAGTATTTTCTCCCGGGTGGCCATTGCCCAATGGCAATGCGGTGTCGCCATATGGCAGAACTTGGAACGGTATGGACCCATAAGAATTTGGTGGATAATGCCACACACCGCAAGGATGCCCCGGCCATGCCCCTTGTTGCAGCAACTGCTGCTGCCCACCCCACGGCAGCACGCCCAGCACTGCCTGTGAAGTGGAAGTGCCTTGCGATGCCGGCGTAGCCACCAACTGCAAAGGGGTGTGTGAGGCAGAACCAACCGGGTTCTGGCTTTGAAGAGGGGTAAAAGGTGCACCCCAAGCCCAAGAAGGTCCAGCCAGACTGTATTGCCCAGAAGGGGCCAACTGCTCAGGCGATGACACCGCCATACACAGTGTATTGTGGATAACCGACATCTGGGGGAGGCCCCATGGCCAAGTCGGAAGCTGATGTTGCAATGGAGACTTACCTGCTACCCCCGAAGGGGTAACAGCAACCGTCACCGCTGGGGTTGTCTCTGCCGCCGCCCCTACTGTGCCAGGATCCACAGGCTCCCCACCGGGGGCCTCTCTCACATCCACCTCTGCTTCCAGATCCGATTCCTGCTGCATATCCGAGCTGACAACCACACCCTGTAACACAGAAAGGCGAGCCAGCACCTCCTTTTCAAAAGTCAACTTGGACAAACGGCCTGTTGCCCTACGGCGCCCTCCCCATGTGGGAGCCCCTACAGCACCCCTCTGTTGCTCCAAAGCATCCAGCTATCCAGTGATGGCCTGCCGTAGCTGGGCGTCCTCACCCAAATCACCAGGTGGCCTAGCTTGCTGCCCCCTCTTTCTAGCGGGCTGTTTTCCCTTAGAGGGTCCCTGACCCTTCTTGGGAGCCATCCCTCCCTTGTTAACTGCCTTTTTACCTGACCACCCCTCAAGTAACCTAGCTCCCCACACATGGGCAACCAGTGTTCTAAAATTAATATAAAAAGCACCTTGACCTGGCTACTTGAACCCAGCTTCCCCTGGGATAAACTCAGGTCGTGAATAGAGTTTAAGACTGCAGGTCTGCAGCCTAACCCCTCTACCAAAGAGCTGCTATATGTGTGCTGGGGGGGCAAAACTAAGCCCCACTACCCTATTAATCAACAAGAGGGGTGTGTGGGAGTGAGTACACCCTCCTGCCCCACAGGGGGGGTGAATAGGCCTCTGGGCGTCCATGCCCAACAACCCCTCTCCCGCCTTCTCCCAAAAGCACCCCCCAACTTGCAAACCAGCTGGAACTCCTGCCCCTGGGGGGGAGGGGAGAGTGGGGGTGATTAGGCCACCGGCCTGGCATCCACGCCCAACAACCCCTCTCTAGCCCCTTAAAAGCATCCCCCACTTGCACTCCGGCTGGAATACCAGCCTCGAGAAAAAACAACCGCCGCTCACATGAAGAAGCCGTCTACGCCTCGCACGGGTCTCTCCAATGCCTCGCACGCGCCGCCGCACCTGGTCCCCCGTGCAATCGCAACAGCTGCGAAGGTGCTCTCCCACCGAGAGCCGAAAAGCAAGTGCGTGGAGTTGGGCGGGGCCTTGAGTTAAAACAATTTTATTGGTAACATATGGTAATAAATCTATTTCTTACATCTTTAAAAACTTCTTTTATCTACCCCATATATTACTTTCTACCCACCCCTCCCCCCGTTATTTGACCCCCACCAGTGCTATTTACTTAAAATGCAAATATTTAAAGGTACCCTTAACTATTAAAACAAAAATTTAAATTCTTCTTTTTAAAACTTAATCATTATCAAAAATTGTCCAATGTCCTTTTATTTTCCACTCTTTTTCTACATATCTTCTAAATTTTTTCCACTCCGTCTTAAAAACTTCTAAATCATAGTCTTTTAATATTCTTGTTAATTTGTCCATTTGGGGCGGGGCCTTTATAGCCCCGACTCCGTGCCCAGCAAGACATCACCGGATGCCGGAGATGATGGGGGCCAGCCTTCCCTCCTTCCGGGAGGGCAACAGCGGCCCCTAGCCTCTAGCCGGCAGAGCTGGCCCGGCTGGGAAGGGGCCAATCTTGTTGCCAGTTATGTTCTCTTACTGAAGACTGTCAGTTCACCTCCAATAGTGTCCATGAAAACACCTAGCAGACTTCCAGCAGCAAAATTTTAGTGTATTAATTGGACTGCATTCAGAGGGGAAAGTCAGAAAAGTCCTGTAATGTGAGCTTCATTCAGCTTGTGGGACTTGGATCCAACCCCATTATATTTATATTAGGAAACTCAGAGGAACTGTATGGGTGATACTTCCCCTTTACCTTATCTGTGGTGAGAAAATGAAAAGTGGGTTGTGGTAATCACAGATTACCCTTGCTTCTCATGGATAGAACATAATGAATAAGATGATGGGAGAGAACTATTATCCAAAACTGAATTAGAGTCACCCTTAGATTCAGATATCTTTCATTAATTAGAAACAATATCCAAAAGTCAGGAATAACCTAACTTGCTTTAATGTCTCACCAATGCATCTCAGTTGTTTTATCTATTGTAAGCTTGGTGACAAATTCAGCCAGCCATTAGAATGAGGGCAGTGGTCCTTCCCTAACCAGAGAAATCTAATATAGGCTTGCCAGCCCTAGGTCTGGGCAGTTGATCTCCCAGTTTTTCAGACTCCGCCCCACTGCCAGCTCCCCTAACAGCCATGAAGTACTCTTAGATTTCAGCAGGTTTAAGAACATAAGAGAAGCCATGTTAGATCAGGCCAATGGCCCATCCAGTCCAACACTCTGTGTCACACAGTGGCAAAAAAAATTATATATATATATATATATATATATATATATATATATATATATATATATATATATACACATACACTCTGTGGCTAATAGCCACTGATGGACCTCTGCTCCATATTTTTATCTAAACCCCTCTTGAAGCTGGCTATGCTTGTGGCCGCCACCACCTCCTGTGGCAGTGAATTCCACATGTTAATCACCCTTTGGGTGAAGAAGTACTTCCTTTTATCCATTTAACCTGTCTGCTCAGCAATTTCATCGAATGCCCATGAGTTCTTGTATTGTGAGAAAGGGAGAAAAGTACTTCTTTCTCTACTTTCTCCATCCCATGCATTATCTTGTAAACCTCTATCATGTCACCCCGCAGTCGACGTTTCTCCAAGCTAAAGAGTCCCAAGCGTTTCAACCTTTCTTCATAGGGAAAGTGCTCCAGCCCTTTAATCATTCTAGTTGCCCTTCTCTGGACTTTCTCCAATGCTATAATATCCTTTTTGAGGTGCGGCGACCAGAACTGCACACAGTGCTCCAAATGAGACCGCACCATCGATTTATACAGGGGCATTATGATACTGGCTGATTTGTTTTCAATTCCTTTCCTAATAATTCCCAGCATGGCGTTGGCCTTTTTTATTGCAAACGCACACTGTCTTGACATTTTCAGTGAGTTATCTACCAGGACCCCAAGATCTCTCTCTTGGTCAGTCTCTGCCAGTTCACACCCCATCAACTTGTATTTGTAGCTGGGATTCTTGGCCCCAATGTGCATTACTTTGCACTTGGCCACATTGAACCGCATCTGCTATGTTGACGCCCAATCACCCAGCCTCAACAGATCCCTTTGGAGTTCCTCACAATCCTCTCTGGTTCTCACCACCCTGAACAATTTGGAAGAAGTTTGGAAGAAGCTTGCAAAATTTTGTGTTTTGGAATGTGTGTGTGCCTTTAAATCTCAGCAGGATAAAAGCTCCATGGAGGGAGGGAGCAAGATTGAAGATGACTCAGGAGAAGGTGGAACCAACTGCCAGAAGAAGCAAGAGCCTTGCGGGACCTTGTTCAGTTCCGCAAGGCTTGCAAGACAGCTTTATTTCAACTTGCTTTTAATGGATAGCCACATATGAGGGTACTCAAGAAGACTGAAACTACTGGAATGTATTTTTATTATTAGCACCAAACTGTTTTAAAAATGTTTTAATGTTTTATTGTAAGATTTTAATTAGTTAATGTTTAACCTGTAAATGTTTTTACTGTTGTGAGCTGCCCTGAGCCTGCTTCGGCAGGGAGGGCGGGATATAAATCCAATAAAATAAATAAACAAACTATTCTGTTGGATTGGAGATTGTAATTGGTTTTTATTGTTATGTTGATTTTATTGTGATTTTATTATTCATGTTGTGCTCTGCTCTGTGCCCCTATGGGGAATGGGCAGAATATAAATAAACAGATAATAATCGTAATCATGACCTGTCTGGATTTTTCTATTCTTCTTGTTTGACTATGTTTGTGTACTTTATTATTCTTATTTATTAGCACCTTCAACATGCATGGCATTTTACAAAGTGCAAGGAAGTTAGGACCCCTGCCATGACACACTAAACTGTGAAGTTATGACAAATTGCTATAACTACTACTAAACATTGACTTGACAACTTCAGAAAGTAATAAGCAATAGTGGAATGATCTTAATTTCAGTTACAAAGAACCTTTTTGTTTTATAAAACAGAGATCCACATCATTTTTTTTTAATTTACCTGATAGTCTCCCAGCATCCCAGTCAATTGGGCTCAGCTCAGCATTCAGAACACATTCAAGACAAAGACTTTCTAGCTCTCCTGAAAATGTTGACACCTGTTTAAAAAAAAGATTCAAAAATGGTCTGAAGTGTGTAGTGGATAGGGCAGTGAAAAAGAACGGGATCTAATTCAGTTTCTCATGTGAAGCTTACTGGATGATCTTGGGCCAGTCATTCTCTCTCAGCTTTACCTACCTTCATTTGGCCTCATGATATCAATCGCAGTAGAGTGATCAAGAGAAGTCATTCTTTTACCTTTCAGCAAATGGCTGGTCAGCAGATATAAGACTTCTCGCATTGATTCTTAATTTTTGTGATCAGTACTAAGTGACTGGGGGCATTATTCACAAAATGTCATGATGGATGAATGAATATGAAAGGAAGAAGTTTGCATATGGTAGTGAATATAATCATGGTTTCATGATATGTTCACATTTTTTAATTGCTGCAACACACTTTAGATAGCACACAATTCATGTTTACATGCTGAGGAGTTATCTGCTGGACTGCTGTATTTCCCCCCCATATTAGGTAGTAATTTTGTAGTGAGCAGATCTGTGGACAACCATCAGGGGAGGGTGGGATATAAATTTGATAAAATAAATGTGATATTATTTTTCAGTTCACAGAACAGTAACTTCAACAAATTCATCAGCTTCTGCATTTTGTAAGCTTCATTAGAGTGTGAATTCTCCATTAAATAAAATTATTGTAGCATATTTAACTGTCTTGGCATCCTGTGAGGTATGAACCTTTCCTCAAGACTGAAGTGAAAAATTTACAGAAATGACTTATGTACCCTGGATGAAATATTCAGTTTGAGTGACAACTGGATCCTATATATTACCAATGATGTATAAGCTTGCAACATCAATGTAATAAAACCTACAGTATTTTTATTGTGTTCTGCTTTATGGCATTGCACTATTACAGGAGTGGCCGTTCTTGCACAAAGCACTTATTTGCTGGTGGAACAAGTCTCAGAATTTTGTGATTATAGAACAAAAGAGTGTGTATAAATTCTTCAGTTTTTATCCTGTAAGAGTCACAATTGCATGCTTAATAATCAGCTATATGCTAATTCCCACTCTAAGAAATACACATTCTATCAGGATCATTAGGCCTTTTTGTAAAAGTGAATGGAGTAAGTGGAGAGTCTGTTATCTATTGTCTTGGCATGATACAACACCCAAGATAAGACAGAACCAGTAAATAGAAGTATCAGTATGGCCCTTGAACCTCACATTGTCATTAAAGATAACAAAGAACTTTTTCATTGCTGGGCCAAGAATAATAGTGTCTGCAAACTATTTTAAATTCAGGAATTTGTCTCAAAAAAGACAAAATGAGACCACAGGAATTCCTTCAAAATGTAGACAATTGGCAATGATAGTCTCTTAAGAAGTGTTTTAATAGGGTCAAAGTTTACTGTACTATATGACAATGTTCTTCTTCTTTAACTGAGTGATGTAATATATTCACTTCCAGTCAGTTTTTAAAAAATAGAACCAGACTCCAAATGTAATTCATTGCCCTACCACCCCTCAAACACACACACACACACAACACAAGTTATGGGTTAAACTGGGAATTTTATTTAAGTATAAGGTTATCTGAAGCATTTCATTTGCACATTAAAGCACTGGACCAAACTGAAGATGAAGGGCAGCCACAAAAAGACCTGGCCAGCAAGTAAGCCCTTGATTGGCCCATGCTCCCGTGCTGAGACCCAATTGACTCCCCCCGCATCCTTCAAGGAGATGGGGATGGGTGGGCAAACACCATTGCCTGCTCCAGTTCAGGCAATGGACTTGTGTTTATTAAAAGTAGGAAGATCTGTGTATTACCATCCAAGGTCAAAATACCTGTGTATCCTGTCTCTGTGTGAGTTTGGCTCACTTTCTAATTGGAACTCATACCCATTCACACCCAAGATTGCCCAAGGAAACAATTTTCCCCACACTACCGCTTGCTCATTTCCTTGGGATCTACTGGCTAAACCAAACTATCAGTGACTCACATCCGTTACACTGGTAAAGCTTTGAGTTCTTCTGCAGTTACAACTTAGCTCCAAAGTCAGTTGCAACTTTTAAGGTAGGGCTGCCAGGTCTCCTGATATGATTCCTGCTGGCAGTCTGGATTTCCTGCCACTACTCAGTAAAATGGCACAAGAAGAATGGAGAAGAAACAGACATTGTTTCCAGTGCCATGAAGAAATTTCCTGTGTGAACCCAGAAGCTACATCATTGGATCAGCATGTCTTTCTAGAACTCTATGGTAAAACTATAAAGTTTTATCAGAATCCTAGAGCATTGTGCTGATCTAATGATACTACTTCCAGGATTGCA
This sequence comes from Heteronotia binoei, assembly GCF_032191835.1. Lineage (NCBI taxonomy): Eukaryota > Metazoa > Chordata > Lepidosauria > Squamata > Gekkonidae > Heteronotia > Heteronotia binoei. The sequence goes on from NC_083223.1 coordinate 71,023,110, forward strand.
CCAGAAGTGATGTTGTGGCATTGGAATGATGCCTATGTGCATGAGTCAACCCCTGAACCCCCTCCTGGTTGCCAGCAGCAAAAGGGATGGAAGGTAGCTGAGGTATTGCACTTCCAAACATTTTGACACTAATCTGACTAGGACAGTATAAAGTGGAGGATGATTTCTCTCTGTGTTACTTAAATATTTAATCTTATAATAAAATTATATTATTTGTTCTATACTTTGTCACCTTAACTAATGACAAGCAGTGTATTGTAAACCAGTGAGATTTTGCTGATCTTATGACTGCTATAGATTTTATGTAGTGAGGTATTTGAAGTCCTGTTTAAGCCAAATGTTGATTCTCTCTCGGCTTGACTTCGCGAACGAAGATTTAAGAAGGGTGCAGTAGTCCACGTCTGCTGCAGGCTCGCTGGTGGCTGACAAGACCAATGCGGGACAGGCAGATCCGGCCACAGTGGCTGCAGGGAAAAGTCTGATTTGGGGTTGGTGCTGTAGCAGTGCGATTCTTCCTCAATCTCCGTTTGTCCTCAAGACCAGCTATGTGTGCGTTCTCAAAGGAAGAGACAGCCTGGTGGATGGTGTGCTTCCATGCTTTGCGATCTGAGGCTAGGTCAGACCACTGGTGATGGTTGATGCGACAGGTGCCAAGGGATTACTTCAAGGAGTCTTTGTACCTCTTCTTTGGTGCGCCTCTATTTCGATGGCCGGTGGAAAGTTCACCATACAGAGCAATCTTGGGAAGGCGGTGGTTTTCCATCCTAGAAATATGCCCTGCCCAGCGCAGCTGCGTCTTCAACAGCAGTGCCTCGATGCTTGTAACCTCCGCCCTCTTGAGGACTTCAGTGTTGGTCACAAAGTCACTCCAGTGGATGTTGAGGATGGTGCGAAGGCAGCGCTGATGAAAGCGCTCAAGGAGTCGCAGGTGATGACGGTATAAAACCCACGATTTGGAGCCGTAGATGAGGGTTGTCATCACAACCGCTTTGTAAACATTGATCTTTGTGCCTTTTTTCAGATGCTTGTTGCTCCACACTCTTTTGTGCAGTCGGCCAAATGCACGGTTTGCCTTTGCCAGCCTGTTGTCAATCTCCTTGTCGATCTTGGCATCTGAGGAGATGATGCACCCCAGGTAGCTGAACTGCTGGACTGTCTTCAGAACTGATTCACCCACAGTGATGCAGGGAGGGTGATAATCTTCCTGGGGTGCAGGCTGGTGGAGAACTTCTGTCTTCTTCAGACTAACTTCTAGGCCGAATAGCTTGGCAGCCTCTGCAAAGCAGGACGTCATATGCTGCAGAGCTGATACCGAGTGGGAGACGAGTGCAGCATCATCAGCAAACAGTAGCTCTCGGATAAGTTTTTCCATTGTCTTGGAGTGAGCCTTTAGTCGCCTCAGGTTGAACAGGCTGCCATCGGTGTGATAGCGGATGTAGACACCATCGTCATCATCTAGATATACTGCAGCTCTTTGAAGCATCATGCTAAAGAAGATCGTAAAGAGAGTTGGCACGAGAACGCAGCCTTGCTTTACAACTGTGCCTATTGGGAAGGGCTCCGAGAGGTCGTTGCAGTGTCTGACTTGGCCTCGCTGGTCTTCGTGTAGCTGGATGATCATGCTGAGGAACCTTGGGGGACATCCTAAATGTTCCAAGATTTGCCATAGGCCTTTCCTGCTAACGGTATCGAAAGCTTTGGTAAGGTCAACAAAAGTCACATATAGACCCTTGTTCTGTTCCCTGCATTTCTCTTGGAGTTGCCTGAGAACAAATACCATATCGGTGGTGCTCTTGTTAGCTCTGAAGCCACACTGGCTCTCTGGGAGGAGTTCTTCTGCAATGGTGGGCACCAGTCTGTTCAGGAGTATTCTGGCAAGGATTTTGCCTGCGATGGAGAGCAGGGTTATCCCCCGGTAGTTGGAGCAGTCTGACTTTTCCCCTTTGTTCTTGTGTAGAGTGATGATGATTGCATCGCGAAAGTCCTGTGGTAGTTTGCCTTGTTCCCAGCAGGTGACAAGTACTTTGTGAAGTGTGCTATGTAGTACTGTGCCCCCATGCTTCCAGATCTCTTGTGGGATTCCATCAACTCCCGCTGCCTTGTCACTTTTCAGTTGCTTGATGGCTTTAACAGTCTCTTCTAGGGTGGGGATCTCATCCAACTCTGTTTTCACTGGTTGAAGTGGGGTGAGGTGGATTGCTGAATCTTGAACTGCGCGGTTGGCACTGAAGAGAACCTGAAAATACTCCGACCACTGGTTCAGTATGGATGCCTTGTCTTTGAGGAGCACTTGGCCGTCTGCACTACGCAAGGGACTCTGAGCCTGATATGATGGACCATATACTGCCTTCAGGGCTTCGTAGAACCCTCTTAAATCACCAGTGTCTGCACACAGCTGGGTTCTCTCTGCAAGCTTGGTCCACCACTCGTTCTGAATGTCTCGAAGCTTGCGCTGAAGGTTGCTACATGCAGCGCGAAAGATTGCTTTTTTCCCGGGACAGGAGGGCTGAGCAAGATGTGCTTGGTAGGCAGATCTCTTTTTCGCTAGTAATTCTTGGATCTCTTGATTGTTCTCATCAAACCAGTCCTTGTTCTTCCTTGTGGAGAACCTGAGGACTTCTTCAGAGATCTGCAGGATGGTAGTTTTTAGGTGTTCCCAGAGTGCTTCTGGAGAAGGGTCTGTGGGGCAACTGGGGTCCTCAATTCTTGACTGGAGTTTTGCCTGAAAGGCAGCTTTAACTTCGGCTGACTGAAGGCTGCCAACCTGAAGCTTCCTCCGAAGGATACCTCCTCTCCTGGGTGTGGGTTTAAAGTGAAGACGGAGATTGCAGCGTACAAGACGATGATCCATATAACATTCCGCACTGGGCATTACTCGGGTGTGTAAGACATCTCGAAGGTCTCTCTGGCGCACCAGAATGTAGTTGATAAGGTGCCAGTGCTTAGACCGTGGGTGCATCCAGGTTGTCTTCAGGCTGTTCTTCTGCTGATAGTGTTGGTGATGGTGAGCTGGTGTTCCATGCAGAATTCTAGCAGGAGGCGCCCGTTATCATTGCAGTTGCCAATGCCGTGTTTGCCAAGTATTCCTTTCCAGGCTTCCGAGTCTTTACCTACTCTGGCATTGAAGTCGCCAAGGATAATCACCTTTTCCTCTGTAGGGGTCTTCCGTACGAGGTTGCGTAGATCAGCATAGAACTTGTTCTTTTCTGCAGGATCTGCTTGAAGGGTTGGGGCATACACACTGAAGAGTGTTGCATGCTGCTTGTTTTGAAGTGGGAGGCGCATGGACATGATGCGATCTGAGTGACCTGTTGGCAGGTTTTCAAGTTTGGAGGCAATGGAGTTCCTGACCATGAAGCCAACGCCAGAAAGGCGGCTCTCAGCCTTTGACTTACCCGACCAGTAGAGGGTATAGCCAGCACCATGTTCTTGTAGACTACCTTCCTCAGGGAAACGGACCTCACTGAGAGCTGCTATGTCAATATTCAACCTGAGAAGTTCGTGGGCAACTAGAGCAGAGCGTCATTCAGGGCGACCACTGTCTACTGTGTGTCAAGCATGGTTCTGATGTTCCAACACGCAAGCTTTAGTCTTTGCACACTTTGTGAGGCAGGTGCATGCCTTTTCTTTGTTGTTATTTTTTGACCGCAAGTAAGGATGCCCGTTGACCGCGGCTAGCCAACTGGGGTGGGGAAGACGAGCTTTGTTTAGGCCACCTTTTCTAGGCCCTTCTCCGTGTGGAGCAAGCAGTGCTGTCCTTAGATAAGGCTGCTTGGTCATTCAGGGTGCTGCCGAAAAATGCTTTCGTCTCCGGGTCAGCATCAGGTGACCAATACCCTGAACCGCCTACATGCAGGATCGGGACTGCGGCTTCCAGTAGCATCTTCCACCTGCCATTTTGCCCCTTGCCCATCGCTGCAGGACTTGGTGTGTTGTGGGTTGTGGATGTGGATATGCCCTTCAGGCCTGCGCCGAGGAATTTTTAGGTGAAGCACAGTGTGCACGGTACTGGCTCCACCCTTTCACCTTGGGGTCATCTGCCATGGCCCAGTAAGCCGGGATGCCGGCAGCGAGTCCTCCAGGTAGTAGGTGTTACATTAACGAGCTCTATCTGCCCGGGTTTGATGTTAGAGTTTTCCTTCTCTTGACTGGCGAGGTTGGTGAGCCCAGCCTGCCCATCCGGTTATACCGCCGGACATTCGGTCGCACCATGACGTGGCAAACTCTGTGAGAAACGGGGGGGACCAGCAGGAAGGTGTTGCCACGGATGCAGTAATGCAGGAGAGGCCATTGCAGTGCCCATCTGCCAGGCATAGCCGGACAGTGACCACGCGGCGTTCACTACACCGGGAAAGGAGAGGCTATGTATTGCGCATACACTTTCCCTGGGGGGGCAGGATACCCAAGAGGGAGCCCACCCCTCCCCCCCAAATGTTGATTAATATATATATAATTAGCAGGGCTTTTTTTGAGCAGGAATGCACAGGAACGCATTTCCAGCTGGCTTGGTGTCAGGGGTGTGGGTTAATATGCAAATGAATTCATGTTGGCTTTTTCTACAAAAAATCTGTGCAACAAATTGGGACATCAGGGGATGTGGCCTAATATGCAAATGAGTTCCTGCTGGGCTTTTTCTACAAAAGAAACCCTAATGATTAGGAATCAATTTAGAAAAGTTCATGGGAGCATGTCTAACTTGAAAGATATTGATAATCTATTTAGAATGTTTCTGTGTGCTTAAATTTAGACACATACACACACACCCTTGGCATGTTACTTTTGCATAACATTCTTCCATGACAATTATTTTATTCCAGATATTATTTCAGTGTCATCCATTGAATAACACAAAACTTTCCTGTACTGGAACCCAGGATTTTAGTAGGGTCCAGATCTTTTTCACATTGATATTATGGTAATATTAAAATGCATAAAACAAGATTGTAGATGCAAGATCAGAAGAGCTTCTATCCAAGCTGAAGGTGTTTCTGATCCCTTTTCCTAGTGTACCCACCCGGAGCCCACCAGCACATCAAGCGGACCTCTTCCATCATAGCTGATGTATGAGAAACTGCAGCTGGAGCTTGACATCCAGAGGGTCCTGGTGCACATATGGGGAAATGCTCTGGTGCGCACACTGGACTCTTTAAATTTTTGCCAATATTTCTTAGGCAATATGTCTTTTGATAGACACTTTTTTAAAAAGCAACATAGAGCTACAAAATTGCTTTTCCCCAAGACTGTAATATCTGTAGAAAACACTTTTACTGTGTTGTTACAGATGATAGAAATATACAACTGACTGGGCTTTATTTTCTAAATTAATGAACCATGAAAGGTTATTCATCTTTCAGAATATTTTGCAAACTAGAAAAAGAAATAGAAGCACCCAAGCAGACTTGGTGAGAAGTTTTTTCATGTTTCTCATTTGCATGTCTTTACATTTTGTAGATCACTAGGATGTTTGTTTCAAAAATGTTCAGGGAATCATAAAAGCAAAATATGCGTGAACATGAAGATAAAAGATTTTAACTGGTACTTGCATAGTACTGCTTAGCTGGTGGTCTTAGTGTGTGTAACTTTTCTGATGTCTAGTAAGTTTTTTTCAGCAGGTTGGTGATATGTTCAGTAAAGAAAAAGTTCCACAGAAATCAATAATCAAATGGATAATTTCACACACTAAACACATAAATACATGAATCTATATTGCATCAGAACATTGATTTATCAAAGTCAGTGTTGTCTACTCTGATTGATGGCATTTTTCCAGGGTCTTGGGTAGTGGTCTTTCACATTTTTACCACATGATCATTTTAGCTAGAGATGACTGGGATTGAACCTGGAACCTTCCACATGTCATGCAGATGCTCTCCCAGTGAGACATGGCCTCTCCCCTGAGCCATGCCCATTACTATGGATCAAATACAGATTTCCCAGGAAGTTTAGCAGATGGGGTGGGCAGTTCTGGGTCCCTGAAGAATGCCTGCATGAGATATATGTTTGCATGTTTGTGATAGTCATTGCCATTTTGCATTTTTACACATAACATATTAAATGTTAAAGCCATTCTTTTAACTACAAAAGTAATGAGTGAAAACAGTCTAGAAATAAATAAAAGAAGAAACTCACTCTCTTGAAAAATTCCTTTGCATTGAGGTAACATGTCTACCTTTGATGTGTGGCATGAATCAAAGCAGCTTCAAACTTACTCTGGTTTGCATTACATGCCCTCCAACATTTGATTTAGGATCTGTCCACATGGCAGAATCCTGCATTGCTAGTTAGACAACACTGCTAAAGAAAGTTAGGAGTATAGCAGACTTCCAAGTGTAACAGAAAGTTGTGGAGGAAAGACCCATGGTTTTTCAATGATTTCAGGTGACATGCCTTTGCAGGTTTATTGTGAGAGTCACAATGTATGAGGTGATGAATTGCACTTTAAAAGTTTAGAACTGCTGTGTAAATAGATAAAGGACTGTGATGACTTAATTTTTCACAGAAGCCCAGAGGGCCTTGAGTGACAGGCTGCTCCAAGCAATCTGATTGGCTAGCATTAGCTAAGCAGAGAAAGACTTGAGAGCTTAATGTTGAGGAGACAGATTTATGTCTTGATGGGATGCAGTCTGATTTCAGCCTTAGATTAGAGAAGAACTGGGGGGGAATTGGCAAGAAAGTTTGGGAAGTAAGCAAAGACTCCCATTTGGGCCAAGGAAAGGGGATAGAACTAGAGAGAGAAGAAAATTCTCTACCCAGTCAAACAGGGAGTTAGCTTTGAGGCGTGCAGAGATCCCTGGTCTGATGTGGTTAGAAACTGCCTTTAGAGACCTTAAGTTAAAAGTTCAAGATGATTACTGGTGCTTCAAGAGAAGTGGTTTGAGTACTGGAAAGAATGTACTAGCCTTCTGGAAACCAAAAGAGTCAGAGAATACTCAAAGGAAGTGTGCAATCTTTGGAAAACACTATGACAAAAGTCTCTCAACATAAAGATTTACATCACTATGAAAAGCTTAAGAAACTCTCATTAGCCTGAAACATAAGAATTCAAGTCTGTGCATGTACTGGTTTTACCTCAGAAATTTTAACCCCTGATTTCACCTGACCTTTACCCTCTTTGTTAAATAAAATATTTTTATTTTTGAGTTTTAAAACACCTCAAGTGCCATTTCAGTAGTTTAAGTTAAAAGGCAATCCTGATTCCTGACCCTTCCCATAGGTTCCTGGGCTAAGCCAGCAATCAAATATAATATTTAGACAGGGTGGGACAGCCAAAGTTCTTCAGGAAATAAAAAAAATACCACAAGGGCTGCTCAGTCATACAAGGGATAGCAAAGTGGAGGAAAAATCTTGCCTCTGAGGGAGGGAACTGGACAAGGCTGTCATATATGACATCACAAGCTTCATATGTATATTTAAAAGCTGGTTCCTGGATTCCACTTTTGTTACACCAAATTGTAGCCAATAAATTGAACCTTGGTGGACCTATGTTCATGAGTGATTGGGCTAAACAGACAGGGGGTAGTTCAGTTCTCAGCGTCCCTTCCCCATTTTCAATGAGGGAATGTCAACAAAGATGGAAGCTGAATCACAGCTGTGATTGGGATCAAAATCTGCCCTCTGCCACAGATGCTGGGCCCACCAGTTTTATCCATTCTTGCAGCAGGGTCACTCTTCGCTTTTCTCACACATAAGTGTTTAATTGACATTCACTTCCCATGGCAAGACAAAAAAATGAGGAGCTAGTTGCCTGTTGCTGTGTGGCTTGGCCTCCATGTTAGAGGAGGAGGAGGAGGAGATGGGATTTATACACTTCCCTTTTCTCAGAGTATCAGAGCAGCTTGCAATCTCCTTTCTCTTCCTGTCCCCACAACAGACACCCTGTGAGGTAGATGGGGCTGAGAGAGCTCTCCAAGAATTGCTCTTCATAGAAGAGCTCTGAGAGAACTTGTGGCTGACCCAAGGTCACTCCAGCAGTTGCATGTGAAGGAGTGGGGAATCAAACCCGGTTCTCTCAGATAGGAATCCACACATTTAACCACTACACCAAAATGGCTCTGGTAGGGCATAATACATCACAGTGGTAGGGCATAATACTTCATAGCATGCATAGTGCATGAAGATCCACTGAACCCACCCAAAGATCTTAGTAGTCCTTGCACCCTACCACCACCACCACCACCCTCTAATCATGACTCCACTGCTTGTTGAAAGCCTCCATTTGTTCTTTATGTGGTTGCATAGGATGGGGTTATCAAATACTGCAGGATCCAAAACAAGCACCTAAAACTAAATATTCCTCAGAAAACACATTGTACATCATGCGCTAGACTAGTAGATTCTTATTTCAATCATTTTTCAAGTCATTCTTAACAATTTAACATGACAATCTTCTACCCAATTGAGAAGGAAATGATACAGAGGAGGTTCTTTCATGATTATTGTTATTACTTCTTAATTGCAAATATAAAATGCTTTTTATAGTTCGGTTAATGAGTGACAGATAACCAAATTTCCATAAATTTTTTTCAGGGAGAAAATGGTCTGTTAGGTGATCCTGGTGTCCCTGGTGATATTGGAGAAAAGGTAGTACTCATTTAAGTCCATCCTGTGTTTTCATCTAGTGGCTGAATGCTGCATTTTGGATAAAAAAAATTCAGATCCCTTCATGGTTATGAAACTCACTGGATAGCTTCTCTGGATCCCTGTTTTTCAGCCTGTTACAGAGCTGTTGTGTTGTTGTGAGCATAAAAATAAATTGCTCTCTGAACACTAAATTATTTGATGGAGAGAAAGGATCTATATGTGAGCATTAGACACATAAATCCAAGACATGATCCATAGATGGCTACAAGGAAAATTTGATAATTTCAGTTTCCTTCCAGAGATCACATCTCAGAACAGGGAATCAGTTAGGGTTGCCAATCCCCAGGTGGGGGCAGGGGATCACCCAGTTTGGAGCCCTTCCCCCGCTTCAGGGTCATCAGAAAGCGCCTGCTGGGCACTCCATTATTCCCTAAGGAGACCGATTCCCATAGGGTATAATGAGGAATTGATCCATGGGTATCTGGGACTCTGGCGGGGGGGGGGAGCTGTTTTTTGAGATAGAGGCACCAAATTTGCAGTATAGCATCCAGTGCCTCTCCCCAAAATACCTTCCAAGTTTCAAAAGGATTGGACCAGAGGGTCCAATTCTATGAGCCCCAAAAGAAGGTGTCCCTATTCTTCATTATTTCCAGTGGACGGAAGGCATTTAAAAGGTGTGCAGTCCCTTTAAATATGATGGCTAGAACTCCCTTTGGAGTTCAGTTACGCTTGTCACAACCTTGCTCCTGGCTCCACCCCCAATGTCTCCTGACTCCACACCCCAATCCCCAGATATTTCTTGAAATGGACTTGGCAACCCTAGAATCAGTGGTCTGATAATATGCTTGTAAATAAGTGGCCTTGCTGCTTCTAAGCAATATCAGGAAAATTGTTGCGCATAATGGATGTGACAAAATATGTTTTGTGCCTATCTGGTAAATAAAAGGTTGTTGTTATTGTGCAATAATAGAGGATAAACTACATCAGTCCAGGTTTAACAAGACTGCCCCTCTTCCCTTGTGAAATCCCCTTTGTTGTCTCCAGAAAGTCTGAAATCTCAGCTTGTGTGTGGGTGGGGGAGGCTATTACTATGCAGACATATGCTTCATTTTGTTTTTGCTTGCCTGAGATCCCTGGGAAAGCAAGATGAATATGTGCTGTTATAATAACCTATTGTCAGTAAGATTGTGTGTGCTTCCTTTATTTAAAAAAAAAAAAAACTTACAAAATTGTGCAGCAAGATAACTCCAGTTCTGCATCATGAAAAGGTGGATGCCCCAAAACATATAAATTGTGCAAGCTGAGCACATTTGAGCACTTTTGTGATCAGAAAGCGTTCCCTTATTTTATAAAATTTTGACTGCTTCTCTTATTTATGTGGAACAGCAGTAAACTATGCATGGCATTGGAAATCCTATTGCCTCTCCCAGGGGCACTAGAGATTTTACCAGGCATTTCTCATGCATTTTAAAGCTTATTTTCATAGCCTGTGAGTTAGAAACTTGCTTTATTTAAAGAAAACAAGAGCTGAGGTTTTCAAGATGCTGAATTTTACATCTACCTTTTTAATACTTCATACCAAATTCTGTTGTTTTTATGCATGTGAGATCATTGACTACATAAAGCCTTGATTATCAGACTATGATCAGAAAGCATTGACCTTGAACTGTTGGTTATGCAAATCTAAGACAAATCTAGGGCTAATATAGAAATAAAGGAGCTGCTATCTGGAAATAAGGGTATATACCTGAGTGTTGCTTTATGGAGTCGTTACTGTCCAATCCACTGCTTGGAATGTATCACTTATGCTGACTCCATTAATCAACTGTCGGCATAGATATCCCATGGTCTAGTACAGATTGTGGGTGTAGGATATGCTGCATAGGGAAGGGGTCAAGCTAGAGTAGACACTGACAGATGTGTGACTGACTCTTATCAGAGCTTTTAAAATGCTAACTGAAGCCACATAAGGCTTACCTTTGGATGAAGTTGAGTAGGGGGGAGAGGGGATTTCATTACCTCTATGATATTTTGCAGATTGAAATGGGTAGTTGTCTTTTCAAACTGCTGGCGCCCACAGAGATGGTTTATTGGCAATTCAACAATCGAGCAAACAAAAATTTTTAAATACTTGGGGATCACTTTTAACCACAAGTTAAGCTGGGTTTCACATCGTAACAACACCGTCAACTTGGCTAAAGGTTCAGCTGCTCAAATTAAACAATTTTTCTTTGCAAGGGGCAACCAATTAGTTCCAGCAGCTATTAAAGTGTTCAAAGCCAAAACGCTTGCCCAAATCCTCTATGGTATCCCTATTTGGATCTCAGCTTTTACCAGGAAAGTGGAGGGCATTCAAGCCTCATTCTTTAGACAAATTCTTGGTTTGCCAAAATGTGTGTCCTACTTTGCTCTCTGCTCTGAAGTGGGTCAGTCTTTGGTGGAGACAAAAGCCTGGATTGCAGTGTTTAAATTCTGGCTCAAAATTCATTTTAGAACAGATCCCAACAGCCTTCTTGATTGTATGAAAAGAGACCCATATATTTCATCCTGGACAGCAGTGCTTCTGTCTAAACTCAATCAATTGGGGTTAGAGGTAGATGATTTTTCTACCGCTGATGAGTCATATATCTTCAGATGTATTAAACTGAGACTATGGGAATTGGAGGAAACGAAATTACAGCCAACTGACCCTTATATTTGCTCTCCAGCTTCCTTAGGTCTTTATGCTTTTTGTGGCAAAATGCCCAATTATCTATCAGACCTAACCACTCCAAGTCATTGCAGGGCATTTATGTTGGCTAGACTAAACGTGTTTCCCTCCAAAGTTTTACAAGGGAGATATCAGCGAGTCCCTTTAGCCGACAGACTTTGCTCCTGTGGAGCAAATACCCCTGACTCAATCCAGCATATATTGCTTGATTGTTCTTTATACCATAACCTCCGTAAAGATTTATTTGGCAAGCTTTCTTTTTCTCCAGATTTGTCTATTCTGCCACCCTGTTATTATTTATTGAGTGATACTGAGGGGGTGGTTAGTGAGGCTGTGGCAAAATTTCTGGCTGACATCCTTAAATTTAATTCTGACCATGTTTGAATCCATCTGTAAGCTCGGTTTTATTTTGATTTTATCTCCAATGTTTAAATTTTTATATTCTGTGTATTTTTATCTGAATCTTTTATGCCATTAAAGGTTTGGTATGGTATAGATTGAAATGGATAAATACATACCCTTTCATTGTCATTTACCCTTGGAGGGAAACAAAGGAACAAAACACATTGAGATTGGTTTCAGTCAGCAGAAGTACATGGGAAGGAGGGTTGTCAACGCCTGGTTGAAAATTTCCTAAAGATTGGGAAGTGGAGCCTGTAGAGGGCAGGGTCTGGGGAGGGGAGGGACCTCAGTGGGGCATAATGCCATTGAGTCCATCCTTCAAAGCTTCTATTTTCTGCAAGGGAGCTGATCTGTGTTGTCTGGAGATCAGTTGTAATTCTGAGAGATCTCCAGGCCTACCTGAAGGTTGGCAGTCATAACAGGGAGGGAAGAATTAAGCCCGATGAAACCTTGATCAATCCCTGTCAGGCCCCTTCTAGTCTGGAAATACTGGGGGAACAATTATTGGTCTCCTAGTCTTGTCTATTTTGAACCCCCAGATATCCTCCATTGGGCAACTGTTAATGTGTTTCATAAGCAAACAGGAAGAAACTTTAAAAGTTCAACAGTTTATTTTTTTCAACAATTCATTCAGGTTTATTCACTAGGATGTGTGTGTGCGTGTGCATGTTTCTTATTACATGCAAGCTTTCTCTCTTAGTCCCCATTTTTACTGGCCTATCAGTGGATCATTATTTTATAGGAAACAGAGCCTGGGCGGGGGTTCTTCCGCTTTCCCAGGCTCCTTCCCACCCCCAGTCAGCTGGCTGGCAGGGGGAAGCCCGCCCCCAAAGCCACCATGTGACTTTCCCCCTCCGGAGGCTCTAGTCTCCAATTGGAAAGACTTCCTCTTGGGATGGTGTGTCTGTGTTACTTGGAAGAAGTTGACTGCAACTCGTGAGTAGAGAGGCAAATCCCTTGCTTTAGAGTCACCAGAAACAGGGGGGGGGGGGACATCTGCTGAGCACTTCATTATTCCCTATGTGGAGATCGATTCTCATAGGGTATAATGGGGAATAGATCTGGAGGTTTCGGGGGTTCTGGGGGAGCTGCTTTTTGAGGTAGAGGCATTAAATTTTCAGTATAGTATCTAGTGCTTCTCCCCAAAGTATCCCCCAAGTTTCAAAACGATTGGACCAGGGGGTCCAATTCTATGAGCCCCAAAAGAAGGTGCCCCTATCCTTCATTATTTCCTGTGGAAGAAAGGCATTTAAAAAGGTGTGCTGTCCCTTTAAATGTGATGGCCAGAACTCCCTTGGAGTCCAATTATGCTTGTCACACCTTTGTTCCTGGCTCCACCCCAATGTCTCCTGCCTCCACCCCCAAAGTCCCCAGATATTTCTTGAATTGGCTTGGCAACCCTAGCAGCCATACTAATACTCATTTTCAGGCACAAAGGCTACAAACAGCAGAAATGAAATTCAGTGTTTTATTTATCTAAGTATAGTTCCCATCCTCCAGGGGTGGCTGGAGATCTCCTGGGATTATGACTGATCTCCAGGCAACAGAGGTCAGTTTCCCTGGAGAAAACATCTGCTTTAAAAGACGGATTCTATGGCATTATACCCACTGACATCCCTCCCCTTCCCGAACCCCACCCTCCTCAGGCTCCACACTTCCAAATTCCCAACTAGTTCCCAATCAAGAGCTGGCAACACTGCCATCAATATGAACCGGTAATCTTCGCTGTTAAGGTTTCAACTAGATGTGGCATTGGCTGATCTATAATGAGAATATCCCACCAGTGGGAGCAGAAATAAAATTGTGTCATGGAAGCAGTGCTAGAATATGAGTTTTTACCCTCATCAGAGTCATTATTTGCCCAGAGAATAAAAGAGTAAGAAATTCCCTGTCCTGCAGAAGGATCTCTAGAACATCTGCTGAACATCAGAAAGCAAAGTCCTTTTTGGATGGGAAACCTCCTTGGATTTCCAGGAGTTGGGAGGTGGAGGCAGGCTTTATTCAGCCATCTCCCTGAATATCCTACAGGTCCCCAATAGGGGTTAGTCACCATAGGTCTCCATGACTTCCAGGTGCAGACACACACACACAATACAAAAAAGAAAATGAAGTTCTTTAACAGGGAGGTCTGACTCCCTCTAAATGGATAATTTCATAAGGTATTCAATATTGTGTAGCAAAGCAGAGTTACACTCTTCTAAGCTTACTGAAGTCAAGAAGAAAGTGTAGAAGAGTGTAACTGTGCCTAGGATTGCACTGCAGACTTCATTAAAATATGTTAATTGCAAACGTGGTCCTAGCTGTGCAGGTTTAACTTGCCATTTTCAAATATGCTTTGGGTAGTTTTTTCATAGAGATTTTTCTTCACAGAGTTTCATGCTTCATAGGGGATGTTATTTGGTTGCATTTTCAGTTGCTCTCTTTCAATAAAAAGGAAAATATTATAGAATTTTAATACTGTATTATTATTTGTTAAGATGATCCACATCCTGCCTGGGAATAAATGCTTTATGATCCTCTATTTTATGTATTTATTAATGACCCTTACCTTGATTGTTATTGTGAGTTAAAAGTATTTTGTGATTTTTTTTAAAAAGCAGTTTTACCTAAATCCTGTAAGACAGGTAGTTCAGGCAACACTGGGAGATGCTCTTCTTTGGTGTTGTTTTGTGCCTCATAGGCATAGATACCTGTTTCACTTTGGAAATGTTACTTAAAAGATGTTAATAATTCCAGTGGGGTAGCTGTGTAGTGGTAGAAGAAATAAACAGCAGTCTTGTGGCACATTTATTCCGGCAAGAGCTTTCGTGTTTCTAACAGCCCTCTCCTTAAGATGTAAAATGAAGTGGTGCTGTCTATGAAAACTATAATAAGCAACTTCAAACTTTGGGTTTCATTCAGTTCAGCCAAAGTTAATATCTCTTGTTAATAATAACTGCGAACAATGCATAAAGCATAAAATGGGGATAAGACAAATCTGCACAAAAATTGCATAAAATGGAGCAGAAGTCTTTTGATTGCTGCTGTTTACAATGGAATTAATATGTTTGTGTGTATATGTGTATTCAGAGAACTGAATCAGAGCTGTACCTTTCTAAGTCTGTTTGTCAGCAGGCTTAAAAGGGCATAACTCTATTTAGGATTGCACAGTTAAGTGCAGAATATCTCCCATGGTATGTATTATCAAAATTTAGCAATATATTTTAAATTGAATACAAAATTATTAAGTCTTCCAGAGTAATATATAGAAAATACAAAGTATTTCTGATACGGTTTATTTTAAATTTGATGTAACAATACAAACCAAGAATATAAAAATACTAAGCAATGTTTCTGTAATATGTTCAAACAGCTTTAAACATTTTGTTATGCTATTCATTTCTCCCCCAAATGCAGGGTGAACGTGGTTTTCAGGGGGACAAAGGAGAAGGAGGCGAAAAGGTAAACAATTCTAGAAGTCCTTGCTGAATTTTGCCTCCTGATTTTGTTTAGTGTTACTGAATAATGGCTTCTTAATTTGAAAATTCACACTGTCAAATCAGCATTTAAGACAAGAATCCTAGACTACTAGCAAAACATCACAGCTTGATGCAGGGTGTAATCCAGTCAAGGTTATTGCATCACTGTGCCAATGCTATTGTGTCAGCTAAAATCACTAGATGAGCCATAGGTCCATCGGCAGAGAAGATACTTGCTGGGGCCGCCCTACATGATCTCCTGCAACAGCTTGAAAAAGGCCTCTTGAGTAGTGCAGAATGCAGTGGCTGTGTTCCTAGGATTCTATGGAGAGGTAACAGTTTGACTTGTGCCTTTGTGGTTCCAGTGCTGCATCATGAGCTTGATAACAGCCCTATGCAGTCTCCCAAGCTATCATGCTGGGTCTGATTTTTGTTCAGGTAGGTCCTGTAACCCTCAACAAAGCGTTTTTTGGGGTGCAGACAGGCAACCCCTCCTCCCTTTTCCATCAACATAAAGTTCATATTGTGCAAATTACAGAGGTATAACTAATGCAAAATGGTTGGCTGCTGTTCCATCTTATTGGGCTCAACATATTAAGTCTAATGTTTTTTACCTACTGATCTAAGTATAAAGGTGTTGCTTCTAGAAGCATATGTTGTTATACTACCAGAACGACTTTTAAAATGACTTTTCCAAGTTGTACTGGATAGAATACATCTGGCATGTGTCATACTTTCCTGTTTGCTTGTTGCTTTTTGGGAAGTCCCAGTTTTGATTTATAGCCTCTATTTTACTGATTAAACATTGTGGTTTTAATTCGAATCTTCTATGTTTGATTATTTGTTAGCCAAATGCGATCCTTGTGGCAGTGCAGGCAAGCAGGTTGTCACAGTGGGCCCCTGAACTCTTTGTAACAGACCACTTATACAGTATGTCACAGAAGTGAGTACACCCCCTCACATTTTGTAAATATTTAAATATATCTCTTCTTGTGACAACACTGAAGAAATAACACTTGGCTACAATGTAAAGTAGTGAGTCTACAGCTTGTATAGCAGTGTAAATGTGCTGTCCCCTCAAAATTACGCAACACACAGCCATTAATGTCTAAGCTGCTGGCAACAAAAGTGAGTACACCCCTAAGTGATAATGTCCAAATGGGGCCCAAAGTGTCAATATTTTGTGTGGCCACCATTATTTTCCAGCACTGCCCATAGAGTTCACCAGATCTTCACAGGTTGCCATTGGAGTCCTCTTCCACTCCTCCATGATGACGTTACGTAGCTGGTGGATGTTAGAGACCTTGTGTTTCAGGATGCCCCACAGATGCTCAATAGAGTTTAGATCTGGATACATGCTTGGCCAGTACATCACCTTTACCCTCAGCTTCTTTAGCAAGGAGTGGTCATTTTGGAGGTGTGTTTGGGGTCTTTATCATGTTGGAATACTGCCCTGCGGCCCAGTCTCCGAAGGGAGGGGATCATGCTCTGCTTCAGTATGTCACAGTACATGTTGGCATTCATGGTTCCCTCAATGAACTGTAGCTCCCCAGTGCTGGCAGCACTCATGCAGTCCCAGACCATGACATTCCCATCACCATGCTTGACTGTAGGCAAAACACACTTGTCTTTGTACTGGTTGCCGCCACACATGCTTGACATCATCTGAACCAAATATGTTTATCTTGGTCTCATCAGACCACAGGACATGGTTCCAGAAATCCATGTCCTTAGTTTGCTTGTCCGCAGCAAACCGTTTGCGGGCTTTCTTGTGCATCATCTTTAGAAGAGGCTTCCTTCTGGGACAACAGCCCTGCAGACCAATTTGATGCAGCGTGCAGCATACGGTCTGAGCACTGACAGGCTGACCCCCCCACACACCCTTTCAACCTCTGTAGCAATGCTGGCAGCACTCATACGTCTATTTCCCAAAGCCAACCTCTGGATATGATGTTGAGTACGGGCATTCAACTTCTTTGGTCGACCATGGCGAGGCCTGTTCTGAGTGGAACCTGTCCTGTTAAACCGCTGTATGGTCTTGGCCACAGTGCTGCAGCTCAATTTCAGGGTCTTGGCAATCTCCTTATAGCCTAGGCCATCTTTGTGTAGAGCAACAATTCATTTTTTCAGATCCTCAGAGAGTTCATTGCCATGAGGTGCCATGTGGAACTTCCAGTAGCCAGTATGAGGGAGTGAGAGCGATAACCTGCTCCCCCTTCACACCTGATACCTTGTACCACTAACGAGTCACATGACACCAGGGAGGGAAAACAGCTACTTGGGCCCCATTTGGACATTATCACTTAGGGGTGTACTCACTTTTGTTGCCAGCAGTTTAGACATTAATGGCTGTGTGTTGCGTAATTTTGAGGCGACAGCACATTTACACTGTTATACAGGCTGTAGACTCACTACTTTACACTGTAGCCAAGTGTCATTTCTTCAGTGTTGTCACATGAACAGATATACTTAAATATTTACAAAATGAGAGCGGGTGTACTCACTTCTGTGACATCCTGTATATATATAAAAAACTCTCTTTGCTTTTGGGAAAAGCTGAACAAGGCTTTCACCAAGAAACTTCACCTAAAGTTTGTTTCACAATAGCACAAGAAGCAGAAACCATAAGACAGAGATCCCCATAAGTCTTGAATGCTTTCAGCCCCTGGCTCCCTGCCTCCCCCTGCCCCCCATTCAACGTTTTGTGTTCCTTCATAAGCTACTTTTGAGAAAATGTCTTGCCATGTTTCACTCTACTCTTCTGTTGGCTCCAGGTATATTTGACTATTTAAAATATGTCATTTCCCAGTATATAGTTTACAGTATACAACAAATTAGAAATGGTTCCTTTAGGAAGCACAACTGACGCAGTAGGAAAGGGAAAGTGAGAGTCTACATCTGTTATGGCTAACAGTTGTGAGATACATGAAGGCCTTCTCTAGAAATTCTGTTTTTAAGCAAGATTTGTATTTTTAAATAATTCAGCAGTCCCCTTTTAATGGTTTAAAGTAGCTCCCCAGCAGCTGTGCCAGAACATCCCCATGTTGCATTTTATTTGGACAGATCATGACTCCAGCTGCTACTGCCACTCTGGCTGCAGTCTTTGAGTTTGGTTTTCTTTCACTCTACAGCAGTCTTCGAAAAGCTGTGCAACCACTAATATGAATAATGACGTGGCTTTGGAAGCAGAATCAGCAAGGCTTTGGGGGCTGCCCAAATTATTATAAGAATTGCTAGATGCTTTGGGGTCCATAAAAGATAATGATATTGTGACTTACAAACTGAGCCAAACGTTTTTTAAGGAAGCAACTGGAATGTATTTGAATATAAATGTGTTTTAAAAGGAAAATAAGTTGCTCACCTGGGAGAATTGGAATATCTCAAATTACAAAGGTTCTTGTTTGTTCCGACTATAAAATCTCCTCTGGGGGGGTGGGGTTAACCACAAAGTTATTTCATGGTCACCAGCCTTTGCTGTCCAATGTAGGGATTGCTTATGGGAAGCATAGGTATATCCTTGATGTAGATACATGAACCCAGTCGTCCATCACCCAGTATATTTTCCTCTTTAGGCTAATAATGTTACTTGAATATCTAGGCATATGGTAGTATTATTGAGCTTTCAAGACTATAGCAGTACAAAGCATTTAAATAATAAAGAAGGCATTTTATTGATAAACACACAGAGAGAATACAAGCATCAGCAGATAAATGCAATTTAGAAAGAAAGCCAAAAGAAAATCCTAATTACTGTGTAGCCTTTCAGTATTAAAATTTTGCTGAGATGGCTATAGGACTTGAATAGTTACTAGCTAAATGTTCAGCATATTTTTTATTATTTCAAATTTAGTAGCATTGCCAATTTCAAGTCAGGAAATTCCTGGGCATCTGGGGTAGATCCAGGGAAGGAAAAGGACCTCAGCTGGGAATCCTATAGATATAAAAGCCCTTTCATCTTGGCAAAATGTAGCTCTCCCATTGGTTGGGGGTGCACTCCATCAACCTTTGGCCCATCAAACCATCAATCAAGAGTACTTGTGTGCCATTGGTTGAGTCCACTCCTCAACCCCACCCCAGGGGCTGTTGCTAGCCAGCCAAGCTAATTCTGTCAGTAAAAGGCAGTTAAACTTGGTTCTAGCAGTTTCTGGCTCTCCCTACTCTCCCATTGGCTGAGCCACCTGTGACACTGCTTCAAAGAGGAGAGAAAGAAAGCCTTCCTTTGATTGGCTGAGGGAGGGAGGAGGAGAGCTTGTTTGTTTTTGCACTTTTTGCTATCAGAGCAAATGACAGGTGCCTTACCTTGCATTTTCTGTCTTTTTCAATTCATTTGCTAAAGAAATTCCTAAATATCATCTTTCTCCATTTAAAGTAATAATAAATGTGACCATCAAAAATGTTTTTAAAGGGAAGGGGGCAGTACAATACAGGGAATGATGAAAAGGGCTGCTAAACTTTGGTTTGTTTGTGATACATGTAAACACAGCTTGCTTGCTATACTTCCACATTCCCTCCTCTTCTTGTTATATATGGAGTGAAACTGAAAATGTGTGTTTTGGTGCTGCTACACAGTTTCATCAACTGTTCTCTAAAGATATCTATGGAATGTAGATTTTGAACTTTTGAATTTATACTTTGTTTGAAAAGACAATAACTTCCATATCTTTCGAGTCCAGTGGCACATTTAAGATCAACAATGTTTTATTCAAGATACAAGGTTTCATATGAATAAAACTCTGTTTAAAATATGCCACAGAATTTTCTGTTGCTTCAGACCAACATGGCTACCCACCTGAATCTGCTTTTTCATCTTCATTACAATTGTAGATTCTCAAATATTTATCTCTTGTGAAAAAAAAATATTTTATCAGCATTCAGTTGCATTTTCACCACAAAATCTGGCAATTCTTCCTTTTTAGCAGCTCCTTCATACCACTTTATAAAACAATATCAGTTACATTGAACAAGTCATGCTCTCATGTGCTGTAATGTGGAGGAACTGGACTAGCACCAGTGCTACACCTTGTAGTGTTTGTAGTGTAATGCTACAGCTTGTGTTGTAGTGTTTTGGTAATGGGTGGAAGGTATATGATATATCTCAAGCTAAGCAGATCTGGGTCTGGTCAGTCCTGGTAAAAAAAGGTAAAGGTAATCCCCTGTGCAAACACCAGTTGTTTCCGACTCTGGGGGTGATGTTGCTTTCACATTTGCATGATAGACTTTTTACACGGTGGTTTGCCATGGCCTTCCCCAGTCATTTACACTTTACCCCGGCAAGCAGGGTACTCATTTTACTGACTTCAGAAGGATGGAAGGCTGAGTCAACCATGAGCCAGCTACCTGAACCCAGCTTCCATTTCAATTGACCTCAGGTCGTGAGCAGAGCTTGGACTGCAGTACTGCAGTTTACCACTCTGTACCACAGGGCTCTTGTGCTGGTACAGATCTTCTAGGAAACTGCTTATACCATCTGGAGCTTTATGATGGGAAAAAGTGGAATATACATGTAATAAAGTAAATGAATGACATTATTTACATGACTGAATGCTATAAGCAGAGTTTAGCAGTTGTGCGAAAATTAAGATGAATAGATGTGGCATAGTTTCAGCTCCTAATTTCAGTTCTGTTTGTGGCAATAGTTAGTTGGTATGAAGGCAATGAATACTTAAACCAGCTGAGTAGTCAGTTTTTCCTTTCTATGTGAAGGCTAGACTAGCATTTATCTCAATAATATGTTCCTGAAGTCTGAGATCTGTAGTGGTCTGATCTCACCATTTCACTACTTGCCACATTCCTCAAGGTTTGATTTCATAGCACTGAGGGAAGAGATTTAAAAATAAAAAAAATAAAAAAGCTTGAGCAACATCCCATTGCTCAATTAGAACAGATCACAAAATGTACTAATCTCTGGGAGATCAAATGGATGATGTTCCTTTTCCTTTCTCCCACAATCTTTACTCTTGTTTTGCAGTCAATTAAGTTGTCTGGACAAATCAATATACAGCATTTATTTCAAGGAAAGTCTTTGATAACTGAAGTACAGTGTAAGAACTGTTCTAACAGCTGGGTTCAACAGGTCACTTGCTTTTCTTTACTCAACTAGTACCAGGCTGTGATGCAGGGGATAGAGGGACATAAGGATAGAATTGAGGTCCTGTCCTATATTGTTTGCATCCTCAAAACATTGGTGTAAAGGGGAGGAGAAGGAGGATACATTATTAATATAAAGCAAGTTAGGACTACAGATGGGATGGGGAAACTGGCCTGGATGCAGTTCCTCACAATGCATTTCTCGTATTAACCCCACAACCATCCTTTATGTGAACAGATGTCTGAGGGAGATTATTAATATGAAGGAACATCTGTGTAAGAATGCCTTATGGACTAAGGTACTTGTGAATGGCCATGTGATGACAGCTCTTGGCTTTAAAATATCAGTTTCTTTCCCATCATGTCTGAATAACAGCTCTAATTTTTGCAATACTCAAAAGCAGAAATCTTTAGAGTATATAGAATTTGCCAACTGTTTTTCACTTTTGTTTTTAGAACTTCTGTTTCCAAAGCTGGATCTGTGCTTTTGAATTACAGAAGGACAAAATTTTGCTAGCTCTAATGGTTTTTGCGGGGGGGCGGGGTGGGGGGAGAGAAAGAGGCCCGGTTGGACAGCGCAAAAAATATAAAACAGCTAATTTGCAAGGCAGCTAGTAAGAATGTTCTGAGCACTGGAGATATTGGCCTGTATCCAGCCACCTCTCCCCAAAAGTTCTCTTGCTTTCCTCACTTTTTTCCCATTCTCTTCCAAAACATAGAAAGATCATTCCTGGAGACATAGGATCTATGCAGAGGAATAGCTGTGTGAGTCACTGGACAGGAGTGAGGAGGGACAAGGGGATGAAAGGAACCTGACTCCACAATTGCACCTTGATCTTCCCCTTTCTGCACTTCAGCTTTTGATCTGTGTGGCTGTTCCTGCTGACAAAAGGTTACGTTATCTTATACAGAGATAGGAACTCATTTTGCAAGAATAAGTAGCCTACGTATGCTCACAGTGCTGTTGATGAGGAGAACAATTATAAACAAGTATGCCATCATCTTAGGGGACAATTCCTCCTGAGATGATCACTAGAATGTGTTTAATCAATTTAGAAACAATATAAATACACAGGCAATTGGGAGAGCATTCCAAAACTATAGTACTTGATATTACAAATCTTTCCGTTTCTTGGCCAGAAGCACCAAGAGAAGAACTTCTGATGGCTGAGGTACTCAAGGGACGACATGGGAAACTATTATGCTCAGATATTTCTGATCGCAGACAGTGTCAGACAGCACTTTGATTTGGCTGTGGAGACTTACTAGCATGTTCATATGCACAGGGTACCCACAAGTGTCCGGTCCCCCTCCAAACAACCTGGCACCCTCCCCAAACAGCCATCCTTGCCTTCTCCTTCTCCACTCCACTCCCCCCCTCCACAGTCCAGCAAGGTTTCCTGGTACTGGATAGTACTGTCATTTGACATTGTCACTGCTCACTCACCCAGGCACCCTTGGCCAGTGGGGAAAATAAGAGGGTGGTAAGGAAAGGAGGGAAGGGTCAGATCAGGTAGGGGTGTGCAAGAGAAAGGCTCTCTCAGCCAACCAGTGGAACGGCTGCTTGCTGCTTCTGAACTCCTGCTGACTTTAATCAGGTGACTGCCCATTCCTTTTTGATTGGGGGAGGTGACATGTTGAAGGAAATGAAGTTAAGAAGGGGTTGGCTGGCCAGTGCTGGACTCCAGCAAGGCAACTGTCTAGGCTGCTGCTGCTTCAGGGGAAAAGTTTGGAGAGAGGATTACCCACCACTAGCCCTGCAAGCACTTGGCTCCGAAGGGTGGGGGAGAAAGGTCAGCACCAAGCTTGCCCTGTGTGACCTGCTCCAGAGATGGCGAGGAGAGTGGCACCTGGAACAACACTTGAACACCCCCACTTTGCAGAGAAGTCCAGCTGGATTCTGGCAGCAGAGTGCAGTTAAGGTAAGCAAAAAGCTCTGGCCATCCTCATGAACCACGAACCTCCAACAAATCCCTCCATTGGACAAACTTGTTTTTGGTTTGGCCCATCCCAAGTGAAGTACCCTACTTCTGGGTAGGCTGCCTGACCAGAAGTGTTCTCCGAAGCCATTTAAATGCCTACAGAGCCCACCTCCAGGTCCAACTGGCCCAATTAAGCTCTGAGAGTGAGCTCTGAAGGTCTTTATAGGCATTTAGACCTCCCAGAGTGAGCTTTGAAAACTTTTATAGACCTTATATGGGCAGGCTCCACCCAGAGGTGGGATGTGAAGGCCCATAAAAGACTTCAGAGCTCACTCTGAAAACTCAGTTAAGTTTGGCCAGCTGACCCAACTGAGCTCCAAGAGCTCACTCTCAAAGCTCAGTTCAGCTGGCCCGACCTGGAGGCCTCTCAGAACTCAGCCTGGCTGGCCTGACCTGAAGGTAGGCTCCAAAGGCATTTAAATGCCTTCAGAGGTCACTTCAGGTTGGGTGGCCTGATCCAGAAGTAAGCTTCGAAGGCATTTAAATGCCTTCTGGGCTCATTTGGGTTGGGCCAGGGGAGCGCTGGTGGACTCCAATGGCATTTAAATGCCTTTTGGAACTCACTTTTGGTTGGGCTCTGAAGGTATTTAAATTCCTTTGGAGCCTGCATGAACCCTCCCTGAGCCTCATGAACCTCCATGGAGGTTTGTGGGGTTCAGGTAGGCTTTGTGGTAGGCACATTCTCCCAAACCCTTGGTTCAGGTACCATGAACCCCACCATTCATGATCAAACCACTGTTCATGGTTTGGTTCATGCCCATTCGTACTCCCAAACTGTGCATCTGTATTTTCAAGTATATTATAACTCCATCTAATTAAGATACAGCAGCCATGCCTAGGTCAGTCATATTTCTATTAATTTATCTGTCCTGACTGAATTTTTCAGTTATTTTAATCCTCACTAATCTTTCATTGATTTCAGACAGTATTTTAGATTTTTCCTCCTTCTCCAGGATGACATGGAAATGAGAGATAGAGATGAATGTCATTTGTATGTACACAGGGCATTGAAGCCCAGATCTTTAGATCATCCCCCTGGTGGTGCCATGTAGATATTCAACAGTAAAGGGGGACAAGCTAGAACCTATGTCATTTCACAGGTCAAGGGCCACAGGATGAAACAAGACTTATCTCAGCACCCTCTAGGAGGAGCTGCTCTTGCACTAGCCATATCCCACATTTATGAAAGACTGAAATACATTTCAATGGAGCAGGCCAGTTAATGTGAAATTTGTGGCAAAAGAGTTTTCTGCCCATAACGTAAAGGGGAATGGATGATAAGGCATTCTTATGATTGAATGAGAGCAGAGTTAGCAGAGCATACAAATTATTATTTGTATATAATCAATACATCTCTTAGAAATAGGAGTACAAGTATTAACTTGCAGCACATCATTTTTGTTCGGAGAATCATTAAAAAAATGTTTTAAGTTTTTATCAGAGGGCAGGGATTGTTTTCACCTTGGAGCAGTAAATATCCAGGTTCAGATACTCTATTGGGGGGAGGGTAATCTAACCTATATAAAATCAATGAAGTCTTGCTAGCAATAAAAAATAGGCCTTTAGTGTGTCTGTTTTAAAACGCACTATTGATTTTTCAGTGTTTAATAATAGTACACGTAACATCATAAGAAAAAGAAAATTGAAACAAAATACAAAAGGAAGACCAGCATTAACTCCTTGGCTCTCAGGTAGCTCTTGACTTTTCTGAGTATATGTTGTGTGAGATGCTAGAGAGAGCATGACGCACTGGGTGCTTTCATACAGTGACTGTTTGCAAGTGGGTTTTGCCATCCTTGCACAATAAAAATCTAGTTACAAAGTGTGTTATTTGGTGTGTGTGGATGCACCTATTCATTTGAAAGTGAAAAGATGCAGTTAAAAATGAATTTCAAATTGTGAAAACATAAACATCAGCTTAATCCTATGAATGATTACTTGGAACTAAGGACCACTGTGTTCAGTGAGGTTTTCACACAAGGATTCTGGCTTTAGAAAATGGTTTATCAACAAGATATTTATTTATAAGAACTCATGTGCTTGAAAAGAATATAGTACAGCCTAAACAGCTAATATGTATATCTGTATATCCTAACAGATATTAGAAGTGACATTGCATCCTTGCCTAGAAAACCAGTTATTGGGAGAAACAGATTAGTTAGTCCAGTATCCCTTCTCAAATTTAGCAGAGTGCACCCTGGCTACACACAATATTAATGTGTCAGTGATTTATTACTGTTGTTTCCTTGCCTGTCTGTGATGCTGTTGCATGCCAGTGAAGGCTGTTGTTGTTTACACACAGTAGGAGCCCTTTGTTCTCAGTGTGCTGGCAGAGTTACAAAGTTGCACAATCACATCTATTTCAAGACTAATAATAGTCCTTTTATTTAGCAACTACATTCTAGATAATGAAGCTTAAAAGACAGAGACAGAACTAACCTAAACTACCTTGGATGGGTCTGGATGCAGAAAGGCATCCAGCGTCCATTGAGGCAAAGAAGAGAGCAGTGTGCTCTTTCTCTGTTGTGTGTGTGAGAAGACAGTGTGATGTGAGAGAGGGAATGGAAGGAAGAGAGGCAATTTCCATGTGTTATCAGTCTACATCAAAGGGACAGTGACAGGAAAATGAACAGGAAGAAAACCCAGTGTTTCCCTGTCTATCACTGACTTGTTTGCAATTCCATCTTGGAGGCTGAGGCTTGAGACAGCGTTGATGAAGAAGAAGAAGAAGAAGAAGAAGAAGAAGAAGAAGAAGAAGAAGAAGAAGAAGAAGAAGAAGAAGAAGAAGAAGAAGAAGATGATATTGGATTTATATCCCGCCCTCCACTCCGAAGAGTCTCAGAGCGGCTCACAATCTCCTTTATCTTCCTCCCCCACAACAGACACCCTGTGAGGTGGGTGGGGCTGGAGAGGGCTCTCACAGCAGCTGCCCTTTCAAGGACAACCTCTGCCAGAGCTATGGCTGACCCAAGGCCATGCCAGCAGGTGCAAGTGGAGGAGTGGGGAATCAAACCCGGTTCTCCCAGATAAGAGTCCACACACTTAACCACTACACCAAACTGGCTCTCCTGTTTGTAGTCCTCTCTTCCAACACCAATTTTCTTAGCAAGCAAGGTACATACTTTGCATATATACTTTCATGTCATTTCATGGACTATTTAAACCAGAAGAAAGGCTTGCTGCTATATTTGCTTTAGTGCACAATTGTTTGAAATGTACCATTTGCTTTCAGCCATACTCAAGCATACATCAGTAGTTATCCATTTGCACACGGCCTCACCTTTGTGACACATGGAAGCAGTTGACCTTGGGGAATACAAACCAACAGCATAAATAATCCGGGGTGATAAATGACCCCATTTCACAGTGGATGCCCCATAGTGATACATGTTCATGCAGTTTTGCTCCTCTCAATTGCTTTCCCAGGTATCTGAGTCCGTCCAAGGAATTCTCTGTGCAGGCTGATTGTTATCCAACATGACTGGCTGTAGTGGACAGTGTATTGGTCAGACTCTGGAGACCCAAATTTAAAATACTCGCACTACCATGTCACTCACTGGCAGACCTTGGGCCAGTCAATATTTCTCAGGAAAAATTAATCTGATCACTTTGTCATAAAAGACAAAATGGTGTTTGTGGAGGGTAAAGCCATGCATCCTGTCCTAAGTTTCATAGAGAAAAGGTGGGGTAAAAATGTAAGGAAATAAGTTGGGAGAAAATGTTAATGGAGAGTCAGAGACAGCACAGTATTCCTGCAAATGTGCTCTGGGACAGGAGCTTGCGGGACTCGGACTTTGCACTACAGGCTCTGCAGTCCATCACACATCTGACACTGTTGTAATCACTGCGCAGCATCTGCTAGTCTCTAAATAACAATAGCAGCAGTCTGCCAAAGCCACAGAAAATGTTGATATCTTTAAAAATGCATTCTGTGAAAGTAATGCCATTTGTCAACTGCTGACAGGAAAAGATTGGTTCTTCACTTACCTTGAAAAAGAAAAGCGCACTGGCTGGTTTCTTTTTCTTGTAAGGTTGCCAAAGTTAGGAAATGTCAAATCAGAAATCAGATTTCAAATATTATTAAATATTGACCAAACAACTTTTCTTCTCTTATTTTCCCTAACTGTCACTCATCAGGGTGGGTTCTGTCACACCATCCCTCTGGGCATTATATATCCCTCTCCAGTATTACAGTTCTGGAAAGGGGAGACAGAACATAGTCCCATCTTGATATTCCAGTTCTCAGGGGAGAGAAATCACTAGGATTGTGTGATGCTTGTGTGTTATGCAGATTAGGTAGACGTCTACCTCCCCATTTGTTTTTATTATGCTTATTTCATTTGCTCTTCCCCCCTCCCATTTAATGCAGTAGTATTAGCAAATGCTTTGAGTAATCCTGGAAGCACTCTAGTTCAGTCAGCACAAATGCAACCAGAGAATGCCTCAAAGCTGGATAACCTTCATACCAGATCTCTGTGTGCAAACCAGAACAAAGGCCTAAAGGCTTGTGTCTTCTGCTCAGTGTTCCAGTTTGCTAAATTCAAACATCTGGAGGGGAAATGGGAAATGACTGAGCATTACTGTTATCTGGATTCAATTTATATAGAGTTGCAAACTGGCAACCATGGAAATACAAGGCTAATTATAGAATTTAGGCCTGGAAGTGACCTTAAATGCCATATGGCTCCTCTGCTGGTCAGAGTGAAGACAGGTGCTTGTCAAACCTGTTTTGAAATTTCCTCCATTGATTTCAGGTCACAGTGGTACATCCTTCTACCTGATTGCACGGCAAATATTGTTATGCTAAGAATATTCAGATAAGAAAATACTGAAACTACATCCTTTGATTGTATCATCCATGCCTGCATAACTGTGTGTTTTGGGGGTTTTTGCTCTGCATAACAATGATAAAGCTATACCTCTTAGAGCCAGTTACACTCATAGCACTAACAGGAAATTGAGAATATATATGGATTACATCTATTCAGAGTTCACAAAATAGCAAAACTATTCTACCGACACTTAGTTGAGACATTTTGCATCAGTATAGTATAGGGTTGCCAATCCCCAGGTGGGGGATCCCCCAATTTGGAGGCCCTCCCCCCGCTTTAGGGTCATCAGAAAGCGGGGGGGGGGGGAATGTCTGCTGGGAACTCTGTTATTCCCTATGGAGATTTATTCCCATAGAAAACCATGGAGAATTGATCCACGGGTATCTGGGGCTCTGGAGGGGCTGTTTTTTGGGGTAGAAGCACCAAATTTTCAGTATAGCATTTAGTGCCTCTCCCCAAAATACCCCCAAGTTTCAAAAAGATTGGACCAGGGGGTCCAATTCTATGAGCCCCAAAAGAAGGTGCCCCTATCCTTCATTATTTCCTATGGAATGAAGGCATCTAAAAGGTGTGCAGTCCCTTTAAATGTGATGGCCAGAACTCCCTTTGGAGTTCAATTATGCTTGTCACAGCTTTGATCTTGGCTCCACCCCTAATGTCTCCTGGCTCCACCCCCAAAGTCCCCAGATATTTCATGAATTGGACTTGGCAACCCTAGTATAGTAAATTATAAACTTGAATCATTAATTCATAGGGTCACCATAAATTGGAAGCAGCTTGATGGCACTTAACACATGCACATACACATGGGTCAGAATGAAGCAATCATATTATGGTACAATTCAACTTAAATTCTATTTCCAGCAATTTATCATGTGGCCTAAACTGGGCATCTCTTAGATATAATTTCCACAGTGTCTCTGCTCAGGGCAGCTGGCTTCAGGGATGAACCATTGTAGCTCCTTGTTCATGGCAAACAAGACTTTTTGCCCTGAAAAGAGCTTGCAGTTTTGAACAGCTCTATAAACCCACTCATTGCTGGTTGGGTGCTGCCCAGTAAGGCCTCAGATTTTATTCATGCTGAATAAATCTGTCAACCCATTCAGCATAGAAATGAAGCCATACCAGAATAATAAAAGGGGCTTCTATGAGTAGGCTGGTTGTTTGATCCAGCAATTATTGGAAATACTTTATGGCAATATTGAAATAAAGGCTCTGCTCTTAAAAATGTGAGCCGTGGTAAGGAAAATGAACAGTCTGGTTTTGTTTGCAGAGTGAAGGAAATAATAAAGACTTCAAGGGAAGAAGAATGCACTGCATTCACTGAAAACAGGGCTTGTAAAGATTGTTTCCTTATTCTGTTTTTTCTTTTATGCTGCTCTTCCATTCTTTTTTATTCCTTCAGCATGTTGCTGCCCTTAGCCTCTGGTTACTGAACAGTAGTCCACACCTAACACTCCCAATAAGCTGTAGAGCCTTGTGAGCAAAAATTCATGAGCTACTGACATTAAAATTGTGAGCTACTGCATAAATTAGCTAGCTCTGGGGTCATTTTTCCTGAGCTAAGACAAAAATGTGTGAGCTGGAGGCTAAAAAACTGTGAGCTAGCTCATACTAACTCAGCTTAGAGGGAAACCAGCCCCTCCCAGCTGGCTGGCTTCGCCAGCGATAGGCTGGGGGGACGCTGTTGCCTACCTGGAAGGAGGGAAGGCTGAGAAACGTCCCAGCCATCCGGGAATCAGTTGCTGGGCGGGGAGTCGGGGCTATAA
Source organism: Heteronotia binoei (assembly GCF_032191835.1). Classification (NCBI taxonomy): domain Eukaryota; kingdom Metazoa; phylum Chordata; class Lepidosauria; order Squamata; family Gekkonidae; genus Heteronotia; species Heteronotia binoei. Next base: position 71,052,930 of record NC_083223.1, read on the forward strand.
AAGCCGCGGCCCCGCCCAGTGCTGCGCAGTTCTTTTTCAGCTCTCGGCCCACCCACCCACCCTCCCTCAGCAGTACAGGTTATTTTACCGGTCGCCTTATTAGGGGCCAGGTAGGAATTTTTTCATTTTCACTGAATTGGCCTATGTGAATTTGTTTTTTGCCTACCTTGTACTGTTTTATGGCATTAGGAAGTTTGGGAGGAGTTGGCAGTTGGTCGCTAGGCAGGATGAGATATGGGCCACAGTGTTTTTGGGGAGCACCTATGGCTCAGCACCTGTTTGTGCAGGTGGTCTGTATGAACTGCAGATGGGCTTTACGGCTCAATGCTGGGAGTGCAGATCACGACAAAGCCTCACCGGGGAGGATCTTTCCAGTGGGATCGATGCCGGCCTAGGTGGAGGTGGAGTTGGGGCCTGGCTGCTCAGCACCAGCTGGAATATATTGGGCTCGTGCTGGGGGCAGGGTGGCTCGCCCATTCAGGACAAGGCGGGGTCATGGGGTTGACCCCAGGGCTTGTCTGGTTAGGCCCTACCCCTTGCCAGTTAGTTCGTTCAAGTTGTTAAATAAAGCGGCCCTGTTTATCAAACATACTGTGTCAGTCTCTTCATTCCAACTGGGTGGGCAACACTGCCTGGCACAGTCCATTTGAACTAGGGAAGTTCCCCAAATAATGGCTATGATTCCACAGTACTTCAGCACCATGGTGGAAACATCCATTTGGATGTTCCTTGGACAGAAAAGCTACTGATATTTTGAAATTTCTGTCCTCTCTTTCTTGCTTGGTTGTTATAGGCCTTTCACAGATCGCATACTCCTGCATGAACAACAATGTAGGAGAATGACCAAATGGAGAAGGGCTCCTGCCCACTGGTCTTGCTCTGAACTGCTGCATTCATCTGACCTCCTGTGTAGAGCATATATATGTCTGGTCCATTGCAAAGAAGTCAGAAAGGGGCCACTGGGCGTGATTAGGCATGGGCATGAACCGGCTCATGAAATTAAGTTCATGATGGACTTTGGCTGGTTCATGATCCGTGAAGCAATGTCTGTGAGGCTCTACTGTCACGAATTTTCACAAAGTTTTAGCATGGTTCATGACAGGACACAGACTGGTGCTGATCAATTAAGCTTACAAAACTCCAAAAGCAACAATGGGAGCAGAATTCTCCAGCCTTGGAAACATCAACAGGAGCCTTCCAAAGCTTAACAGGTACTGCAGGCTGCCAATAATAGAGTTCCCATTGTGGTCTCTGGGCTCAGAAGGCTATATATTGAGTGAGCTCTCCTTCCTTCCCCTCCTTTGTCAACTGGTGAAGTGGAAAAAAAGCATGGCGCTATCAGAGCTTATTCATTACTTTTTGTTTGCTTGATCTACTGTCTGTTGCTGTGCAATGGACTCTGGGCTCTGACTTTCAGCACTGTTGTGCCTTCCCTCCCCTCTCTCCCTCCTGCTAGTAATCTGATCTCTGCTGTGGGGGTTTGGGAGTCTTCTGGAACCAAGGAGCTTGTTCTGCTCTTCCTGTGCTCATGCTGAGCACAGGGACTTAGTTATTGTTACCCCCGTTTCCAGGTACAAAACCCAGCCTCCCTTCCAAATCCTGCCCCAGAATGACATCACCATGAGTCTCAGAGTCTTCTACTCCTGCTCTGTCCTTGGGGCTTTCCCAAGAGGAAACAGGCATTAGCAACATCCAGATACCAGCAGTATCTAGAACTGTTCAATGAGGAATCATCTGACAGCAGTGATTCAAAGATTGGGGAAGGGAACATCTTGATTAACATTTTAATACTTAACATTTTAATTAAGTATTGACTGGTTTTAAATAATGTTAATTTAGTGTTTTTATCTACTGTATTGTTTGCTTATGGATGTTGTTAGCCGCCCTGAGCCTGCTTTGGCGGGGGAGGGTGGGATATAAATAAAATTTTATTTACTTACTTACTTACTTCCAGGTCTCTCCTGCTGCCCCACTGTTTCCTGCTTTTTTTGCCCCAAGTATATCCCCCTCTGATGCTTTCCAGCCCAATGCCAAAAAGCAGCTGTGCCCAGTCCCACCTGCTCAAATCATGGGGCCCCATTTCCAGTCCAACCTGAGGAAACATTTCTGCACACTTACCAGAGTGTCCTTATACCCCATCCCCTGCTGCCATGGTGGAACTTTGGGGAGCCCCTGTCATAAGTCTGGGGGTGCCCACCTTTCCATTCATCTTTCAGATACTGGCTACATGTTTCAGCAGTGGGGAAGTGGTCCGTGAGCATATGTGTGTGCTCCAGACCCAGGTTCAGAGTTGAATAAAACACTTCCATTGGTGAGTGTGCTCTGCACCTGCCTGTTTCTGCCACAGCTAGTTGGTTCCTCAGCTGAATACACACATTCTTTATACCCTCCAAGATGTCAAAACTCTGGGAGTGCCTGGCCTGCCTTTCTGTCCATTCTAACCTGATTTTTTAAGACTTGGGGGTAGCACTGCCAGCTTTACATGTGTTTCCATTGATCTGTGCAGTAGAAGTGTTTGCTGCAATGAATGGGTGTGCTCTGGACCCCAGTGCAGAGTTGAATAAAACATACTCATTGGTGGACGTGCTCTGCACCTGTTTGGTTCTGTCGTAGTTACTGGGTGCCTCAGCTGAGAACCCAAATTCATTACACCCTCCCTGCTTCTATGGGGGTACTTAGGGAAGCCCCCATTGAAAGTCTGGATGTCTGCCTTTCCATCTGTCTTTCAAGTACTGACTGCATGATTCAGCTGTGGGTGGGGGTGATCACACTTTGGGGGTTGGGTAACAGGGGTGGATTCAGGGCTTTTGAGCCACCCCGTCTACTTCCATGTCAAGGCTTTGACCCACCAAGCCCACTTCCTTCTCAGGGCTATTTCCATGTCAACATACGTCATTGCACATTGGTTTGTGTTTTGGTGTCAGGGGTGGACTCTGGGCTTGTATCTGTTATGTCTACATATGTCATTGCATACTTTGGGATTGGATGTCAGGGGTGGACTCAGGGCTTTTGAGCCACTAAAGCTACCTACATCTTAGGGCTTTGACGCACTGCATCTACTTCCTTCTCAGGGCTTTTAGCCACCATTTCTATATATGTCATCAAATGCTTTGGGGGTTGGGTGTCAGAGGTGGACTCAGAGCATTTGAGCCAGCACATCTACTTCCTTTTCAGGGCTTTTGACCAATCATGTCGGTTCCCTTCTCAGGGCTTTGAGCTACCACTACTACTTACTTCTCAGGGCTTGGAGCTAAGTGAACTGCAGAGGCATGTGGTTTGTGTGGCTAAAGCGGCTGTGTCTCCTTCCCTATGTGAGTGCCTGGCAAAAGCAATATGGTAGTAGGACAGAACTCAAATCTGTATCTATGCTGCTCTATGGAGTATATCCAGAGCAGGCCTCCCCTGGTCATACCAACATCCTTTCTTGTGCAGTACATTTATTCTTATTACCTAGCAAACCTAAACCTTTAGTTCCATTTTGAGTTGCCTTTCTTGTGATCTACTTGAAAAGCAAACCATGCACAACAAATATAAAACATCACTGCTAGAATGTCAATGGGATTACAAGGATCACCTCTGTGTAAATTGCTTCCTTGGACTTGCTGTGTGATAGAAACCAAACTCCTCTTCTTATTTGTACATGGCAATGCTCCCATTAGAAGAGCTGCAATAATCAACAATGTGACTGTTTAATAATGCATAATGTTCTTCATAGGTAAATGTTTTTGATACCACTTTTTGCTCAAATCATTATAAAATAGGGAACGTGCCGAGATTAATGTAAAATTGGCTTGCTAGGTGTACTGCTGCTGTTCATAGGAAGTTTGTACTGTGCAAATGATAAAATCTCAGGATTTACTTTAACAATCCATTTGAGTGTGTGATAAATACCAAAATCACTCTTCTAGGCTACCAAACATCCCAGGAAGGAAATTTGCAGAGAGAAGCAACAGGGCAGAAGGCACAATGCTTCCCAAATCCATCATTTTCTCACTGGACCCCATCCTGGTTTTCCCACAAGCAGAATTGCATCCATACGTTCATTAAAGAAAAAAAAATTAAAACCACCAGAGAGAGAAAAGTGTCTGTGGGAGTAGTGATTCTCAGCAAAAAAGGGGGGAGTATGGGCTAGATTAAACATCCCTTCCCATAACCTCTCAATTCCAAATCATCTTTCCCCTGGTCTGCTTTGTAGCAAAGAAACAGGCTGTCATGTTTTTATTACATATGTTTGCAAGTAAAGTTAGGCTCCTGTATCTGGCCAGTGATATAGTGACAGCCACAAGCATAGACAGCTTTAAAGGAGGATTTGACAGATTCATGGAAGGTAAGTCTTTCAGTAGCTCAAAGTTTGAGTCTAGTGGCACCTTTAAGACCAACAAAGTTGAAATCTGGGTATAAACTTTCCTGTGCACACTTCTTTAGATACACTGAAATAGAGAATGGCTATCAATGGCTGCTAGCCATGGTGACTAAAAGGAGCCTCCAGAGGCAATTAACCTTCTGAATCCCGGTGCCAGGAGGCAACATCAAGGCAAGGCCTCAGCCTCTATGCCCTGTTGTTGGCCATCCAGAGCTACTGGTTGGCCCACTGGTCTGATCCAGCAGGGTTCTTTTTATGCTCTTATGTTCTGTCCCACTTTTTAACCATTTAAATGTTTAATTTATTTTAACGGTTTAAAGGGCTGAGGATTCCCAGCTTGCAAACGTTTACCTAAAAATACATTCAAACATTATTAAGACAATATACAGATCAGTGACTCAGTGTTTTAGTGAACTATGCATGTTTTATTTTGATCCATCATTATGCCCTCCCTCTTGCTAGCCCCTGGTTTTGTAAAGAAATTGCTATTCTATTGCCAACACACAGCAATGTTATTTATTGTCCACTGGGTTGCCAACTACTTGGAGGGAAAAAAATCCTTTTCTTTTAATGGAGGCTTAATGGGTTGCTATTTACTTCCATGCCATGAAAAATTTCAGCTGCCTGTTTCTGTATACCAAACTTCTATTAAAGGGACAGGCAGGACATTTTTAATAGGCCTGTTGGCAATGCCTATTCTCCAATGTGTTAAATATGGACCGTTTACTGCAGTTATTTTTAATGAGAATTTGTTGAACTCTTGTGTACTTTTTTTTAATAGACAGCTGCATTGTTCTTTGAGTCTAAAGCCTTTGTCGACTTCTAGTTATTTATTAGTTTGAGTTGAGAGTACTCCAGAAGATATTTAGACCACAGATTTTTGGACCAGCTATTTGGTCTCAGTATAATTGGACAGAAGCTGTTGAGGTTAATGAGACAATGGTCAGAAGAAATTTATGACTGAGAGAAAGTGAGGATTGATGCTGTTATTATTTTATGCCTGATATTTTCTCTGTCCTCAACTGTGATAATGTAGCCAACAAATTTTGTTATAGCTTTATTTGGGTATTTTCTTTAATTCTTACTGTCATGTGTGACATCCAAAGCCTCACTGAACCAGTTTGTATTCATTGAGTCAAGGTTCTATTCATCCTTTGTTCCCAGTTTTGTTCGAGTTAAATTATACTAGGTGGGGAAAGAATGCATACTTTACTCAGTATAGACACACAGCATATTCACGGTTCAGTCTTCCCCTATTTTTTTCAACTCTTGGCCACTCGGGTTTTTCAGGAATTTAAAAGCAACATATCTTCTTTTTACCTAGGGGGAAAAGGGAGACCATGGAGAGAAAGGAACAGATGGCATCCCTGGAAGAGATGTGAGTTGATTTGTTATTTTTCCGATCTATAACCTTAGTCTTTGTATTTTAAAACGGAGATGGTGGTATTTGGAGTGGTAGATGTGGAAATGGCTAAGCATCTGCACAGCTTTAGAACTAGCCGTGGGACTAGAACTAGCACTTGGGAAGACTGCTAAATAAGTACTACTAAGGAAGAAATCCATTATCCTTAACCTGTATTATGTCAGCTTTATTTGATGTTCTTAAACTCAAAAGCTAGACACAGATGCAGCAGGTCTCTCTTGCAAGTACCTTGAATCTACTTGTTTCCAGCATTTTATAACTTACCAACCAACTAAACTGAAGGATTTTTATAGTCTCCGATAGTAGAACAAAATAGAAAAAAAATGAAAGTGAAACAATAGACATTCTAAAAATTATTCCAGGATTGCGGCTTCTGATATACTTTTGTTTGTTCAGCCTGTTTTACTATATTTACTGTTGTACTATATTTAGTTTTTAATCAGAATTACTGCGATTATTGCTGTCATCATGATATAATAGAAATGAACAGGCATTGCTTCTTGTTGAGCCTTTGTTGCAGATATAAATATTAAGTTCCCATGCTATACCTCAAAGAGAAACTAGAAGTCAGAATTCTGAACCTGCCATTGTTATACTATAAGAACATAAGAACATGGAAGATTTAAATTGTAAGATCAATTGATCTTTTATTCTTCCAAAGTTTATTTATTTATTTTTGGACTATCCCAATTCAAATATTGTCAAAATAGTTACTAATTTGGCAGAAATCTCTTTCAAACTTTTTATGAACCTACAATAAACACAAGCTTTGTGGTATTACAATGCAATGCAATCCTAAAAGATGTTGGATGAGTTTTCCAAATTAACTTAAATTTTATCAAACCATTCATTTTGCAAATGCAGTCAAATTGTTACATAGAGGTATCCTTCCAGATTGGGTGGTATTATTACAGGATTACCTCCACCCTTATAATATTCGGGAGATTATCTGGCAACTGACAACAGACCACCCTTCGCAAATTAAGGACAATCCTGTTTTAATTTTATTTATTTATTTTTGGACTATTCTAATTCAAATATTGACAAAATAGTTACTAATTTGGCAGAAATCTTTCAAACTTTTTATGGGCCTACGATAAACACAGGCTTAATGGTATTACAATGCAATGCAATCCTAAAAGATGTCAGATGAGTTTTCCAAATTAACTTAAATTTTATCAAACAATTCATTTTGCAAATGTAGTCAAATTGTTACATAGAGGTATCCTTCCAGATTGGATGGTATTATTACAGGATTACATCCACCCTTATAATATTCGGGAGATTATCTGGCAATTGACAACAGACTACCCTTTGCAAATTAAGGACAATCCTTTTTTAATTTCAATATTGTCCATCTGGGATCATCAAAAGTTTCCAAAAGTTACCAGATTTCAAACTTTCTTAAACCAGAAATGGTTCATGCGAGGTTTTAACAATAATAATTTTCCTATGTGGAAAACTGCTAAAATTACAACACTAATGGATCTCACTTCTAAAAATTCAGTCTTATCAAACATCAGACATTTGGGCAAAAAAATACTGACAGGGAGTTAACGATGACAGATTGGGAGAATATATGGGACTCGCCTCCATTTAATTCAGTGCCACACTGTCTCCAGCTGTATTCTGGTTTTATTATAAAGTAGTTTAGAATTAATCTTTGTCCTTTCCTACATAAACCATTGTCCTATCAGCTATATCAAGAGCCCCGTGGCGCAGAGTGGTAAAGCTGCAGTACTGCAGTCTGAGCTCCCTGCTCACAACCTGAGTTCAATCCCGGTGGAAGCTGGGTTCAGGTAGCAATTGACTCAGCCTTCCATCCTTCCAAGGTTAGTAAAATGAGTACCCAGCTTGCTGGGGGAAAAGTGTAGATGACTGGGGAAGGAAATGGCAAACCACCCCATAAAAAGTCTGCTGTGAAAACGTGAAAGCAATGTCACCCCAGAGTCGGATAGGACTGGTGCTTGCACAGGGGATTTTTTTTACCTTTTTTTAATCAACTATACCAGATTCCCATTCAAAGTATTTTAATTTTATTGCATAGTACTTATGCATGACTATCAGGTTGGGGTCAAGTCTTTCATCTTGTTACAAATGATGTTCTTTCTTTTCCTGCCCATTCATTGTTGTTCTGCAATTTTTCATGCAGCCAGCATGAGATAGTATTTTCTTTCTGGGACAATCAACTTGGTGCATTGAATTCATCACCAAAAGTTTACTTCCCTACCCTCAAATGGTGACAATTGCTGTCTGCTTTAGTTAGTCTTGCTTAGAGCTTGACTTGAGTATAGGAATTGTTTACATGTTCCCCATGTCCAGCTTCTATCTTGCAGTTCAGAACATGCAAGAGATCCAGAGCCCATCAGTAAGGAGCTACAATTTTAAATTGAGTACTTATGATTAATACCACTCACGTTGCAACTGCCATTTTGCTTCCTTTCTAGGTGGCTTCTAATTAACATCACCTTTCAACTTTTGAAATAATTTATTATATTTCTGAAAACAACTATTTTCTCATTTAATATAAACATTTATTTGGAGTAGTAATTTGACGCATTATTTCTGTGAGCCAATCTTGGCTCTCCTTGATATTAATACTATTTTATGCCATGTAGGGAAGGAGTCTTGCACACAAGATAAGTAAAAAGGGAAGCAATTGATGGTGACATAAACTCTGCCATAAATAAAGGATAATGTGTTTATGCAGGGGGGGGGGGGGTTGTTAGACAATACAATAAAAAGACCATGCAATTTTCAACAACCATATATATAAGTATATTACAGTGTAGAATAATCAAACAATATGAATGAAGTTACAGTCCATGAATGGTGAAAAACCTTTTCAGTCCAAAAACAGATATTCTACAAATATAGTCCCATAGAGAGTACTATGCACCTTTCTTCCACTAGCTAATGAGACTTCTCTTGAACAAGAGACAAGCTTCCAAATAGGAGAGAAGGATCCCTGAGCCCAATTTGCTATTCCAATATGAGCAGTTTCTTCCTCAAGAGCTCCGTCCTTTCTAAATTAGTGTCTCAACCAAGTTTCTTACAAATGGAAGGCAGTGGCCTCCAACAATCACACAGCATAAGCTTCACCATTACATCTGCAATGTAAATACCTACTAACCTACCTCTGGAGAAGCTGTAAAGATCTAAATAAACTATTTTTATTGATATAAGTTGAATTGTGATTAGGGTATCCTAAGAAACAACAGTCTGCACAACTGCCTTTGGAAAATCATTATCTTTAACCAGTTTGTTTATAAACATTGAAAGCCTTCATTTTGGCTATTTCTACTCTCATGAATGGAACTAAATCTATTCATTAGCAATTCCAGTTGAAATAACGAGGATGGTCCATATGTGACATTTGAGCTAAAGTATAGCTAGAACACTGGAGCAGTGTTGCACTCTGATGTGAGTCTATTTGCAGGCAGAGATGAAGCTTTTTCATTGGTGTCATTTGTAGTGTATGAAATATCACCAGTCGTGCATCCCTGAAAGCTTTAATTGGGCTATTCTAAGCAGAGCTACACCCTTCTGTGTCAAAGTCAATGAGCAGGGTGTAACTCATCTTAGAGTTGCACTGTTAGATACCTAATGATAGATAGATATTTATTATTACAGTCACTAAACTATCCATATACATATAGTTATTATTAAAATATTATAACTGTAATTTTTGTATACAAATTACTAGATATACAAAATAAAAAGTTACGTAAAATTGGAACGTAGTTAAAATACCTTTTCTGTAACCTAAGTATTAGTACACAAAATCTAGCTACTTGATAAGTAATCTTGGGATTCTTATCAGATAAAAGGCAATGAAGCCTGGTGCTATTTATGTTACTAGGAATCTTATTCCGCAATGGGGTAATAATGAAAACTTTTGTGTTTCACTAAGTCTTATTAATTCTTGAGACCTGGTGTTCTTGTAAACTGGAATCCTGAATTGAGCTTCCAAGATAACATTTTTATCATTTGCCACCCCAGTCGGAATAACGAGACAGATAACAAAATATGGATTAAAGGGCCACTTTATTACTTTAAACGGCAAGGGGAAAAAACAGTGGGGACAGGTAAAGCCAGGGGTCAACCAGACCACCTCTTTAACCTGGAACTGGGTGAGCCCCAGGCCCCGGGTGAGAGCCAACCCAATGGCTCAAACCTGGCCGGACAGGCACAAGATCCTGTTCACCTGCACTCCACCATCCCCAAGCTGTACAGCCTGGGATGTAGACAATTCCAACTAATGGGATCCCAAGGCTCCCTGGAGCCAACCTTGGGCCATACAGCTTAACGGTCACCCCAGGGACGCCATTCACCCAAACGGTGCAATGCCACGGGAGCTCACCGATACCCCACACATGTTCCCAACAATAAACAGCCAGTGACCAACTTATCTAACAGCACCGCCGAACCAATTGCCAGCGCCCATCAACCACAGTACAAGGTAGGCAAAAACATGCCCCAAACCAGCCAATAAGTTTGAAGGTGAAAAATTCCTACCTGGCCCCTAATAAGGTGACCAGCCTAATGCCTGCACTGTATGACGGGCAGGCCGAGAGCGCGGGTCTAAACTGCACCACAGGAGGCGGGGCCGGCCTTAAAAGGCCGCCCACGCCCACGCCTACAGAATGAAGAGTCCACTGTCTCCTCCTTCTGGGGACGCAATGGACGGCCCCCAGCCTAAGGCAGCCACTCAGCTGGGTGGGGGCCGAATTGCCACCCCAGTCGGAATAACGAGACAGACAACAAAATATGGATTAAAGGGCCACTTTATTACTTTAAACGGCAAGGGGAAAAAACAGTGGGGACAGGTTAAGTCAGGGGTCAACCAGACCACCTCCTTAACCTGTAACTGGGCGAGCCCTAGGTCCTGGGTGAGAGCCAACCCAATGGCTCAAACCCGGCTGGACAGGCACAAGATCCCGTTCACCTGCTCACCACCATCCCCAAGCCATATAGCCTGGGATGTGGACAATTCCAAGTAACAGGATCCCAAGGCTCCCTGGAGCCAACCTTGGGCCGTACAGCTTAACGGTCACCCCAGGGACGCCATTCACCCAAATGGTGCATTGCCGCGGGAGCTCACCGATACCCCACACAACATGTTCCCAACAATAAACAGCCACAGACAGAGCCAAGCCTCTGCTTAGGCAGCTGTCCCCCACCTACCAGGAACATGTTCTAGCCCTTGCCTTAACTCGGCCAAAAGACCTTGTGCCCTTTAACGAAAATGGACCCCCTCTGGCCTGTGCAAATCCACACAACAGGCCTTTAAATGTATGCAGCACACAAAACCCCAACCCTCTCTCCAGGGCTGTCTGCAAGGCCCATGTAGCCTTCATTCGGGCCCGCTCCAAACCTGCTGGGTCCCCAGCCACCCGCCACTGCTGATGCGGCGGCATGTCCGACCACAGGATGAGGGACCCGACTATTACGAATCACGGTGATACCATCTTGGGCCTGAAATGAAAGGGTCTTACCTCTGAGTAAGCTCAAATCATTCTCCCCCAAGTGAATCACCACAAATGTGGCGGGGGGGCAAACTTTCCACCAAAGACAGAAGTGGAATAAGCACCAACCACCTCATGCCCCGCAGGCCCCGCGACTCAATGACAGCCCACACACACAAGCCTCACTGAGCAGTGACCGGTGCCTTCTGAGCATAATGTGCCATTGAAAATATGATACTGTGGCCACCAAGAGGATCCAGCTCCTTCCCACGCCAGCCACAGCACCTGTAAAAGAAAAACCATTAGGACACATCCCAACAGTACAACTTAAGCTATATAAGGTGAAAACGGGTAATCACCCTATGAGCGGAACTGCCAAATGTAGGTCTGATAATCACCAGATCTCCACCGTCCCAACTGACGAATGGCATCACCCTCATAACCATAGCAGCAGCTACTGATGCTGCCCCAATCCAAAGGAATGAGTACCAAATTTTACGCTACTCGGGCCCAAAATTTCCAAATCACGACTTGAGGTGAAACAAAATTGAGATTTAGTCAAGGGGGGGGGTGGAGTTGTTATGCCAACAATGGACCCTCCGCTGACCCACTCAACTCAAAAATTGCTCAGGGCCGTCATCGGACACAACTCCTCTTCCAATCAGGGTCCTGAAGTGACCGAGCAAACCCTTTGCCTGTGATCAATCTTAATCGATGAACCAGCAAAGAAACCTGGCCCTCGAGAGGTTAACATCCACCACCTGGAGTGTCCAAGCCAAGGAGTTGGTGTGGGAAAGCGCCACTAGCTCAGACACCTGTAAACCCCCCCAAAAAAGGCTGTCAAGGAGGCTGTATGAAATAGCGCCAATTAAAAACAGAGGCACTAACCAGGGCCCAGGTGGCATATAGCCCACAGAATAGATGAGAAATTGACGGCCCCCGGTCCGCCAGTCACCCTGAATCCCGTAACCAACCTTCCAACATTTTCGCAATACAGAAGCCTATTGTCACCTCTGGATACCTCCAGGCCTCGCTAAGGAGGCCACCACTGTGAGCTGGCCATAGTGGATTATGCCGAAAGGCCCCCACCACTTCTGCCAACACAAAACTGCAGCAGACGCTCCGCCAGAGCCGTCCGAGCCTCCATGAGCCCGGCCCTTTCCTGGAAAAACAGAAATGACTGGCTGCCCAACATACGACACTTCCGAGCTAGAAGCAATGGCGCAGTGAATTGCCCATCAAACATCATCCATCCAATCAACCACAATTCCGCTGAGATGAGCCGGGAAGCAGTCCGGGGTTAGTTGACAAACGCGAACCGTCTGTTGGCGGGACAGGGCATCTGCCACTCCATTACTAATGCCTGGCATGGGCTTAGCCAAACTAACATTCAACTTAAGACAGCGCAGTATAATCACCCAGACCGCCTCATGACCAGAGGGGACCTAGAGGCAGGCTTGCTGACGACATGGACAACCGCCATGTTGTGACACCCAAAATACACCGTGCGATTGGCCAGGGAGCGACCCCAAGAAATAAATTTCCCACTATGGGAAAGAACTCCAAAAGCCAACTTACACCATGACTCAGAGCCCAACCACTCCCTTGGCCAACATTTGGCACCCCCAAAAATACACCCAAAGCCAGTGGAGATGGCAGCATCCCCAATTTGCACTCAGCCTCCCCTATATAATACCTCTCCAGAAGGAAATGCCATTAAAATCCCTCCAAAAGGTCTCCCAAGCATTAAGGTCACTGTGCATACCTCCCAGTCACACGGGTATGGTGATGTGGTAAACGCAGGGCCGCCATGCCGCTACAAAATTGAATCAGAAAAGCCCACCTCGGGCCACTACTTTGCCTTCAAAGGTCATGTGGCCCACGAGCTGCTGGCGCACTAGAAGGGTAACCTCACACTTAACCTACACCAACGACACACACTCCAGCCGATTTTCCACATCTAGCGGCAACCGGGATTGTTGGCACACCATATCTAGATCAATCCCCAAAGAGTCAAACTGTAGCTGGGCCCTCTATCTTCACCTTGGCAAGAAAACACCCGACACGCTGCCAGCCGTTAAAACTCCATTAACCATCATGAACATTACCCAGATAACATGACTCAGCCAGGATGGCAACGTTGACCGGCCGCCCCCTGAGGTAGGATAAACAATGGATAGGACGAACTCACACGCAGCCTTCTTAGGGGAACACCCAAAGATGACAACCACAAACGTGGCACTGGAGGGGCCGCGAAGGACCAAGGACTCACCCTTCATTGCACTTCCTCCTAAACTTAGCCATAACGACGCGCTCCAAACCGTGCACTGACCGCAAATTTGTGCCAAAAAACAGGGTGCAAGGACCTTGGTAAGGACTTCTAAATCCTCCTGTAAACTCGTCCACAAAATAACCGCTCTCATCTACCCCCATATAAACCTCCAAGCACTCTCTAAAAACCCTCACCTGTATGGGGCTGGCCCCTTTATTAGGATGCCGGATGGGCCCGTGCCAGGCCGCTTGTTGGCCCCTTATGGCTTGGACCATTACCGGCCATAAAGGCATGGGGACCACCCCCACAACGAACATTCGAGCCTTCACCTGCAGGCCTTTCGACCGCACAAATTTTGGGAGGTAAACTCCCAGAGAAGCCCCCGAGACTGACGGACTGCCCTGCAGCAGTGTGGGTGCTAACAGAAAGACAGTCTTCTGGACCAGATGAGCAACCAGAGCCGCTGACCAATCCAGTCCCACGAGAGGCCAGGATTACCGGCCGCTCGCATATGGAATTGCTCATTGTACTGCAGCCACGCCTCCCCCCCGAAAATCGTTCTACGCATGATTAATAATATTGCAACACTGAAAGAGGGGGAGGAGGCGACCCTCCATGGCTAGGCCCTGGCAATAACCACAGCATAAATGAAGAATCCCGATAGCCAATTCAACCATGACCTATCCCCTTTTTCCACTTCAAGTTCTCCTTGTCCTTCTCGTCGCGCTCTCCTGAGAACTTCTTTTCCAATTCCCTGTGTAAAAGGCTACAAACGTCTACGTATTCCCCTTTAAATATCTCACCCTAGCCCTGTAAGATAATCACCCAGCAGCATGGCCAGCTCCCCAAAGGGTAGCGCATGAAAAGCCACTGTGCTATAAGGGACCAAAGGGAGAGGAGGAATCCCCACTTACCCACCATTGCGTAGCCCACACAGGAGGCAAAAAAGGGGGGTGGTTTTCTGCCAACCCTCCGGCAGCACGCTCACCACTTTCAAAGGCCCGGCTAACGTTACCGGTCTACCCTACTCCCCCTGACCCCGGTGCCAAGAAAGGGAGGAGCACCACTAAACTGATTCGGTGTCATAACATAAGGCCCTAAACCTATGAACATGTGAAGCTGACATATACTGAATCAAACCCTTGGTCCAACAAACTCAGCGATGTCCATCCAGACTGGCCGTAGCCCTCCGGGTCCCAAGCTGAGGCTATCCACCCCTATTTGCATGGACCCTTTTCGGAAATGCCAGGGATTTAAGTATAAGAGTGTTTATGCATCTGGAGGTCACGGCAACCTCTGGGAATAAATGCCCATAGGGGGCATGGAGGATATTCAGAGAGGTGGCTGAATAAAACCAGCCTCTGCCCCTCTGGCCCTGGTGTTCCAAGGAGGTCACCCCTCTAAGTGCTTGACAGAGTCCATCCAGCCTAGCTTCTGAGATCTGACAAGATCAGGCTTTTCTGGCTATCCGGTCAGGGCAAACCATCTGCATAGCAAGCGGATGCCACAACACAGAGCCATGTTGACTGTGTGGATGGGCCAACGCCCACCTAGGACAGCCCTGAGTCCTATCGCAGGCCCCCTATATACGCTAAGCACGCCGCAAAAATGGCCCCGGCCCCGCAAGCACAAGAATAAGTAAGGTGCAAATGGGGGGGGGGGGCTCTGACCCTGAACTTCCTTGGTGGTCTCACATACAAACAGTAACCAGGAACAATCCTGCTCAGCTTCTGGTACCTGGGGGAATCAGGCCGGGCCGGACCCACCAGCACAAACCCTTTTCACAATATCATTACCAGGACTAATCTTGGCCACCTGGGTAAGGCCTAATGTAAGCTAAGGGGAGGGGGGGAGCCCTATACGAATGGTTTGCTAATGCCTGCCACCACGTAGCCATCCTACGCTTCCTTGGTGGTAACCAGGAGTAATCCTGCCCAGCCCCAAAGTCTCAGGAAAGCAGGCCAGTCCTAATCAACCAGGTAAAATTATAAGAGAGCTCTGGCTGCCCAAGGCCACCCAAGGCAGCTGCAAGTGGAGGAGAGGGGAACCAAACCCGGCTCTCCCAGACAAGAGTCCGCACACCCAACCACTACACCAAAGGGGGAAGGCCCTGATTAGATTGAAGGCTCCGCCTTCAGATTGGTGGCAGCACCCAATGCCTGGTCCCTTTTTACTGGAGATGCCTGTGACCGCACCCAGGGCCCTCTGCACACTGAGCAGGGGTCCCACTCCAGAGCCTCCAGCACCATACCAAGCGGGAGCCGCTGGTCCATCACCTCCATCGGCGCGCCTCTTTCGTGCCTGCCGCTCGTCGAAAGAGTGGCCAAAGCTGGCCCCCCCCAGGGGGGATCAGCTGGGCCACGGCTCCTCCGCCGCAGCCACAGTGCATCCAACAACACTGGCATGCAAAAAACATGCTGAAAACCCCAACCGCGCTCAGGGCCCACAGACCGGACAGCTGATGTGCGGCTGCTCCGCCGAGAGCACAGGTCTAAACTGCGCCACAGGAGGCAGGGCCAGCCTTATAAGGCCGCCCACGCCCCCACCTACAGAATGGAAGAGTCCACTGTCTCCTCCTTCCGGGAAGGCAATGGACGGCCCCAGCCTAAGACAGCCGGTCGGCCACTCGGCTGGGTGGGGGCTGAATTTATCACACATTTTATCAGTGATTTTAAATTGCACTGTTTGTATGATAACTTTAAGAAAAATCCTTGGTTTTATCCCCACCCACTTGAGACAGATAACTGTCTAAATAAATAAATCAAATGGAAAGACATGGGGAAATTGTCTCCTGTTCTTTACCCCAAATGTACATCCTGATTGCACCTTTCTTACTCATCACTTGATATATCTGTGAGGGGGGAACTTTTATTTTGTTGTTTTATTTGTTGTTGTAGTAATCATTGACTTATTTGCTTCTTTG
The DNA here is from genome assembly GCF_032191835.1 of Heteronotia binoei. Taxonomy (NCBI): domain Eukaryota; kingdom Metazoa; phylum Chordata; class Lepidosauria; order Squamata; family Gekkonidae; genus Heteronotia; species Heteronotia binoei. Next base: position 71,069,379 of record NC_083223.1, read on the forward strand.
CTGGCTTGGTAGTCTCTGTTGCCCTTTTTAAAACTTCGAGACAGTTGAGTGAGGCTGCTAATGATCAAGAAAGTCATGCTGAGGATCGGGGATATTTAACTGGGTCCTTCAGGGCTGTACTTCCCTTGTCTAAATCCCGTCCCCCAGGGGAAGGACAGATTAGATTGGTGAAATGGCATGGGAAGAAAGGGTTAACCCCACCCCCAGCTCCACTTCCCTAAACCATATTATGCAGCTACTTTGAAATTAGGGAGGAAAGTGAGAGATCTGGATAAGGAATCTCCTCCATCACGTCATCTTTGGGCTGAAGTCATCTCTGAACAAAGTACACTTTCCTTAATAATTCCTTTATGCTGTGGTTAGCCCTTTTCTCCATTGTAGTAAAAAAAAATAAGTACATTTTCTACCTTTCAAAATTAGTTTAAGAATGCCTTTTGGCTAAACCTATATGGGAGTGAAAGAAAAGCTTTTAACATAATTGAGGAACAAATCCTATTCATGGAGTGATAAAGGAGAAATGGCTGTTAGTTCAGGGCTGCCTGTATCCTTCTGTAGGCATGTTCTAAGATCTGGTTAAAGTCAAGAAGCCAGGATTAGAAGGATTTTTTTTTAAAAAAAATCTAATTTTAAAAGCAGGTCAGAGTGTGGTGTTAGCTGACATGATCTCTTCCCCTTGAAATTCCAGCTGTCATTGCTCTAGTTGACATTTTGGGCTTAATAATGCAAACAAAGACATTTTTGGAAGGAAAGCTGGTGGAGCACCCATCATCTCCATGTATCTCCTGCTTAGTCAGCCCTTTTCAGGATTGGTCCTTGAAAATCCAGGAGAATATTTAAATGTGGATTTTCATGCTACATTTTGTACTTACATAGAGATGTCTGGTGCAAAAAACTGCATGAAATGTATCACTTAAGAGTGCATATGTATAAAAGATAGCTAAGGTTAAATATATAGCTATTTAAATTAGTGCAAGCAGTGACCAGAAAATGATTAAATCCCACTTTCCATGTTGCTTAAAGGGAAACAGTTTTTAACCTTTGTACTTCCTTGTCAATTGATGCATTGCACATCTATTTTGTACTCTGAACCCATTTTTTAAAAAAAATCCTTACCATTAGAGCCTACCTTTCTTTTCATGTTTTTTTTGCAGTCCCACATCCAGTAGTATATAATTGTAGACTTAAATAGAGACAGTTTCATAGTCTGGACAGAACCCAAAGTGCTATAGTACTTATCTTATTGGCTGGCCCAAGAATGCATGCCAGAGAGCAGGACAAGCATCTTTAGACTACTACAAAGAAACCAGGAGGCTCTTGGATCTTTGCCAGTAGGCGTTGCCTGGCAGATGCTCTTAGCCTTTTTGGCTATTTACCCAGAATGCTATTAATAGCTTTTGTTTTGTTCAGGTGATTTCCCTGACCCCCTGACCCATTATGTGAAATGAAGATTATACCATGCCCATCCTTGTGACATGATCCATCAAGGACCCATTCCGTGCTTGTACAGACGTTCCTTGCTGGCATGGAATAGTAGCTACAGTGCCAGATTAGGATCTGGGAGAACCAGCTTTGAATTCCCACTTTCCTGTGGAAGTTTGTTGAGTGGGTTTGGCTCTGTTGCACTCTATCAACCTAAGCTCCACAGGGCCTCTAAGACAGAGCTATTCCACCAGGCTTTTGGGTGAGGCAGCAGATGTCATGATATAAATTGGCCCTTCCTTTCTCTCTCAGCCACTGTCTTTCTACCAGCAGCTTGCCATCAACTATGTCATTAACTATAACAAGAAGAATAAAAAGAAGAAGATATTGGATTTATACCCAGCCCTATACTCTGAATCTCAGAGTCTCAGAGCAGCTTACAATCCCTTTACCTTCCTCCTCCCCTCAACAGACACCCTATGAGGTAGGTGGGACTGAGAGAGCTCTCACAGCAGCTGCCCTTTCAAGTACAGCTCTGTGAGACCTATGGCTGACCCAAGGCCATTCCAGCAGCTGTAAATGGAGGAGTGGGGAATCAAACCTGGTTTTCCCAGATAAGTCAGCACACTTAACCACTGCACCAAACTGGCTCCCAAACAAATTAATATCAGGACACCAAGGAAACTGTATGGTGTAGTTGGATGCTGTCTTTTAGGGTTATTGATCATAAAGTTTTTTTAAAAAAATTATATCCTATTATTCAATGTTGTAATCCACCCTGATTCACAGGAAGAGCAGGATAAAAGTCAAATTAAATAACTTAATAAGCTACATCATAGGGTTGTTGTGAGGATAGACTGGAGGAGGGGAGAATGATAAATTGCTTTAGGTCCCCATTTGGGAGAAAAGTGGGATATAAATGAAGTAATATTTCATTTCAGTCCACTCACTGAAGGTCCTGAGCAGGATTTCTAATATTGGACAAGCCTTTCATCTTTGTTTGAGAAACTTGAGAGCCCATCAGTGAGAATGCTTATTTTTCACTCTTGCCTTCACAAAAAGTGGTTGTTACCTGTCCTTTTAGCCATCATCCCCATCAACCCAGTACTGGCAGACTTGATTTACAGTTGCTAATCTGATCTCAGTGTTATCCCTACTATGTACAAGGACGCAGTCAACAGTTCTTGTTTCCTGCTCTGTCACAGACACAGACCAATTTCGCACTAGAGCTTTAATCCTGGTTTAACTTTGTCCCCAAACTGACTTTCTACACTAAAATCATAGAATCATAGAGTCATAAAATTGGTTTCTCTGATTCTATGATTTTAGTGTAGAAAGTGTTATGTGTAACATGCAGTCACTCCAGAATATGTTGAGAGTCTTCTCTAGTAAATAAAATAATAACATTGTTCAGAGCAAATAGTATGAAACAAATGAAAAATAACGAGGCCCACCAGAGTTCTTCATAACAGCTTATATACAGTAGCTGCAGTCCATAGAAAGCCACAGGTAAAACCTAGCCTCAAACAACTACAGATTCTGGTGCCCTGGAACATGGAGTAGACTTCTGAACATTACAATGTGATATAGTCCCTAAACACAAATTTCCTGATATGCTCTATTTTGCACTATTGCTCTGGAATCTTTACCTGGGAGCAATGTAGTAACTCTTCACATTATCTATCCCCAAAAAATGAATACATAAGAACATAAGAGAAGCCATGTTGGATCAGGCCAAGGAGGTTCACAAGTGGGGCTAGAAGCCCTTCCACTTTGCCCCGCCCCAAGCACCAAGAATACAGAGCATCACTGCCGCAGACAATTCCAATAATATGCTGTGGCTAATAGCCACTGATGAACCTCCGCTCCATATTTTTATCCAAACCCCTCTTAAAGCTGGCTATGCTTGTAACCACCACCACGTCCTGTGGCAGTGAATTCCACATGTTAATCACCTTTGGGTGAAGAAGTACTTCCTTTTATCCGTTCTAACCCAACTGCTCAGCAATTTCATTGAATGCCCACGAGTTCTTGTATTGTGAGAAAGGGAGAAAAGTACTTCTTTCTCCATCCCATGCATAATCTTGTAAACCTCTATCATGTCACCCCGCAGTCAACGTTTCTCCGAGTTAAAGAGTCCCAAACATTTTAACCTTTCTTCATAGGGAAAGTGTTCCAAATCTTTAATCATTCTAGTTGCCTTTTTCTGGACTTTTTCCAATGCTATAATATTCTTTTTGAGGTGCAGTGACCAGAATTGTACACAGTATTCCAAATGAGACCGCACCATCGATTTATAAAGGAGCATTATGATACTGGCTGATTTGTTATCAATTCCCTTCCTAATAATTCCCAGCATGGCATTGGCCTTTTTTATTGCACTTGCACACTGTCTTGCATTTTCAGTGAGTTATCTACAATGACCTCAAGATCTCTCTCTTGGTCAGTCTCTGCCAGTTCACACCCCATCAACTTGTATTTGTAGCTGGGATTTTTGGCCCCAATGTGCATTACTTTGCATTTGGCCACATTGAACCTCATCTGCCACGTTGACACCCACTCACCCAGCCTCAACAGATCCCTCAGTATTCAATAGTATCCCATCCAGATCCAACTTCATTATCATATTTTCTGTCAGTTGCTAAAGATCCTTGCAAGTGAGCTTTATGAATTAAATTGAATTTTGAGGATATGTTCAATTAGGGTTGCCAAGTTCAATTCAAGAAATATCTGAGGACTTTGGGGGTGGAGCCAGGAGACATTAGGGGTGGAGCCAAGATCATGTCTGTGACAAGCATAATTGAACTCCAAAGGGAGTTCTGGCCATCACATTTAAAGGGACGGCACACCTTTTCAATTCCTTCCTTCCATAGGAAATAATGGATAGGGGCACCTTCTTTTGGGGCTCATAGAATTGGACCCCCACGTCCAATCTTTTTGAAACTGGGGGATATTTTGGGGAGAGGCACTAGGTGCTATACTGAAAATTTGGTGCCTCTAGCCCCCCAAAACAGTGCCCCCCAGAGCCCCAGATACCCATGGATCAATTCTCCATGGCTTTCTATGGGAATAAATCTCCATAGGGAATAATGGAATTTCCAGCAGACATTTCCTCCCCTCCCCCCGCTTTCTGATGACCCTGAAGTGGGGGGAGGGCCTCCAAACCAGGGGATCCCCTGCCCCCACCTGGGGATTGGCAACCCTATGTTCAATAGGTGATGACCAGAAAGCCTGTGTAATCTGTCCTCATCAGGAAAGTAATCTGATTTATAAATCTGATTTATAAAGTGTGAGTAGTAGTAAGTGAGCACCTTATCTACCTGGCTCATAGGTTAATGACTGTCTTAGCAAACCTCTATACAGTATCAAATGAAAGAGTACAAGAACCATAGTAGATTCAGATGGACATGCTGGGAGATTTGCTTGGGCACAGAAGGACATTATTGAAAGAAAATCTAAGGTTAAGAATGCTGTTATAGGAAAGATTGAGAAAAGTTTTGGTTTTTAAACAATATTATGGAGTGTTTCCTGTTAACAAGAGAAGGGAGGCCTGATTTGGTTCTCCTTGAGTGAGCAGGGGGAATGGAACATAGCTAAGTATCATATAGCGAAGGTATTCTCTGGAAGAACTTTGATGGTGTCTGCTGAGGTGTTGCATTTCAACATAACCTGAAGCTGAGTTGTTTGAAAAGAAGTTATTCACGGTGAATGGTTGATATGTGGAAGAGTAGTCAGCATTCTGGTATAGGCTGCTTTGTCCCAGACCTTTGCTGAAACCAGTATTGCTCACTTTAATTCAAATTCATGGGTCATTCTTATGCTGCCTTTTTTTTTTTGTTTCTTTCCTAATTAGCAAGAGATGTCTCTTTAGAACACCACACCCAGATTCTTCTCTTCCTCTCAAAGAAGGGATTTTCCTGTCCCAGTTCATTAGCTGCTCAAGCTCTTGCCTTTTACCTGCTGTAACAACATAAAGGAGTTCTAATAAATTCCACTGCTAGAACCTTCTGGGTTTTTTATCCCATTACTATACATGAAACACAGTCTTATCTCAAGAAGACCTTCTTAAATAATAAAACTCCAGGCAATTTACTAATCAACAGCTATCTTTGTTGGATAGCTGAGTTTACAGCTAAAATCCAAATTGAAATAGCAGATTTAAGTTAACCTTTGAGGGAAAAAACAGAATGCAAATGAGGAGCTCTCCAAAATGATCAAAGATTACACAAAGGGTGGAGAAGCGCTTACCACACTGTTGTATCATGTTTTCCCCACTATAAGCCAATATTTGAACATATTGTCTATCCCCTTCCTCACATTTAAATAAAAATAATGTTTTGGAATTACAGCTAAGGCTTGTGAGAAGAAGGGTGATCTTTGGCTATTGGGAATAATTAAATATAAATACAAATAAATAAATAGACTACTGCCTTGTGACCACTGGTACACATTTTCTGACCTTTCTGAATGCCAGAAGTGAAGCAGAAAGTTTATTTGCCAGACAGTGCTATTCCCTTTATATACCTATAGGTACAAACTAGATCAAGAGCCCTGTGGCACAGAGTGGTAAGCTCCTGGCAAACCACCCCTCAAAAAAGTCTCCCGTGAAAATGTTGCGATGCAACATCACTCCAGAATTGGAAATGACTGGTGCTTGCACAGGGGACTTCCTTTACCTTTTTACATGCTAGATCACAGAATTCCAATATATAAAGGAAAGGCAGGATATAAATTGAATAAATGAAATGAAATAGTACCCAGCCACTCATATAGTGTGTTGTAGACGCTAGTGTCTCAGAGCAAGTGAAAAATAACTTCCCTTTGCTAGTGAATAACCAGGCTCAACTAGGGATAAGGGCTTTAAAGTGATCAGGCTTTTATTTTCACCATGGTCTGATGAGTCTCTTCCAAATTAAACACTTATGTGCCTTTTTGTAAATTCTGTCTCTTCTGTAAATACAATCACTGAACGATTTCTCTAGTGAAATATATCGTTGCATTCATTTTCTGGAGTTACCATCTAACCAATTCTGTTTATTGTACATAAGTTAGCTACTTAGGCATCCATTCAGAATCTTATTATTTTACATTTATATTGTTTCATGAGTTAGCATTAATAAGACACAGAGAAATGTATCCCATGGGGGGCGGTCTTTTCGCCCTTTGGCAGAGTGAAGACTACTTTAGATTTAACTCTTCTATTGTTGGCAAGCATAATATGGGGCAAATCAAAGCTAACACAGAAGTATTTACAACGTCTACCACTTAATCCAAAGTGGGTACTTGAATGCTCATATAGCTCTAAATTATGTTTCTTCCAGATGGTGAATTAATGTAATTTCTGCAGGAAGTTAAGTTGCACAAATATGAGTATTTTGAACACTTGCTGATTTAATGTTTCTGTGCCCACCAAAGCACAGATGTTGCTTATCATTTTAGAGCCAGATTTCCCTCTCTTTCCTCTTCTTGGAAACCAAGCAATAGCATTGAAGGTGTGGAAAAAAGGATTTGGAATTGTAAATTCTGCTAGAATGACACTTAAAGCTTTCAATGGTCCTAGTTTCACTCATCTGCATTGATATGGCAATGGTGGGAAACTGTTTATCTTTTTCTTACTTTAAAATTTATACCCAGTCAGTTTAGAAAAGGTTTTTGTGGCGTACGGAATAAATTAACTTGCCACAAATTATTACTGTTACAAGCAGAGGACTGCAAGGACTTACAGGGGAGCATCTCATTTCCCCCTCTCCCATTATTTTTCCTTTCCTTTCCCTGAAAGCCCCTGTAGCCTCTCTCCTTTTTCTACTTCCTTCTTCCCTTCCCATATACCAGCTTACCTTCCTATCTTTCACGGCCCCCATATTTAGCTTTCCCTCCTTCCCTACCCTGGCAGCCTCTACCCAGGAAAACTATGGCACAGTTGCATGGCAGAGAATCTTCAAGGAAATGCAGAAAGCATCTCATTTCCCCCTATATCCCCTTTGCCACACTTTTCTTTTTCCCTCTCCCGGCAACTCCCCATATCCTTACCTTTCTCTACTTCTCTACTTCCCTACTGTCATCCTCACTAGTCAACCTTTTATCTGCCCCCCCCCCAACTTCAGTTATATTTATTATTTCATTTATACCCCACCTTTCTCTACAATGGGGACCCAAAGCAGCTTACATTATTTTCATCTCCTCCATTTTATTTTCACAAGAACCCTATGAAGTAGGTTACATTGAGAATGGCATTTATGGCAGAATGGAGATTCAAACCTGGGTCTCCCAGATGCTAGTCCAAAACTGTAACCACTACTACACTGGTTTTCATGAGGTGGCTATTGTTGAACAGTACCAAGCAGCCAGGCCTGGGAAAGTCATGTAAGTTTCATGGTAACAAGTTGCCAGGTAGTTGCTGCCAGACCTGGTCCCAGTAAGTCCTCCCTCAAAGGCCAAAACAGCCCAGGAAACATAGGAACACATGAAGCTGTCCTATACTGAATCAGACCCTTGGTTTATCAAAGTCAATATTGTCTACTCAGACTGGCAGCGGCTCTCCAGGTTTTTCACGCCTATTTGCCTGGACCCTTTTTAGTTGGAGATGCCAGGGATTGAACCTGTGACCTTCTGCTTACAGATGCTCTATCACTGAGCCACCATCCCTCCCCTGTTCCCTCCCCCTACCTTTTATTGATAGAAATCAAGGCTTGAAAGTTGGCAATACTGTGTTGTTTCTGAGCAAAGCTGCTGAGAACATTTGTTTCTTAAGGCTACAGGTTTCCATGAACCCTGAACCTTCAATGAACTCTTCCATTGGATTAACTGGTTTGTGGTTCATCAGGTTTGGGAGTTCCCAAGTGAGAGCCCATATCTGGGTCAGGCTGGCTTAACTGACCTCTGAGAGTGAGCTTTTAAGGCTTATATAAGCCTTATATGGGCAGGCCCCATCTGGAAGAGGGCTCCTAAGACCTATAAAAGCCTTCTGAGCTAGCTTTGGGAGCTCAGTCAAGTTGAGCTGCCCAACTTGACTGAGCTCCGACAGTGATCTCTGAAAGCTTATAAAGGCTTTTAGAGCTCACTCTTTGAGCTGACCAGCCAGTCCAACCCTCCAAAGACATTTAAATGACTTCTGGGTTCACTTGGGTTGGGCCATGGGGCTGGCGGTGGGCTCTAAAGGCATTTAAATACCTTTTGGAGCTCACTTCCAGTTGAGCTCCAAGGGTATCAATGCCTTTGGAGCCTGCACAAACCCTCACCAGCCCACACAAACCTCCATGAAGGTTTGTGGAGAGTTTGTGGGAGGGATATTCTCCTGAATCCCTGGTTCAGGAACCATGAACTAACCAAGTTTGTGCTCGAACCAGGGTTTGTGTCCATCCCTATTCTGAACCTCTGAATTTCTAGAAACTTTGCGAATTTCTCTAAAACATTTTTCATGTGTGCCTTGAAAGTGTAGCAGTGTGCTTAGACTATGAAGTAACAGTATTTGGAACAGTATTGTATTGTTGGTGTTAAACAATTTTTATTGATAACATATGGTAACAATATCTATTTATATCACCTCTATCCCTAACCCATATGATATTTTCTATACCCCCCTCCCTCCATTACTAGACTCCCGCCGAAGCTATATACTTAAAGTTAACTTATAAAGGTACCCTTAACTATCAAAATCTAAATTCATATTTTAACTTTCCCTAATACTTATTGTTAAAAAATTGTCCAATGTCTTTTTACATTCCATTCTTTCTCTACATAACTTCTAAATTTCTTCCACTCATTTTTAAACACTTCCATATCATAGTCTCTTAGTGTTCTTGTTAATTTATCCATCTCACTCCACGATAAAACTTTCAAAATGCAGTCCCATTTCTCTGGCATTATTTCTTGCTTCCACAACTGCGCATACAATGTCCTAGCAGCTGAAAGCAAGTGCCAAATTAAAGTTCTATCTTCTTTTGGAAATTTTTCCCTTTGTAATCCCAACAAGTAAGTCTCTGCTACTTTTTTAAAGTCATATCCCAGAATCTTAGATATTTCTTGTTGTATCATTTGCCAAAACTTTTTCGCTTTTCCACATGTCCACCACATATGATAAAAAGAACCTTCATGTTTTTTACATTTCCAACATCTAGCTGACATCTTCTTACTCGTCTTTGCCAACTTTTTAGGAGTCATATACCACCTATACATCATCTTGAAACAATTCTCTTTAATACTCTGCCATGTTGATATTCTTCCAAAGATATTCCGATGTATCCATCTGTATTTCCTTATTTACATTAATTGCCCATTTAATCATTTGAGGTTTTACTACTTCTTCTGTAGACCTTTTCAACAATAACATATATTTTTGATATTAATTTTTCATTATCTCCGAGCAGAACCTTTTCCATTTCTGTTTGTTCGCATCTAATTTCTTCAGATTTAATATCGTTATCCATCAAATCTTTTATTTGTTGCATTTGAAACCAATCATACTTATTACTCAGCTCTTCAGCAGATTTTAATTCATTTTTTTCACCTTGAATCTTTAATAATTGATTATATGACAAGCCTCTCTCTTCATCAGATTCAGCTGTTATTTTTATTACTTCTGCTGGTACTATCCATAATGGCTTTCTTTCATCACCATATTTCTTATACTTTATCCATGTATTCAACAAATTATTTCTGATATAATGGTGAGGAAAAAACCATCCATCTTTTTTTTTCCATAATACATATAAGCATACCAGCCAAATTTATTTCCATGAGCTTCTAACATTAAGAGTTTTTTATTTAACAACATCACCCAATCCTTTATCCATGCCAAACAGACTGCATCATGATATAATCTTAAATCTGGAAGCTGAACTCCTCCTCTCTCTTTAGCATCTGTTAAAATTTTCATCTTGATCCTTGGTTTTTTCCCAGCCCATACAAATTCTGAGATCTTCCTTTGCCATTTATTAAATTGTTTACTGTCTTTCACAATCGGAATAGTTTGAAACAGATACATTATTCTTGGCAAAATATTCATCTTAATTGCAGCAATCCTACCCAACAAAGACAGATTAAGTCTATTCCATTTCATCATATCTTCATCCATCTTACGCCATAACTTTTCATAATTATTTTTGTACAAGTCAATATTCTTCATTGTTACCTCTAAACCCAAATACTTAACTTTAAAGGTAACTTCACATCCCGTCTTTCTGTTTATTTAGTTGCATATTTTTGCATAGAAATTTTGATTTTTCTTTATTTATGTAAAGTCCAGCTATCTCTCCATATTCTTTTATCTTAGCCAGCAACAAAGGTATCACTTGTATCGGATTTTCCATTATAAACACAATATCATCTGCAAATGCTCTATATTTATAAGAGAATCCTCTAATTTTCAGTCCTTCTATTTCTTTATCATCTTGTATTTGCCTTAGCAAGATTTTAAGAGTCATTATAAACAACAATGGTGAAAGCGGACATCCTTGTCTTGTACCTTTGCTCACCTTCATTTCATTTGTAAGATCTGCATTTATGCACAATTTTGCTTGTTGTTCCATATATATTGCTTTTGTCATTCTTATAAAATGCTCTCCCAGATTTATCTTTTCCATTACTGCAAACATAAAGTCCCAATTCAAATTATCAAAGGCTTTCTCTGCATCTACAAAAAATAATGCCACCTCTTTTTCTGGATGTTTCGCATAATATTCTACAATATTTACAACAGTTCTTATATTGTCTCTTATGTGCCTTTTAGGGAGAAATCCCGCTTGATCTTCCTTTATGAAGTTAATCAAATATTGCTTAAGTCGTTCTGCTAAGATTCTTGTATATATCTTTTAATCATTATTTAGTAATGAAATTGGTCTATAATTCTTTACATTTGTGACATCTCTATCTTCCTGAGGGATCAACGAAATTACAGCTTCTTTCCAAGTATTTGGAATTTTCCCTTTTGTTTTTATTGTGTTCATCAATTTTTGCAATTTTGGTACTATCTCTTTTAAATTTTTATAAAATTTATTTGTATATCCATCTGGCCCAGGAGCCTTACCTACTTTCATTGCATTGATTGCTGCTTCAATTTCTATAGGATCATTCAAAATCTTTTTCATATATTCAGTCAAAGGTGCTATTTTAATATTTCTTAAATACTCTTTCATTTTTTTCTTTTTTTCTTTTCACACCTTTAAATAAATTTGCATAATATTTAAAAAATTCTCTTTTGATTCCTTCTTGGTCTACTACTTCTTTTCCATAGCCACAATTTTGTTTATAATTTTATCTTCTTTCTTTTTCTTCAATTGCCAAGCTAAGTACTTCCCAGGTTTATTCACACTTTCAAATGATTTCTGTTGCAAACTTTGCAAATTCCATTCCAATTCTTTATTCAACAAATGTCTCATTTGAGTTTGTAATACAGTAATTTTTAATGTCCCGAATTCTTTTAAAAACAATATTTTTAATTTAGCCTTCCAGAAATGGCCGCCGATGTTTCTCAATGGTATATATTGCTAGAGTAGGTTTTCTTTCTACTGCTTCCTGTTGTTGTTGCCACCAACTCACAAGGAGATCTCACGATACTTGACGTATTTCCTGTCTTGCTCAGATGTGCTGCAGGTCTGTTCCAGTATGACGATGTTGCTTTTACTTTCAAACCGCAAGTATACAAAACAATAAATTCCTTCTCACTTTTTAGCAGTTTTTAACACTGTCCTTTATATTTATAAAGTCCAAATTTCACCCCTTCCTTCCTCTTCTTCCAAGCTCTCTATATTTCCTTTTCCCACCTTTTATTTTTGTCCCTTTAAGCTATAGATAGCTCCGGAATGAAAAAAAAATCTTCTGTACCTTTTCTTCCAATTATCCAAGTTTCTACTGGTCTTTCAAAGCTTTAGATGCTTAGCAATGTCCAAGAAGGTTAGGTTCCTGACGAGCTTATGTCAAATAAATGACTCTGGGCACTTCTGCAGACAATGACTATGCAACTTCCCCTGAGACCCCTCAAAGCGTCAAAGAAGACCCCTCTTCAGGGCTCCCTTTAAGCCAAGGTAAATCTCTTCAAAGTTTTCCGTGCATGTCTTGGACTATTCTCTAACTGAGAAAAGTAGGCAGTAGGCATTAATTTGTCTTCCACTACCCTGAACAGAAGTTCCAGCCTGCTCCCGTTACTAAAGACAGCTCAGCTTGACATTTTCCTCCCCTGGAAGTGCATATAGTCCTAATAACAATGTTTTCTTTGCATCAATCATTATTTCTACTGCTACATATCTTCCATCTTTATCTTTAAATATCAATTTTGGCTCCAATTGTTCCTTAATATAAAAAAACCACACCTCTTTTCTTTTGTTCTGCCAATGAAAAAAATTTCAACCCCAGTTGTTTATTCCATAAAAATTTGTAATCCTTTTGGTGTATATGAACTTCCTGTAGACAAATTATATTACATTTTTGTTTTTTAATCCAATGAAATGTTGCTTTTTCTTTTTTGTGGTGAATTTAGTCCATTTATATTCCAAGATAGTCATTTGTAATCCATTATGGTGCAAAGTCTTTATTTTCTTCAAAAAAAGCTGCACAGCTCCTGCTCATTTCTTATTGTTATCCTTCTTCCATGTAGCTCGAAGCCTAAACCTTCAGGTGTTATCCATCTGTATCTTGTTCCTTTAGCACGTAGCTTCTCTGTCAGTCTCTTGTATTTCTTTCTGTCATTTATCACTTGTCTTGGCAGTTCTTTCATTATTTTGACTCTGCTCCCTTCCACTGTCAGAGTCTTTTGAAAGTTTTTTTTCAGAATTTTCCCTGTCATGTCTTTTGTCCTTAGTTTTATAACTATGTCCCTTGGTAGGCCTTTATCTTTTGCATATGATGAATTAACTCTGCACATACTGTCAAACATATTTCTGGACCTTTCAGGATCTTCCTCTAAAAAGTCAGCAATTATTTTCACCATATATTCCATTGAGTCAGTTTCCTCCCCTTCAGGTACTCCTCTCAGACGCACTTGAGTTTCCATTAATCTGCAGTCATGTACTGTTACCTTTTCTTGAAGCTTTAATAAGGTGGAAGCATGTACATTAACTTTCTCTTCAACATCCGTGACTCTGTTTGTTACTGCAGCCACCTCATTTTTGAAATCTTCAATTTCTTTTTTAAGATCTCCAATATCCTTCTTAAGTTCTTTTTTGCAAGCTGTTAACATCTTTTCCACGCCCTTCATAATCCTGGCCTCCATAGCATCAAACTGGCTCTGCATTTTATCCAAAGAGTGGGCTCTTGCATGAGTTTGTCTTTCTTCTGACATAAAAAAAAAAATCTTCAAAAATTCTAAAATCTTGAATTCTAAAATCCAACACCAAATCTAATAGCTTAGAACTTGCCTTTTAAAATAAAACTAATTTTGCCGTTCTCCGACCTTAAATATTGATTTTTAACAGTTTTTTTCTCTTCTTCAAGATGACGATCGTAATTTCTCTATGGTTAAAATTCCTAGCGAAGCCTTCTTCTTGCTCCTCTTACCTTCTTTGTTAATCTCGTCTTTACCTCCTGGTTCACAAAGCCCCAATTCACATTCTCCAATTACCGTGATCTTTGGAGTGCTTGTTGTGTTGATTGCAAGTGCAGAGCCATAACACCGATGTATACGTCAGCCACCACAGGTATTCAAAACAATTCCTTTCTTTCACTTTTCTATCAAAGTCTTTATTTTAGCAAAGTCCAAATTTTAGGCCTTCTCTTCCTCCCCTCTTTTTCTTTGTAATTCAATCTTTCCCAGCTTCCAATGTTATTTAGATTAGCTTAAAAAAGTCTCGGAGCGAGAGATTGTAAACAAGTACCTCTTAATACCTATGCAAATCGAACTTCGGTCTCTCCGTCTTCAGATGTTTATCAGTTTCAAAAGAGAATGAGGTCCCGACAGGCTTATGCCAATTAAATGGCTCTGTAATACTTTGTAGATGCTGGAAACGCCACTTCTCTTAGGCGGTCCTCAAAGCTTCAAAAAGATCTCCTCCGAGAACCTTCATCAGCTGAGGTTAACCACCTCAAAGTTTGTCTGCGTATCCTGGACAAATCTCTATCTGAGATTTGTAGGCAGAAAGCCCGAAAGACAGGCTTTTTACTACCCTGAACAAAGTATTACGTTTTCCCCTTATCCAGGGAACGTCAGCCCCGCTGGACTCTCACACCGGGAGTCGGAACAGTATTGTATTGTTGATCTTTCAACAAAGCAAAACTGCTAATTGTTTTTTCATGACTGATGGCTGTTCTCCAGGTAATTGACACAACCAGCTATGGTTTCTTTCTGAAGATTCATAGTTTTAGTTGTAATTTTCAAGATGCTCCAATGCTTTATTATGGTGGGACAAATGTTAATATTCTGTAGTCAATGGTGTGTTTATTATGTTTCTTTTGCCCATTCTATAGGGTTTAAAAGGTGATGCTGGTGATCATGGAATGCCTGGTCCAAAGGGTGAAAAGGTATTTGTTTGTGAAAAGGCATTTGCATGCTAAAAATTATTTCTCAAAAATCAAGGCAAGGTTGGGTCAATGAATGACAAGACCAGCAACTGTCCTTCCCCACTTCTCCCAAGACCTTTTCATGAATTCCCCTCCCCTGCCATTTTTGGAAGTTCTGTACCTCTCTTTTTCCTGTGCTGGAATGTTAACTCCTCTTGTGTTAAGCAGACACATGAACAAGCTATCTCCCTCAGCTAATGCTCTTCCCAGCAACAAGATTGTCCTTCCCCACTGAATTGCCTGGGAACAGAAATCACACCACTTATACTGATCGCTGCTAGCAATAATTTGGTGCTATGCGTAAAGACTGATTTGACTGCAATACAGATAGTAATGTAATGTAAATGTTTTCAGCAGTGCTGGACTGCTATCACAATGCACCTGGATTCTAGTTACATAGTGCTAGGATATCTATTTATCTTAATGTGTGCCACCGACATAAAACTAGTTCTCTTGCTTTTGTCTAACAGCAAATTGTAAACCATGTTTTTTAAATCTGTATGTAGACCCAAATGATCAGACATATTTTTCTTGGTGACATGGGAAGTTTTACTGTTTTGTTTCTTTCTTTCTAAGGGTGACATAGGCCCTCCAGGACCAGCTGCCCTTAGTGTAAGTATACAAGACAATTATCACAAGGGGGAGCACTTATGACTTTTAGAGTATTGTTTTATTTGGTATGGACTGATTGCCTATTACTAAAATTACTAGTGGATAATTAATTAGGAATTAATACTTTCTTCAACTGAAACAAAATACTCACCTAGCAACTTGGAACACCTGAAATATTAAGAGCGACATGGGATGCATTTAGTCTCTGTTTATCTAAAAGGTGTTTTTGTCTTCTCATTATTCAATATGATTATTTGTAAAAGATTTCTGTGTTAAGATAATACACAATTTTTTCTACCATACACATCCAGCAATTACTTCAGTGAAACAATCTTGGAGTCAAATCATTGTATATTTTCCACTTCAATCATGAAAATTATGGCTTTTATCTTATATAGTAAACTTGTGTACATTTACTTCACAATAATAAAGATAGTTGTGGGCAGGGCTTTTTTTTTGTAGCAGGAACTCCTTTTATTTAGGTAGGTAATAGTTTTATTGTATGTGGCCATTGACCATTACAATATAAAATTACAGTATATAAATTTACATTCAAAAATCAGTTAAAAAGCATATCTTCAGGTTAGAACTGTACACTTTTAAAATTTCATAAGTACATTGTTGGTATGTTTAAAATAATATCTGTGCTCAATGTGGTACATTACTAGGAGCCACCTTGGATCTAACTTTTCTAGCTGGAAGTGCAAAAAGTGCTACCTTCCGCAAAACCAAGGGGTTCG
This sequence comes from Heteronotia binoei, assembly GCF_032191835.1. Taxonomy (NCBI): domain Eukaryota; kingdom Metazoa; phylum Chordata; class Lepidosauria; order Squamata; family Gekkonidae; genus Heteronotia; species Heteronotia binoei. The sequence continues at coordinate 71,085,638 of NC_083223.1, forward strand.
TGTCCAATGGTAAAAAAAAAAAGATCAATTTTTCATTGTCAGATAAGTTGTGTACTTGATGTAAAATTCCAGAAAGGAATCTGCTTCTTAGGAGGAACTCCTTTGCATATTAGCTACACCCCCTTGATGTAGCCAATCTTCCAAGAGCTAACAGGGCTCTTCTTACAGGGCCTACTGTAAGCACCAGGAGGACTGGCTACATCAGGTGGAGTGTAGCCTAATATACAAAAGAGTTCCTGCTACAAAAAAGCCCTGGTTATAGGAAGCCCAATATTCAATAAACTGAAAGGAAGCTTACCACTATTACAAAAATATTTTTGAGCATCAGTAGTGTGCCACAGGGCTAAAAAGAATACAAAAATATTATAGTTCCTGCAAAGCTATCAATCTAACACAGTGACCCTGTCTCTGCCAGCAGTATCTACTTACTTCCAGGACTTAGGGCAAAACTGTTTCAAAAAACAACAGAATTTCTTCACCTGATTTACACATTTAAGAAAATGTAGATTAGAACCACTGCTACAATATGGATTGGGGGGTGGTGGGGAGTGGAAAAAAATCATTTTAACTTACTTCCCAGAAAATATGTTCATAATTGAGCTGAAAATGTCAAATGATTTTTAATAGCATGTTCCATTCTTTAAATGTTCTTAATTGCATATGTACATTCTGAATCTTCTAACCCGAGGTAAATTATTTCTCCAATGTTAAAATTATTTAACTAATGTCAGCACAGAGATTGTAGCTATATGTGTTACTTCAAGTCTGATATTCTTAATGAGCCATCCTGGGATTACAACATTATTTTCATCATTTTGTCAAGGTGCTGAATTAGGGTAAAAAAAAGCCAGGGACTTTTCTCTGAAATGACACAGTTGGCTAAGCTCCTCTCTCCTTTCTGGTATCCAGAGCTTAAGCCTGGATGTCATGTCACAAGAGTGACAGGTGAAGGAAGGTGGTACAGTGATCTCTCTTGTAAAGTATATGAAAACTATTTCTCTTGACACTTGATCCACAGCGTTTAGTTCCCCAGGAAAATGAGCATCCCTCTGTACGTTCCTGTGGGCCTATCCCTTTGGGAGTTATAAAATACTCATCCAGATGGCACCAAATGTTTACACAGAAGCCAAGGGTTAAGTCAGTCAGTAGCACAAGCACCTAAGATTTGCTTACTGAACAGATACTTGGAATGCTGGCTCCTTACTCCTTGGGGCCTAGTCAAATGAGGCATCAGATAACATGTTCTGAACAAAGAAAACAAAATCAGAAAGCTGTTCACTCAGGCCTAGACAAGTGCTGTAGTCCTTTCCAGGTACAAATTCAGTAAAGAAGTGTTCAGCCAATAATATACAACACAGTTCTAATGGTGCATGCTAAGTGGGGATGAATTTGTAGGTTGTTTTCTCTTAGTGTAAACATATGTACAGGCACTGTGATAGATCCAAAGCTGCCCTTCTGAATGCAGAAAGCATACTCTGCTCTTGGAAAGGCTATTTTATACCTCATGCTAGAATGTTGAGTGATAACTGTAAAACTAAATCCAAAGAGGTCCTTCTGCTTGTAAAAGCACAAGCATGTAAAGTACTGAAGAGCTTGCCAGTTACTGCACACTCTGAACTGTGGTGCAAGCTTCTGTGTGAATGTTTGCAGAACATTGCCTTCTTTGGATCCAATATATTCTTTATTTAATATTTTTACATTTGCTGTATAGGATGATTGGCAGTGTCTTACAGAAACCTGTGGTGTAATTCACTGTGCTGTCACAGAATCTATCTTATGTAATATTGCATACCATTTTCTAGGTCTAGGGATGGGGATCCATTTGGCAAATTCTCAAAGTAGAGCCAAAATCTTAATGACAGTTATTTGGAAATTAGCTTCATTGTTATCAGCGAGACATATTAAGAATCAAAAGGAAAGGATGCACATAAGTCTCTAAAGGAATCTTTTGCCTTCATTCTTTTGGGGTGGGTGGTGGGGGGAGACATATGGAGAAAAGGGACATAGTATTTACTCCCTGGCATTTTTGTGTTCTGGAATGGCCCCAAGAATAACTGTTTGCATTGTGTGCCCAATTGAGTGGCTGAACATGTACTAATGAACTACATTACATTTCCAAAATGTTTTGGCAGGCTCATGTGGTGCTTTACAGAAGCATATGTTTATAAAGATAAACTTGCTAATAAGTTAACATCTGGAAGGAAAATATATTGGCCTGTAGCCAGCCATGCAGTTCCAGAGACTTAAGGGCACTTACATTTTCTTAAGAAGGGATACTGGTTTTTGCAGATTTCCTGTTCTCTCTGCAGACCTCTGCTCCATCTGCTCTGCTGTACCTAAGGGGCCTCTGAAGTTGGAACCCCAGAAACACAAGGGGAGTATGTAGGCTTCAGGGGAGAGAAAGTTGATAGGATTACTTTTTATCTTATTTGCTTTTGGCCTAGTTATGGGCCTGGATGGATTGGTAATGAAATAAAAGTTCTGGTTGGCTGAAGGCCTGGAGAGCTGCTCCAGTGCCATACTGTCCCCACCCCCCGGCTTCTCTGACCCCAGAGTGATCCTGCACAAAGGGGGTGGTAGCTATCAGTGCTACAAGCCACAAGTTCGGGAGCAAGGCTGTTAACAGGACCCCCTTTGTCTGTCATTCTTTCCAAATATAGGCCATTGTTTACACACATATGAAGCTGCCAAGTACTGTCATTGGTCCATCATAGGCTTGCCAATCCCCAGGTCCCAGCAGGAGTTCTTCTGCTTTCCCAGGCTCCTTCCCACTCCTAGTCAGCTGGCCAGTGGGGGGAAGCCCCTCCCACAGAGGACCATGTGCCTTTCCACCTCCGGAGGCTTCACTCTGATTGAAAGGCTTCCTCTTGGGATGATGTGTCTGTGTTATTTGGAAAAAGTTGGCAGCAACTCATGAGTAGAGAGGCCACTCCCATGCTTCAGAGTCACCAGAAACGGCCGGGGGAGGGGGAGGGAGGGAAATGACTGCTGAGCACTTCATTCCCTATGTGGAGATCAATTCTCATAGGGTATAATGGGGGATTGATCTGGAGGTTTCGGGGACTCTGGGGGAGCTATTTTTTGAGGTGGAGGCACTGAATTTTCAGTATAGTATCTAGTGCCTCTCCCCAAAGTACCCTCCAAGTTTCAAAATGATTGGACCAGGTCCAATTCTATGAGCCCCAAAAGAAGGTGCCCCTATCCTTCATTATTTCCTATGGAAGGAAGACATTTAAAAAGGTGTGCTGTCCCTTTAAATGTGATGGCTAGAACTCCCTTGGAGTTCAATTATGCTTGTCACATCCTTGTTCCTGGCTCTGCCCCAATGTCTCTTGACTCCACCCCCAAAGTCTCCTGGCTCCACCCCCAAAGTCCCCAGATATTTCTTAAATTGGACTTGGCAACCCTAATCCATCAAGGTCAGTATTGTTTACTCAGCAGCTCTCCAGTGTCACAGGCAGAGGTCTTTCACATCAGCTGCTGCCTCATCCTTGTAGCTAGAGGTGCTGGGGATTGAATATGAGACCTTCTGCATGCCAAGCAGATCATCTACCACTGACCTATCGCTCTTCAGTATAACTCTGCTTTAAACAGTTCTATTACTTAATATTATTCAAGATCATGCTCTCTTTTAGTATAGAAATGATCATGGAATGATTTGTAACACTCTCAGTGGGTCATTGTTCTTGTGTGCAGTATCCTATCAAGGTAAATTTTCCTTAGATAATGTTGCTGTTATTTTAGGCTATTTTTTTATCTCTTCAGAGCAGTAGTGCAGGAAAGCTCCAGTTTTTTCCCCTCTGAGAAGATTTATGTTTTGTAAAAATCTGCAGCCTGTGCAATTGACACAAAATGATTTATGTATTTTTCATTAGAAAAATGACATAAAAATAGTTTTCTGTTCCCTTCTATTACTAATACACTTCAGTATAAAATGGCATCTCAGATGGCTGGCCTGTGCCCCCACACAAGGGTTTAAATTATGTAGTCAGTGTTGTTTTCCTTACTAAATTCTCATCATTTCATAATGTCAATATTTTAAACTCTGATCAAAAACATGTATGATTTCTAGGTGAAATTAATTCTAAATGGATCTTCTTTTTTTAAACAGAGAAGTCATCATAGCAGTCAATGAAACCCGGACTTAGTATATATGTAGAAAAATTAAAATATTTGAAATATGCTTTGGGTTTAAGGAAACAAAATATGAGATATCCAGTCAGAGATTGCTTACAGTGCAATCGTAAGCAAAGTTGCTCCTTTCTAAGTCCAGCAACTTCAATGGCTAGTCATTGGATTATGCCTGAGTATGCCAATAGAAGGTATGAAGAAAGGAAGGCTTGCCATTGGGAGAGAGAATGAGAACTGGAGTAGAAGAAAAGGTTTAACCAATCTAAATCACCTCTTCCAAACACATACACATTCTTTTACATAAAGTTAAAAGCCCTGAGAGGTCCAATCAGGGATTTATTGCATCTCATATGGTGAGACTTAATGGGTCCTGTTTCAAGGCTAGGGAGATAGCTTGAGAATTGCTGGTGTTGTTGGAGTGTCTTGGAAAGGAGGCTGAACCACCCTCCATTGGATTTTGTCCTTTTTGTCAAAGACTGAAGACTTGTGTAATTGAAGACTTGTTATGTTTTTTTGAACAGCACGTAACTAGGTCATATTAATTACCTTTCTGAAATGTTTGTGTTTATACAGAGTGGACTAGGGATAGAAGGTCCTCAAGGTCCACAAGGAAAAGAAGGTCAGAGGGTGAGTAACTATAGCAATAACTCCTATGTGTTAACTGGTCTCAGTGTAAACTTCAGTAAAATGCTTGTACCCGTGCTCTACTGAGCAAGAAGTCAAATTTTATTTTTTCTAAGCATTGGTGTGAAGATTGCAAAAGCCTCTTTTAGACTGTTTTCCTGACTTTTTTCCAATATAAAATACCTGCAGGATTACTGTGGACATTTGCAGTTTGTGGCATTGGTCAAAACAGGTGTGTATATCTCTCACACTTCCCTCCTATATAAGGGAAATGGCAATCACAAGGGGAAAGGGACATTTCCAGGCATTTATAGCATCACTTTTTAAAGGTGACTGTGGCAAACATCCATCAGAACAACTTCTTTGTTGCCTGGTCACTTCAACCAGAGTGTATGGTTGCTCCCAAAGAGGTTCTCCTCTGAGATTAGAACCTGCATTTACAAATATGTAAATGTTACTTATTTCAGCCTCTTCTAATTACAAGGTACTTCTCAAGCACTGTCCATCCATGTGGGAGATTCACTGGTGCTGTTATGGGAAATCACCATGTGAGTGCCACTTGCATACCTTGGTGGGGGAAAGTGCTACCAAGTTGCAGTTAACATATTACAGCAGCAAAACCACGAAAATAGGCTTTTTGATGACAGTCATATTTTATTCATTTGGCATAGTTTTACAGTGCCTTCCTACACCAGTATTCTCAAGAATGCTCACATAAAACTATAATTTAAAGTCATAAAATAAATAAAATAAAAGTAAAACTAGGGATTAGATTCTGGTTTGGCTGTCCTTGTGCTGTCTATATTTTTTCCCAAGAGGAAGGAGGAATGGGGTGGGGAAATGAATGATATGCAAGGAGAGAAAGATATCAGAAATGGGAAAAGATCAAGACAATACCTGATATTTTTGAGAATGCTACAAGATACAAGACTAAGTAGTAACCTGTTGATCACTGAAGGGGCAGAGGGAGGAGGACAGGCAGAAACAAAGTCTGCAGTCCATAATTATTCCCAGGAATAAGCCCCATTGAATAAAAGTGGACTTTTTTTTGGGGGGGGGAGGGTTAAGTCTGCTTAGAACTGCTCTCAAAGGTGTCCCCATCCTTCATATGGAAAATTTCAATCAATATTCATGACACCTTCTCCTGATGTGGCCACGTGCTGTTTGGAATCCCTACAGATATACCTAGCACAAACTATGGAACACCCATTCTCCCTACCAAGGAAAGCCTGTTTTTATGTATTTTAAAGGTTGTTCATTGTACTGTACATTTAAAAAATTGAGGTATCTCAGAATCATCTTTAAAAAGGTATACATAATCCTAGAAAGTAAAAACCAGTAAAACAGATAAAAACCAGCGCAGTTAATAACAGCAGGGAACATTTTTCTCTCTTAAAGTAGCAGCAAAATAAAACTGTGTCAGCTTAAAAGCAGTGTGGAGAACTAAAACACAATAAAGCAACAGGCCATTGAATACATTGTAAAGTAGCAGAGATAAACAGAGGAATAACTGTTGGAGAAAAAAATATGGCAAAGGAATTTAAAAAAAAAAATTCAACTGGTAACTAAAGTTTAATAAACTGGGCAGGAGAACCAATTAAGGAGGGGCATATGCAGGAGGACCCTCATAGAAGATCTTATCTGACTGGTTAGTTCATATTGGAGCAGACAGTCCTTCAAATACAATTAAAGGTAATAACCAGCTCTTTGACTTTCACTGAGAAATGAATTGTCAACCTAGACTTGCAAAGTACATTATATTTAACTTATACTACAGTGCTGCATTTTGGACTGTCCAGAATTTCTAAGCACTCTCCAAAAGTAGCCTCATGTAGAGTTCTCTGCAGTAATCTACCCTGGATGTGATTTCAGAATGAAAAACCAGGGCTTTTTTTCTGCCGGAGCCCACAGGAGCAGAGCTCCACCTGGGCTGGCCAGGGCTCTGGCTGGCCCAACCTGCCATGCGGCAGCCACGTGCCTCCAGGGCAGGCTGTGTAGCCTAATATGCAAATGAGCTCTTACTGGGCTTTTTCTACAAAAAAAAAAAGCACTGTGAACAACTAAGGTAAAATCTTGCTTTTTAAAGAAAAGGATGCAGCTTGTGCACCAGCTAGAGTTGATAAAAGGTGCTGCTAATTGTCACCAAGGAGGTCACCAAGTGCCAAGGAGGCACTTCCATCTGTACACATATATAGAGCAGCATCTCTAACAAGCAGATTGCTTCCTTAGGGAGACTACAATCCTCTATAGATCAGAGGACTCTATCTCTGAGTGGCAATGTCATCAACCAGCCACACCTAGTTTTTATCTAAATCAATGTTCTGAAGCTTTATATATTGACCCTCAACCCATGATTACTGTTAAGCCCTTATGAGAATATTTGCTGACTCACCTGACTCTGCTGGGAAGGAGAAATAGAGCTGGGTTCCATATGTGTGTTGGTGATACTGCACTAGAAATCTCTGGATGACTTCTCCCAGAAGTTTTATGTAGATATTAACAGACCTAGGGACAAAATAAGAGCCTACAGCGCTCTATAGCACAAATACCACCAAGCACACAGCACCATCTCTTGTACAATCAGCCAGAAAAGATTAGAACCACCTAACCATCATGCCCCCTATCTCACCCAACAAGTCCAGAAGGATGGTATCAGAAGCCACCAGCAGAAGCATCATGGTCACAGATGCAGTCGTCCTGTAGTTTATTAGGGCACCTATAGCAGTTTCAGTCAGAAAAAGACAGCCTGGCTGGAAGGAAATGGCCTTCCCACTTGAGTTCAGAGGAAAGATGATGTACAAATATTGTAATAAATAAAAATAAAAACTCAAACTTCATTTCATAAAATTGGAATTACATGATGATCATTCATTCAAGCGCCTTGCCCCAAAACATGGCATTTGCTATCAGAGGATAGTTATTCAAATCATTTGGGTCTAGGAAGGTTTCTTTCACAACTGCTGCCTTCAAATTGCATGGCATCAACCCCCTCTTTCAGTGAAGCATTCATTGCTATGTGGGCTCTGCTAGATAATCCAGCAAGATGTAATAAGCTAACACACTGAGCGCTGATGAAGCAGATTGCATCTTTCAGGGCCACTTGTCAAAATCCTCAGGCTACCGTTACTGAAAATCATCAAAAGCACTGCAACTAGTCAAAGCACTGAAACATTCTGAGATTGAACTGATGAAACAATGGTGTTGAAGTTATTAGGAGTATGATCTTCTCCACCTGGGAAGTTTTTAACAAACAAGTGTTCCTCTGAACTGTTTGGGCTTACATCATAAGGGGCTTGCTGAAGGTGCCTCCTCACAACTTGGAAGACCTCAGCTGGGCAGCATTGTGTAGTAGCACTTGTGGAATTAAAAAAATATTTCCACAACAGCTACAAAGTAGACCAGAAATGTACTCAACTTAATTATGCCAGGCTCTGTGCCAGGTTAAGAGGGTGCTTAGGAAGGAAAGTGTCAGATAATTTCACATCAGACAGGGCTTTGGCAAGAGAATTGTCCTTATTCTATGTAATTCCCAAGCGTCTTTGTGGAGGGGATGTAAAATTAAACTGATATAAAATAGAATTTGTTTGAAATGTATGTGTGCATTGCAACCCTTGAATTCCTTGATGGTCTCCCATCTATATACTAACCATGGCTGATTCCACTGAGCTTCTGAGATCTGATGGGACTGAGTTAGCCTGGCCCATCTAAGACAGGGTATTTGAGATGTAGATGTACCCTAATCATAGAGGGCAGACTGCACCAGCTTTTCGTGGTTTGTGCAAAAGCATATTAGAAGCACATGTACAGGCGAACACTGATATCTAGCATGCTGATAGCAGCAAAAAGCCTAATTGCATCAAAATGGAAATCACCTCAAGTTCCAACAATCTCCAGCTGGTTACCCAAGGTTTGGGACATTCTCATACTAGAAAAAATAACAGATCATATCCAACATTCAAACTCAGACAATGATATCTCGAAATTCACAGAGAAATGGTTTCCTTTTATTAAGTTCATTACAGCAAATTCAGTTTTGGTTTTTGTTTCTTTTCCTTTTACTAGTACTTTTTTATTTCTCTCTTTTTCTACCTTCCTTTTCTTTTACTGTGTTAGTCGCGGATCACACCTAATAGTAATTACTCAATAGTACTGTAATTTTTGGAATAATCTGTAATAGTTTGCATAAAAATTATTTAGGCAGTTAAGAATTCTTAGCAATGCTTACTTAATAGCTTAATGAAAATATGGGTTCAATTAGATTGATTGTATTTTGATGCTGGAAGTATTGTGTAAACTTTAATCTTGTTTTCATCTTGATCTATCTTCTTGGATAGAAAATGGTCTACATATCTAGACACATCTATATAACTTAAAATTCTTACTAGATATTTTATTGTATGTGCGTAAGTATTTATGCTTATTTATAACGTGATTCCATAAGATTAATTAATTGCATATGAGTATTAATATTGATATTAACTTGTATATTTTCAAAATTCAATAAAATATATAAATGAAAAAAGAAGCACATGTACCCTAACCTTATTTAGCAATCTTTCTAAGACAGCTTATAATGGAGGAACAAAATATTCTGGTTACATTTAGTAGAACTTTGTAGAAATGTTCAGGTTGACATAATGTTATGACCCTAGATCAGAAAAAGCCATTAGTAGTTTTTAAAAAAAAAAAAAAAAAAAATAGAAAGCAGTGAAAAGGGCTGACTAAATGAGAACAATTAATGTAGGCAGAACAAACATTACTTTCTAAAAGTTCTCCCTAGCAGAAGGTTAGAGTTGAGCAAGATTCACTTAATTATTAGTTTTCTAGTCTGAAAATTTTCTCTGAGTAATTTTCTCTGACACATTCTGGCCTGAGATTAATCAAAGTCAATGGGAATGGAGCACTGATGCATTGTTTCACAAAGTAAATTCTCCAGGCACTTCTGAATCTTAATTTTCCAGTAACAAATAAGAGCACATAAATTATAAACTTTGGGTATTTTAAAACTGGAATTGTGTAGTTAATAAATTACATTTATAAGTAATATGAAAATCCATATAAAAGTTTAGGGAGACTCTGCTTGCTGGAATTTTGCCATATAATACAATTAAATATAAATAAATTGCTGTTGTAAGTAAAGAATAGCAAAACAAGTATAAATGTGAGAAATACCATGCTGGGCATCTTGCGCAGTCATAATCTTAGCCAGTCTCTGGAGTCATTGTCATGTATGAGCAAATTTCACAGGATATGTAAAACATCGCCTAACTTTAGCTTTGTGCACCCCAAAGCATGCTTCTTTATTTCAGAGCTAGTAATCTCAGAGGTGGTTGGAACAAGAATAAATAGACTTTTCTCTGTGCCCATTCAAATATTTGTCTCCCCATTTGGGACAAGATTTTGATGTTGGAGGTACATTGGGTCTGGCAAGCACTGCGTGGTGTGCAGAAGGAATGTGCCATGTGAATGCTGGAAACTTTGAATCAGCACTCTCAGGTATATTTGAGAAACAAGTACCAATTTGAAGAGGCTGAATAAGGATGTTAAAAGCCCCACATTTGCAACCAATGCAGTAACCTGGGACTTTGGTGTTTGAGGGCCTTTGTCCAATCCTGATCTTCCAGACTGACAGTCTTCTTCCACTGGACAATAAGCTTAATATTGGAGAACTAAAATTCCCTTTCAAGATGCGCTTCTTTGTTTTACACAGAGACTGTTTGTACTTTTGAGAACAGTCTCCCACCAGAGTCTCTCCTATTCCCAGCCACTCCACACTGGCTCTGACACAGACCCTGTTTTATTAGGTTTTTCTCACATGAGAGAGTGTCTTAAGCAACCACTCCTTTCTTCATCAAATCTCCAACTCCTGTTCTCAGCAACTGCTTTCTCCAACTGCCTAACTCCCTTTCTCAACAGTTTGATGCAGTCCCCAATCATAGTGAGTTCCGTTACCTGTCACTCATTTGCAGTTTCTTTAGCCATTATTTATATGCACTGCCTCTAAGCATGCATATGTCTGTGGTCTGTCACACTAGCTATAAACTGAGAACAGAAAACTAAACTTTTTAAGGCCCAAGATCTGAGTGGGCTTGGACATGATCGCCAATTCCAAACTAGACCATTGAAGTTATGTTGACATTAACTGTTACAACAGATGGTCCGGGAGCCAGAACCTTATGATCGGACGGAGGGGCTATCTGCAATCTAACCCATCCCTTGTGTAGTGTAAATCACAGCACCAATTGAAGGATGCACTAGTGCCAAGTCTTGTCCTGGTAAACTAATGGTTTGTCCCTATACCTGAATTGTTATCCAAAGGTCACAAGGTCAATTTGCCAACCTTTCAATATCAACAACTGATTATCTCCCATTTAATCACTTTGTTTGGCCATTTCAACCCATTTGAAGGCTTAGAGATTAATATGAAGTTTGGATATATTAATATGAAGCTGAAAGAACAAAAATTGAACTAAAGGTCCAATTCCTTGACAATACTGTTATCAAATTGTAAAGGCACCTGATTTCCTCATAGAGGTCATTTCAATTTTTTTTAAAAATTCTTCACTAGAGGAAGATTATAATTGTATAGTTCTTTGCAATCTTCTTATTTTTATGTCCTGGAGAAAGTTTTCAATGAATATTGCGAATTTTCCCAAGGATTATAAAATGCCTGAAAAGATACTAAAAACAGAGGTGAAAATACAGTTTAGTAATTTACACAGATTTCCTTTCCTCAGCCAAATTATCTATCCTTAAGTAGGAATTAGTATTTGCTTACTTTGGAAATGAAGCTGTGAATGAGTTCTTTCTTTGTAGAAGATGGAAATACTCATTTGATGTGTTGATGCAGTAGACATGTTCCCTGTTCCCATCGCAAACATTTTTTTTTCTTTTCCAGTGACTCAGCAGAATGCATTTTCTAGTCAGGATCCATTTCAATTTTCTGTCTGCTAATATCAACAAGCTTTACCAACCTCCCCCCCCCCAACACAGGGGGAAAAGATGGCCAAAAATGTAGCTTTAGAAGGGAAATAGTTCTGTATTGATTTCGGGGTAGATAATTTAACCAACTAGATATATTTTCTCTAGTTACTTCTGAGATATTTTTATTACATTTCTTTTTTCCCTTTTTCTTTCAGATAGGACATTATTTTAGAATAGGACATATATTCTTGAGAATGCACAAATTACTATAGAAACATGTTCTGAAAGTTACAAAATGCTTTATTGGTTCTAAAGATTGTATATTGCTACCAATTACGTTGTGAAATGTCGTACTTTACCATGTTCAGTTTTGCCCCTGAAAGAAAATATTAGGAACAGGCAATTGGAGGCCTAGAAACCTAATGAGCAATTGGATGCTCCCTATCTAACCCCCAGCGGAATTTCTGATTTTAACCTTCTGCCCTGTGTCTCAGCTGTTTTTTCCTGAGCTAGGCAAAGATCTTAATACCTCATCTCCTTGGTAGAATTAAGGGAAGCAGAGGCTCCACCAGAACTGTCATGCACCTCACTTGTGCAATCCTGTATGCAAGCCAAGATGTAGGGAATGTGAATGACATAAGAAGAAAAATCTGCCCAAATTCCAGTTACTGTTGTTTTTCAGTCTGTGGAAGTGGGAGTTAAAGTCATCTGTATCCTGCATCTTTGGTTCAAATTACACCAGAAGATTCATGGTCTCTTTTCAGGGAGTCTGTGGTATGGATGAATAATGAATACTAAAATAACCCAGAAAACAAAACAAAACAACACACCCCCCCCCCCCATTATTACCATGTTAGAAGGAACATTTTTTTTCCTTTTTAATGTACTGTAGTACTCTACCATTTGACCTGTATGGCTTTTTAATATGCTTATATGAGGCTTCATATTTAATTACTTCTAGTGGGTTTCTGTGCTCTGGTCTCTATATCACTTTGATTCTTTGATGATTTTTCTCAGCCTTTTTTATTTTTGCCTTGCTATTTTCAATTATTAGTGTTCTCCCTCACCGTGGTTTTAGAGCTAGTTTTAAGAAAATGAACATGAACAATGGAGAAATAATGGAACAAGGTTCTCCCTTGCATTTTAGCAGAAACCACATGAAAGACTTGTATAAACTCTAAACCACATGAATGGATTTTTGTAGTGGACCTTCAGTAAGGTTGCTAGCCTCCAGGTGGTACCTGGAGATCTCCCACTATTACAGTTGCTATCCAGACTGTAGAGATCAGTTCCCTTGAAGAAAATGGCTGCTTTGAAAGATGGACTCTATGGCATTATATCCTACTGAAGTCCTTCCCCTTACCAAATCCTGCCTTCCCAGGCTCCACTCTCAAAATTGCCAGGTCTTCCCCAACCCAGAACTGGCTACTCTGACTTTCAGACTATATTACACCACTTAGGCTGAAAGCAGACGAGCATTCTGGGGCAGATGGGAGGCGGCCGAAAGCAGAACAGCTCAAAAAGAGCTGTCCCGGAGCCTCCCCACAGAACCGGGGAGGTGGCCCCATCTTTTCCATGCAGCGGCTGGGTGTCTCCGCACTGGGAGGCACCTCAGAAGCCACTGCTCTGTGTTTTTTAAAGGGGTGAGTGTTCCTGCGCACAAGCGTTCCCACCGGGCTGCATGGGGGGGAAAGCCCGAAATGGCTTGGGGCAGCTTGGCACTTCCACAATGCCAAGTCGCCTTGTGTGCGCCCTTCCCCTTCTGGACAATGTGGAGGCGACTGGTGGCCAGCCCAAAAATTTGCAACCACTTCCAAAGTGGTAGCTTTTTGGGCCAGGTGGATCAGCCTGGAGGACGGGGTGCGTGCGGGATGGGGACAGAAGGCAGATGTTGCTGTCTGGAGGGATTTTTTGGGCCGACTTCAGAGTCATGTCTGAGTTGACCCAAAGTGCCAGTCTGTTATCAGCATGCGATTCTTTTATACAAAGCTGAAATGAAACTCAAAATATAAAACTCCAAATCAGTCAGAAATTATTTAAATGTTTGTTAATGCTGGTACCAAAGAATGTGTTCAATTTTCTTTTATGTAAGAACTTTAATTGGCCCACCTAAATGAATAAACTGGGCCAAAGATGTGTTATTGGTGAGAATCTGAAGTCCAGAAAACCATTCATCATCTTCTTGGATGTGCTATTTCAATTACCATCACTGAATACTCTTGCACACAAAGTTTACAACTTCCTGGAACACAGACAACTTGGTGTCCTTCTCCCTGGCATGCTAATTTTCTATTTGTATGGGTGCTTTCTTTATGTGGAAACTTCTAGACATGTAAGTCTTCAAATTCAGTGACACTGGTGTTGTAGACCAGGCCTTAGATGCACCGTGACTATCACAGACAGTAGATATTTACAGACTTCTATCTCTACCAATCATGGGGATACTTCTAAATTTTTCTCCTTCTAGAGCTTTCCCCTTTCCCAGTTAGGTGTTCAAATTTACTCTGCTCTAGTCACTGAATGACAATGATGCCTTTGTATTTTGACAATATTCTGGCTTTCATTTATTTACTTTATTTATAGTCCATCCTTTTCACTGATTCTCAAGGGTTGGTTACACGTGTAAAACAATGATATCCATGTGTTTTCTGTTGTGGTCAAATAGACATTCCATAGACCTGACTATTGTTGAGAAAATAGTATGCAGAAAAAAATAATTCTTCCTCCCTGTCACACACTCCACTGAACCACCCCCCCATTTGTATCCTCTCCCCTGTCCTTGACAGCTGTTAATTAGAGTTAAACTGTGAGAGATCTGTTCAATGATTTTCCAATATAATTTATATTTGACCTTTAAAAAGTCAGAAATTTAAACTTAACATGGGACAAGAGATGCACTCAAATAAGCAAAACATAAAGGTGAAAGGTAATCCCCTGTGCAAGCACCAGTCGCTTCTGACTCTGGGGTGACGTTGCTTTCACAACATTTTTATGGCAGACTTTTTATGGGGTGGTTTGCCATTGCCTTCCCCAGTCATTTACACTTTACCCCCAGCAATCTGGGTACTCATAGAGTACCACGTTACACTGCAATATGAAGCAAGGAAGGTTAAGGAAGCGGAGAAATTAACTATAGACTGAGGCAATAAGACCAGTAAGCACAACACTTCCATAATGAACCAAGTAAAGAACCAAAATCCAAGGTTTTTCATAGAATTAGAAAAGAATGAAATTTGGAATGAGAACAGTGAGAAATGTCAGAACTTAGCTAAAGAAATAAAGAGAAACAGAAAAAGGAATCAAAGGTGAGAAAACTGTGGTCGTTTTCGCACTCACCTTCCGCCGGCGCGACCCCCCTCTTCACCGCGCAGGATCTGCACGGATTTCGCACTAAACGCTGCGGAGCAGCCAGAAAAGCCGGAAGCTCCTAGCGCAAAAGCCGCTCAAACTGAAACCGCCAAAAAGCAGTTTGGCGTTTGCGCGGCTTTTGCGACGGGAGCTTCCAGCTTTTCTGGCTGCTCCGCAGCGTTTAGTGCGAAATCCGCGCAGATCCTGCGCGGTGAAGAGGGGGGTTGCGCCAGCGGAAGGTGAGTGCGAAAACGACCTGTGTGTAGAAAAGAGATGTTATCAATAGGGGGGGAAAGAATCTGAAATAGGAGGGCTCTGAGGAAATGCAGGCCAAGCTGTCTTCCATATGTTAAATTCAAGATACTGATCCAAAATCTGTTTAGAGAGAATTGTAAGACAGCTTTACATGTCACTAAGAAAACAGGGACTGGGGAGAAGGAGGGAACAGAAAGATAAAGCTAGATGCTGTCAGCAGAACAAGTGGCATTGTACTCTAAGCTATAAAATAGCATACCAGAAACAAACAGTGAAAAGCAAGGGGCAAAAACTGTGCCTGCCTGAAAAGTAGCAACAGAAAAAAATTAAAATAGCAGACAGCCATGTTGCCCCATTTAAAAATATATATTCAAAATAACAGTAGTACTAGCAGTAGTTGTTGTTGCTAACTGGTTGGTGCTGTTGCTAGAAGTGACTTTTTTCAGTTATGTGTAGCCTTCTAAGCTGGTTACTTACCAGGATCCTGCTGGCCTGGCTGCACTGATCCATGCTGCTATAACCTCCGGACTGGACTACTGTAACATGCTGTACACTGACATCTTGGAAGATCGAATTGCAACAAAATGTGGCAGCACATCTCCTGTCTGGGTTCAGCCACTCAGCACACAATTCCAGCACTTCATCAGTTGTGCTGGCTACCTGTTGCTTCCTGTCCGGATTCAAAATGCTGGTTATTACCTATAAAGCCCTTCACAGCCTAGGGACCTCTTATTTATCAAACTGCATCTCCCAATATACTCCCTTCTTCTAGTTACTTTTTTCAGACAGCTGCTTCCTCCCTTCCTTGCAACTGTCTATGCTAGGGCTGCCAGGGCTCCTAAGGATGTCAGCCTTCAGGTGAGGATCCCCTGGAATTACAGCTCATCTCCAGACTACAGAGATCAGTTCCACTGGAGAAAATGGATGCTTTGAAAGGTGGACTCTATGGCATTGTAGCCCACTGAGGTCTCTTCTTTCCCAGGCTCCACTCCCAAATTTCCAGGAGCTTCCCAACCTGGATCTGCTAACTCTACTCTTCCATGCCCTGCTCGTGGCCAGAATAGACATCAAAACCCTACCTGCTATGGTGGGAGCGTGCCACTGACAGACTCAGTTACCCACTGCCACTTAGTAAAGTGATAGAGGGACATGCAAGGGTGGGAGGAATACACATTGTTCCAAGACTGCAACATCCCCTCTGGCAAAAAAAACCCCAAAGTGACATCATTACATTGATATAACACCTCCAAGACTCTGGTAAATACAGAAGTGACATTGTGGCATTAGAACAACCAGTGTTTTGGTTGGTTGGTTGTTTTTTGAGAAAAAGCCCAGCAGGAGCTCATTTGTATATTAGGCCACACCACCTGACCTGAGAGTATGTGGCTGCCACATAGTGGGGTGAGCCAGCCAGAGCTCTGCTCTTGTGGACTCCAGCAGAAAAAAAAGCCCTGAGAACAGCACATATTTGCATGTCTCTGTCCCCATACACTTCCTAGTCTTTGCAGCCACAGCAAGATCACTTGCCTTTTTCCTGGTGAACCAGATCCTTTGGAATGACCTGCCAGCATGGGTGAAGGCATCCAGGAAGTCATGGAAGGCAGATCTTTCATAAAAAGCATTTGAAGCATTTCCCCAGGAGATTTAGCTGTGAGTTTGCTGATCCTGCGTGTCTTAATCTTTGCATGTTTTAAATCTGAATGCTTTTAAACTGGTAAACGATATATTTTGATTTTTTATAAATTTCATTGATTGGAATATTGTTTATGCCCTTGCAACTCGGTTGCAACATTGTTTTCCACTTTGAGTCCAAGGAGACAAGGCAGGATACAAATATTTTAGTCAATAAATAAAGGTATTGGAACCAAATAAAATGTTACAAAATAGTAATCAAACTTTTGATTTCCCAGAAGTCATTAGAAAGCCAATATGTTAATAAAGTTTGCCATCCTAGTCCAGGCCAGCCTGATCTAATCAGATCTGGGAAGCTAAGCAGGATTAACTCTGGCAAGTACTTGGATGGGAGACCTCCTTGGAATATCAGAGCTGAAGAGAGTGGCAGGCTTTATCCAGCCACCTCTCTGAAGGTCCTCCATGCCCCCAGTAGTGTTCAGCCATCAGAAGTCACCGTGACTTCCAGATGCACACACCCACACAAAAATAAAAATAAAAAGTTTGCCATCCTAAACACAATGCCTAAGAAATAAGTCCTATGAAATTCAGTGGTATTTTCTTCTGAATATACTTAAAATGACGTTGTGTGTGTTTAAAATCTCCCTTCTTACACCATTTTTTCCCATTAAAACCATCAGTTTTGGTGTAAATCTCACCTCTTCTGTGTCATTCACTACATACCCATGCTTTCATTCTTCACTTTTTCTCATTTTTTTTGTTTTATTTTGTCATCCTCAATGTGTAATTGATTCTTTTACTTCTTTTTTCTACCTTATGAGCCATTTGTGTATCAGAGGTCTTTTCTGCTGTTTGTTCCCTTGTTCTCCTCCTCATAATAGCATTCCTGTCTTTCCCTCTGTTTTACCAAATCTTCACTCTTCCTTGTTTTCCTTTTGTTCTCCAGTTTCTGCTTCTGATGCAATTTCACTTCGCTCCAAGCCCATTATTTACTTCCTTGATTGAAGTTCTTCCCATGTTTACCATAAATATTTGCTACACTCTTTCCTTTTTTACTCATGTCATTTACATTTTTTTTCCATTGTCAAAATTACTTCTTAGCATTGCCAGGTCCCTCCTGGCAGCTAGTTGGGATAAGGGGAATTTACCAGGAGCAAGAGAAATGCTCAGGCCTAATCACTGGTGTCACACAGGAAGTGACATCATCATGTCAGCAGCACTTGGTATTTGGGCAAAAACTCTATGATGAAACTGACTTCTACCATATATCAGTGTTGCCCAAAAATCAGAGTGTTGCCCAGATGTTGCTGGTGTAATGACGTCACTTCCTGTGCAACACTGGTGAGGAGACCTGGGCCTTTCTCTGGCTCTCAGTTATTCCCCCTGCCAGCCAGCTGATTAGCAACTGGGGAGCAGAGCCTGGAGGCAGTGAATTGAACCTCCACCAGGAGGGTCTGGCAACCGTATTACTGTTTCCCCATATCTTAAGAATATCTCCTTTACATCTCTGTTATTCTATGTCTCTTCTGTTTTCAGTCTATTTAAGTCATTTTTCTATTCTTGTTTCCTTAAATTTGTTTCTTCCAGCTTCGATGCATTTCAGTCCAGTTTTCAGCCTCTTTATTCTGCAAACTGTTCTCTTCAGAATTTCTGATGACCTTCAGTACCCTAAGCCAGAAGATCTCTTTTCTAGTCTTATAGTGCCATTCTTGAGAGTAAGCCACATGGAATAGGACTGAGTATGGAGAGCTACTTGAGTAACTGCATATTACAATGTTAAAAACTAACCTTGTAGAATGAGTTATAGCATATGCAAACATTTTATCAACTAAAATGTAGAAATGAAGCAGCACGTAAGGTACATATGCCATATGGATATAAATTTTGAGTTACATGCCTATTTTTAAAAAACTGTTCATTTCCTGAGTGTGGATATGATTCATTGTTTTTCTAAGGACAGCATTTCAGAATCTTTGCAGTCCTTGCACATTCATCTTGAAGTGAGATATCATCTTGACAGAGATGCCCTTCCCCTTCCAAGAAGTGGCTTTGCTTCCTGGTTACCTCCCCCCCCTGTCCAAATGGCATCACTTTTGTTTGAGGAATCAGCTGAAGCATAATTCCTGCTGGCTAACACTCACTAATTGGGACAATCCTCGCTACAGAACTTTGAGAATGTAGGATACCTAAAGATCAAGCAATCCCAGAAAGGAGATCTAAGCCTATATTTTTGTTTTAAAATAACTATTATAATGTGGAAAAGAGAGAAATCTCATTTCTTCTTTCCTAATAGTGCAACCTTAGATTTAAATGACTTGCAGCTTTGACTGCCTGTCATTTCTTCAGAAAGCACATTCCTGGGGCATCTTCTTTGGAGGGCTGTAACTCAGAACCTCACAAATTCAACCCTTACCAGATTTGGAGGGCTCGTAGAGAAGAGGCAACTAGAGATCCCCTGCAAGTTTGGTGTCTCTAGCTTGCCTAGGAGCCTGAACCTCCTGAACCTGTGCCCAACTGCTGGTCATTTTGACTGGCGTAGGTTCAGGAGCGTATAGAATAGATCCTGTGCAAGCTAGAGTCAGGAAGGTGGTGGTGGTTTCAGTCCTCTTCCCTCGGCCTCCAAGTGTGCTCCCCCCTTTGAAGTTTTGTAAACATTTAGATCGAGTGGAGATAGTCTGGCAATGTATTTGTTCATGAACTGCTACAAACCGCCATGACCAGCTAGAAACTTCATGTTGGCTGATCTGTCATGAATTTCATTTTGTGAACCACAAACCAGCTGATCTGCCCTGAATTTCATTTTGTGAACCACAAACCAGACAAAATTCATCACAAACTTTAGTTCGTAAGCCTGTTTATGCCCATCTCTAGATAAGAACATGATAGCATATCAAACTTATCATAGTTTTTACACAACAGAAACTTATATCAGCCAAAAATATATTGTATACATTTAATATCACCTACTCCTAATGTTTCAAATTTTATGACTATCTCAGAAAGTGGTTGTAATATGCTGTGATATTTGTAATGTTAAGCATTCAAATGTTGTAGAGCTGAGTGTCTTAAACAGAGGTGAAAAACTCATGCTATATTTCTTGATGGCATTCACCTAGCTCTCACATAACCTGCATGTGTAGATTTATTCAGGCACTGTAACACAGGATTTGCACAGCCTCACACCCAGATACATACATTCTTTTAAAATTAAAATCAGAGCATATCTAAGGAAATGCCTACATTCATGCTGATCTGTCTACTCCTTGTTCTGCATTGAACATATTATATAAGCTACATATCTGGGATGTGAGTGAGTCTGCAAGCAGAAAAAAAATGTCAAAAATTCTATTTTCTTTACATAATGGTAACATTTGATTGGTATGGGCAAGGGAAAAACATGTTTTAAGAGTTAAAAGTTGTGGAAAAGGAAAAAAAGATTGGAAACAAACTGTGGTGAAATATTTGATCTTATAATGGTATCTGAATGACCATTCAACCATGTGTGTGTGTGCTTATACATACACATATTTGCACATAACAGTGCATAAAAGCAGTGCTGGAGAAAAGAAAAGTTGTATGTTTCAATAGGTGCATAACATGGCATAATGGGTAAAGGCTATAAGATTCCATTTATTGTGGTGTCCAGTCTGACTCTGCAGAATCCTTCACAAACCATCTTAGCAAATGTGAAAATCTTGCTTGAAGGATATTCTGTAATATTTTGCTGTGGTAATTAGCATCTGAGTCACAGTTGTGCATGCCAATCAAACTCCCATCATCTCTGGCTTAACACTTCCCCGCTACTTTGTTGAGACTGCTCTGATTTGAAGTGTCATTCTAATCTTAATGCATCCTAAATAACAGCCAGGAACAGTAAGGTGTTTTTAAGACCATCATGACTGTTTGGGTTTAACAAATTCGTTTAACAAACAAAATTTTACAATTTAATTGATTTTGTATCTATTTACAGCTGTTTGGATGTAGTGTCCTGTTTTGGTGTATCTGTGTTTCATGTGTTTATTCAAAATGTTAAAATCTTAATTAGTAAACCTAGTGAAGCTGAAGGTTAAAACTTTAGGAGCCTGGTCCAGGGGCTTCCTCTGCATGCAGGAATGCAAACTGCACCTTGCTCCATTGCACACTAGAGTTTCCTCATTAACTTCAGCACTGTTGGTGAGTCTCATCCTTCTCTGCATACACTTCACCTGCCTCTGAAGTTTATGGAAGTTTAAAACACCTGAAGTTCTGTATGCATGCTGTAGTAGCCAATTTGGTGTAGTGATTAAGAGTGGCAGACTCCAATCTGGGAGAACTGGGTTTGATTTCCCACTCCTTCACATGTAGCTGCTGGTGTGACCTTGGCTCAGTCACAACTTCTCTCAGAGCTCTTCTCTGAAGAACAGTTCTAGAAAGAGCTCTCTCAGTCTCACCTACCTCACAGGGTGTTTGTTATGACGCAGGGAAGGGAAAGGAAATTATAAACCACTCTGAGAAGTGGAGGGTGGGGTATAAATCAACTCTTCTTCTCTTCTAGTACACATCTTTGGATCAGAATCAAAGACTCAAGTAATTGCAAGGTGATCTTGATCCAGATTCTATTTCAGCCTTATTTCCCCTATTAAACTGGAAGTCTGCTTAGATGGAGGAAGAGCCCCGTGGAGCAGAGTGGTAAAGCTGCAGTACTGCAGTCGGAACGCTCTGCTCACGATCTGAGTTCAATCCCAGCGAAAGCTGATTCAGGTAGCCAGCTCGAGGCTGACTCAGCCTTCCATTCTTCTGAGATTGGTAAAATAAGTACCCAGCTTGCTGGGGGGGAAGTGTAGATGACTGGGGAAGGCAATGGCAAACCACCCCATAAAAAGTCTGTCGTGAAAACATTGTGAAAGCAGTGTCACCCCAGTTGGAAACGACTGGTGCTTGCACAGGGGACCTTTCCTTTTCCTGCTTAGATATCTGTGATGAGGATGAATTAGGCCAAAGCTATAATGCACATTTAACTTCCAAAGTACAATATACATTAGTTATGCAAATAATAACTGTAAACTGCATGATGAAATAGAACTAACCAGGGATTTTTTGGAAAAAAAATAATTTGATCAGCCTGAGTTTAAAAAATGTATGTTTGTCTATCTTTAGAAACAAATAAAAATTTTAGATGCTATCATCTAAAGTTAAGTTAAAACGTAACATCTTGCCATAAAAATGCATGGCCATATATGAAATGCATGAACTTGAAGTGATAGCAGGGGAGAGACATGGCTGCTGAAATATTTTAATCTGCTTTTTTCCGGTCTTGGCTTCCCATAGAACTGCTTAGCTCTTGGAATCAAGGTTGAGCTGGCTGTGAATCTCAGCAGGTGACAGATGACTTAAGTAATGGAGATCAATAAGTAGGAAGCACATAATTCAATTTGCTTGTGGCATGACTGAGCATCAGCTGGAGAAAAGGGTGTAGGACATTTGTAAATGTGACCATTTTATAGGGTGACAACTGTATTGTCGTTTAACATCCTAGAATCTGCCTGTAGGATCTTTGCATATTATGTCGTTAACTAGGCTTCTCTATGTTAGTGACCTTTAAAAATACTTATACAGTGCCATCCTGAGCAGGGTTACTCTTAAGTCCAGTGAAATCAGTGAACTTAGGCCGGAGTAACTCCACATAGGACTACACTGCTGTTCCTCAAAATATAACGTGTAAAATAATTGCTGGTTATAAGTATGGCAAGGCACATCCACTTTTTAAGGGATTTTTGTTATAAAGATGCTTCATTGTAAGAGAGCTTTGCTGCCTTCTTATTCATAGACTTGCCTCTGGGCAAGGGCATCAGCCACTGTAAATGCCACTTAACAAGATATATGCAGTTGTATCTGGCAAGAATTTGGTGGAGAATATGGAAAGGAAGCAATGCCACAAATGCACTCCTCTTATTCTGAGAGGTGCTATGTTACAGTAGCTAAAAGGTGAAGTTTAACTCTGATGGGTTACAGACAGAAACATACAGTGTTAGAATTGGAAAGTACATTGGAGGTCATCTAGTTTAACCCCTGTACAGTGCAGGAATGTGCATGTACTACATCCCAACTGATGGTCTTTGCTTAAAGACTTCCAATGAAGGTCCTTAAGAAATGGCCAGTTCCCAAAGACAGTCCACTACTTCCCAAAGCAGCCTGTTCTGTTAATATAGTTCTTACCATACAGAAGTTTCTCCTAATATTTATCAGAATCTGCTTCGTTGACATTTATGCCCCACTTGTTCTAGAACAAAGTTTAAAATCAGAGGTTCAGTCTATGGTTGGGTGTGACTGGTCTTTTGAAGGGCAGCGTGAAAACTATGGAATTTCCCCAAAAGAGACTTGCCTCACTCCATATCTCATAGGCCTTAGGTGGCAATTTGTTCCTGAAAATTAATTAGTTTACCATAGCTGCATTTGGACTTCAGAACCAGTTGTAGTCAAACTAAGAGTTGCAGTGATGGACACATGAAATTTGCTGTGCCTGCTTATTTACCTGTCCCTCCTTCCCTTACATATGGAAGGTGATTAAGGTTTGTAGGCTTGAAAGGCCATGAAACACAGCCCAGTTCCCCAAGACATTGAGCTTGGCAACTGGGAAAGTTTGATTGTCTCACACTAGGCAGGATTCCAAATAGGGTTGCTGGGTCTGTGTTGAAAAACACCTGGAGATTTTAGGGGTGGAGCCAGGAGAGGGTGGGATTTAGGGAGGGGAGGAGCCCCAGCATGGTACAATGCCATAGAGTCCACCCTTCAAAGCAGCCATTTTCTCCAGGGGAGCTTATCTCTGCCATCTGGAGATCAGTTATGAAAGTGGGAGATCCCCAGGCCCTACCTTAGGCTTCCCAACCCTCCCGCTCTGGCGGGAGTCCCCTGGGTTTGCAGCCTCATCTCCCGGTCTTCAAGAAGTGGGAAGCGGGGGGGAGAACATACCTGTAGGCTTCATTATAGAGCTCCTGAGCCGTTTGTAAAATGTCTGCCCCTTTAAGGCTGGGCAGGGAGCAGGAAGGGCTTGGGAGAACAGCCCCGCCCTTTCTTTTGCTTTCACTTTCAAAGCAAGAGTTCTCCGGAAGAAGATCTGGTAAGTGTGTGTGTGTGTGTGAGAGAGAGGGAGGGGGCAGGGGATTCCCTGGTTTGGAGGCCCTCCCCCCTTTTAGAAAGCGTGTGGGGGGGAGGGAAATGTCTACTGGGCATTCTATTATTCCCTATGGAGAACGATTCCCATAGGGAATAATAGGGAATTCATCCGTTGGTATTGGGGGCTCTGGGGGGGCTATTTTTTGAGGTAGAGGCACCAAATTTTTAGTATAACATCTAGTGCCTCTCCCCAAAATACCCCCCAAGTTTCAAAACGATTGGACCAGAGGGTCCAATTCTATGAGCCCCAAAAGATGGTGCCCCTATACTTCATTATTTCCTATGGAAGAAAGGAATTTTAAAAGGTGTGCTGTCCCTTTAGATGTGATGGCCAGAACTCCCTTGGAGTTCAATTATGCTTGTCACATCCTTGTTCTTGGCTCCACCCCCAATGTCTTCTGGCTCCACCCCCAAAGTCTCCTGGCTCCACCCCCAAAGTCCCCAGATTTTTCTTTAATTGGACTTGGCAACCCTACCCTACCTGGAGGCTGGCAACCCCAATCCCAGTTTGTGGGAAGAAAATTCATTCGCCCAGTCGCCTGCATGGGATTATCACAGTAATCTAGAGTTTGTTTCAAAGCTTCTCAAACCTGGCTGACCTGTGCTTTGCATGCAATGTGAGGAGGGAAAAGAAGAGGAAACATACAGGCATACCAGACTATCTGGGCGTTTTCGCACTCACCTTCAGCCGGCGCGACCCCCCTCTTCACCGCGCAGGATCTGCGCGGATTTCGCACTAAATGCCGCGGAGCAGCCGGAAGAGCCGGAAACTTCTGTCGCAAAAGCCGCGCAAACGGAAACTGCTTTTTGGTAGTTTACGTTTGAGCGGCTTTTGTGCTGGGAGTTTCCGGCTCTTCCGGCTGCTCCGCGGCATTTAGTGCGAAAACCGCGCAGATCCTGCGCGGTGAAGAGGGGGGTCGCGCCGGCTGAAGGTGAGTGCGAAAACGCCCTCTGTGTTTGTGTCCATCAATGCAAACCCGAGTTGAGCTTCAGCAATTTGTGATTTCTGAATGCCATCAGTGTGCAGGATTATTGTATTTTATGAGCTATTTAGTGATGTTTAACTGTTATTTTCCTGCCAGTTATTGTTGATATTAGCCTTTTAATGATTGTGCTGTTTATACTATCAGAGTTATATTGGTTCTTGTGGTGGGATCAAAAATGGATTTACACACAACCTGAACAAACTACAGTTTCAGCCCTCAGATTATGTGTCCTGTACATTTAAAAAAACAAAGTCTAAATTTCAAGTGTTACACATTTTTGGTAGTGCTGTGGGGCCTCTTTAACTTGACCTGGTTTAGGGCCCTAGCATGTCTCAATCCAGCACTGGGAGGTAACAGGAATATCTTAAACTGATCCATCAAAACAGTAGGATGTGGCTTGGGTGGGATGGGAGGCTGAAGACAAGTGGGATGGAGCCGAATATTATGTATAGTTCTGCCTCATTTCCTTCCAAATGGTATTCTAGCTTCAGTGAGCGGATCCTTGTTAGTGTAGCTGGATGCTCAAGCTGTAGCACACAATCACGCTGTTCTTTCTATTAATAAACTCTGCAGTCAATTGTGTTTGTCAAAGGAAAAAAAGACCTACTCATTCCAATTCAGTCCTAGCCACTAATATTCATCAATATTCTCCCCCCCCCCTTGTGTTTCTAGGGACGACGAGGCAAGCCAGGAATACCCGGGAAACAAGGACCACCAGGGCTTCCTGTGAGTAACCAGCAGGGATAGTGCAAAACTCAGTTGAGTTGGGAATTTGTAGCAGTTGATCCAAGAGCAGCAAATAAAATTAACAGAGCAGATCTCTGTTTTCTTCTTTGGTATCCAGCAGGTGTGACAATGTGAAACAAAGACTGTGAGATAAGCACAGGCTCGTGTAGAAGTGTGGGGGGATGGTACAGGTTGGCAAGCAGCATCACTTCTGAAAGTACTGTAGAAATAGTGGGATTTGTTAGCATTTCAAAACAGCGAGCTATGTACATTATCTGAGGGATATTGTTAATTCAGTTTACCCAAACTGATGATGCTGTGTGTTCAAAATTGGATAATTTCTGTCTCAGAGGGGTAATTTCAAAGATGAAGGGCTGTGCGATGAGCTTGCCAACTGTCTGAATGGTGGAGAGGATTATGCCCAATGCTGGAAAGAGCATTCAACTGTAGATCAAATGAGTTTGCTGAAGAATTAAAGAAGATTAAGAAATACATAAGTGTATGAAAGGAATTGTAATATGCATCACTAGAGGTTTTAATTCAGATCTAAGCATTTTGGGGTTGTTTTCCTCCCTTACAAGATATACACGGTTCAGAATTTGAGCTTGATCATATTTCCCACTCTGAGGACTCCTCAAAGCATGGAATGGAGGCAGTCTTTGGAAAGATATCATGATGTTAATGATTCAGTGGAATCCTTTTTTGCCATACCCAGTTTGATTACATGATGTCTGGAGGCTCACAAATTCACAGAATGTACAAAGGCAACGTGTATTCTTTTGGAGTAGACAGATTTCATTATTTTAATGGGATTGATTATATGCAGTCCTTTGTGGATTTTATTCTGAAAGGGTTTTTTAAATATCTTTTTCAGTTTTGTGTGATAGACTAACAAAGAGATCAATTTGGGTTCCTCTGAAATTACTGTTTCTGCCTTTTCAAGGTTCTGTTACTAAGTATTTAAAGTGTTAGGGTATGGTTCATACCCAAATGGATGTACACCCTGCACCAGACTGATCCCTCTTTAATATAATAGAGCCCTGGTCCCTTCCTCCTTCGGCATGCATTCACAAGCATTTAGGAAAACTGTGTGTCTGGGAAATACAGAGAATTATAGGCCCATACAGGCCTCCCATAACTGACAGCTTGCTGTGGGGAGAAGGGAAATCAGCTGGACTTTTGATTCCCCACCCCATTTGTTGTAATCTACAAGGCAACAGAGGTTCCAGGATGGAAGATCAAAATAACTCAGCTGGGAGTCAGCTCCTGATTCCCCCCGGCCCCCCAAAGAACTGTTCTGGGTACAGAAAAAAAATTCCCCAGTAGGAGCTCAGATTGACTCTCAGCTGATCCCTCAGCTATTGGTAGTTAGCTCCTAAATGACTGCAAGTAGTCTGTTCCTGCAATTCACACAAACAAGTTGGGAACATTAGAGCAGCCAGTCAATTAATCGGATGCCTGATGGCTACTGATGAACAGGAAGTGAGCCATCTTAGTGGGTGTGTGAGCATTTGCAATGTGCTTTGCAGTGTAGAGAAGAAGCTGTGTTATACCCTAAGCACCTGTCTGGGAAACAATCATACATGGAGGGGGCATGGGAAGGCATTGACGATGGAGTGATTTCATTTCTGAGTTTTCTGCAGAAGTTATACCACTTCCTCTCTAGGTATAGAGAAACCATAGAGCTTCCAGCAATTCCTAGAGAGGCATTAAGGGATTTCTGGGTTTTCTTCAGGAGTGATGTCACACTTGCTGGCAGCTTTTTTTTTTTTAACATGAGGACTGGCCCCATGAAACAGGAGCCAGGGGGTGGGGAATACCCACTGGTGGGAAAATGGCAACCCTATGTTGCACAGAACCAACATCTACTGGAGAATTTTACAGTAAGT
The DNA here is from genome assembly GCF_032191835.1 of Heteronotia binoei. Classification (NCBI taxonomy): domain Eukaryota; kingdom Metazoa; phylum Chordata; class Lepidosauria; order Squamata; family Gekkonidae; genus Heteronotia; species Heteronotia binoei. The sequence goes on from NC_083223.1 coordinate 71,113,305, forward strand.
ATGTAGTTTTTACCTTTCTTGGTACCTTACTGGATCCTAACTTTGGTAATACTTGACAATTATTCTTTGGCAGCAATAGGAAAAGGGAGGTCCTATAATTAAAGGTGGGTCTCTCTTTTCAGTATTGGCTTTTTCTTGGACTCATCAACATATTTGTTCTTGAGGCCCAGGAAGTAATTCTGAGTGTGTGTCCTGTTTTACATTTGATCTGATGCATGTGGCAATGGACTTAAATGTGAGTCCTAGATCCAGCAGATTTCGAGATAGAGAAATCCACTATGGCTGGTATTCCACAGTCTTTCTCAGAGTGTGTCAACTCCTTATGGCCCCAGCATATTCTGGAGACTGTGGTGAGGTCCTCTCTTTCTGATTGGGATGTAGGTTCCACAGCTGGGGACATGGTCACTTGGCTTGTTCCTCTGTCTTTCCATTTGATTCTCTGAAAGTTGATGGGTCATGATAATGTGCATTTAGATGCACATCCAATTTGCCCTATCCTCTTTTAAACTAAAAAAAAAAAAAGCTCAAGATCAGAGCCCTGTGGGGCAGAGTGGTAAAGCTGCAGTACTGCAGTCTGAGCTCTCTGCTCACAACCTGAGTTCGATCCTGGTGGAAGCTGGTTCAGGTAGTTGGCACAAGGTCGACTCCACCCTCCATCCATCCGAGGTCGGTAAAATGAGTACCCAGCTTGCTGGGGGTAAAGTGTAGATGACTGGGGAAGGCAATGGCAAACCACCCCATTAAAAGTCTGCCAAGAAAATGTAATGTTTTTACCTTTTTTTTTAGCAGTTTAAAGGATACTGTGGGGAAAATTATCTCAAGCATAATTCCTCCACTTTAGACCCTAGGATGAACGAAAGGAAATAACAGACTGCCTGACAGGCTAGCTTCTAGCTTCAATTAGAATAACACTCATCTGTACATACTCTCTGCTTAGAGTTACTATCTTCCTAGTGGGGCATGGAATTCTCCTGAAATTAAAAGTGATCTCCAGACTACAAAGATCAATTCCCTGAAGAAAATGGCTGCTTTGGAGTTGGCAACCCTGTCTCTGCTGCCAATATTTGCTGGCAGCATGAAGGCAACAATATGCATACATATCTTGAGTCTTATGAGTCCATCAGGGGGCTGCATTTTGAGGTTCCCAAAATGTTTGAGGTCCCCCCCCCCAGGAAAGTTGTTTCTATGGGGGGGGGGCTCATCCAGCTATAGCTTTCTATCCAATCCTGTTCCATCACCTGTTTCAGTTCTCAGCATATCTGTACATGGGGCACTCACTAGGGAAAGTGATATCTTCAGGCTTGTAACATTCTGCATTTCAAACTTTGCTGAATAATCATTGTGGGTGTCCTCACAGTCATTTGGAGAATTCCCACGCTTCTCCTAACACTGGTGCCCCAGAGGGTCACTTGTTAAACTGGATTAGAAGGGTGTCTAGTTTATTTTGCTTTACCGCTGGGGCTGAATGTACCCCAGACACCAACAAAATCAACAGCTGCTCCCACCTGCTGAATGAAAAGGAAAGACTCTTTTCTTTAACCACTGTCCCCTGAAAGGTTAACATAGCCTTCTTTGGTAACTTGAACAAAAGGGTTAAGGAACTAACCTGGCGTGAGATAAGAATAGAGAGAATCCCACTTCCCATCGCCAGTTGAAACATGCAGGTTTTCTTTAACAACATCAGGGTTGTTAATACACTGAAAGACTGAAATTGCAATCAAAAAATCAAAGAGAGCAAAATATTTATGTATTTAAAACATTTAAATGCTGCCTTTCTACCCAGTTCAGGGTCTGCAAGGACACAACTTCCATCTATTTCAGGGTATCCAAGGAGGCAAGTTGTCCTAACATGGATGGCCCTTTATACCCCGATATCAGATCTTGGAAGCTAAACAGGGTCAGACCTAGATAGTATTTAAATGGGAAACCAGCAATTAATCACAGGGTCACTATGCAGAGGAAAGCAACAGCAAACCACCTCTGTTAGTCTCTTGCCTTGAAAATCCTATATGGTCTCACCATAAGTCGATTCATGCACACAAAGAGGCAAGTTGTAGCTTTTAATCTTTGCCCCAGTTTAATACAGTAGCCAAGTAGGTCAGAAGATCCAATGACAAAACGAAGTAATAGTTGGAGTGAGAAACGTGTGAGTCTCTCCCTCCCTCCTCCTGGCAGAAGCTGTAGTGTGGATTCCAAGGACCAAAACTTCTGCTAACTCCAGAGAGAAGGTCCTTAACAAAGGGCTTGGTTGTATATTTATAAGAAATTTGACTATGAAATTAATGCAATGGAAGAAACTGCTCTAAGAAAATTCAGTAGTTACGGCAGGACAATTACAGGCTTGACAAGGCAAGATGGGGCTCATCCTATGTTATGCATGTTCAGTATCTTGCTCCTCAAAAATATACAAATGTAACAATTTCCAGAGGATTTTTATATAATGCCTATAATTTAATATATTATATTTCTACTGATTTGTGACTATTTTTTCCCAGTCTTTCTGTAGGACAGGAATAGTGTGCAACTGTGCCTACCCTGAGCTTCAAATGATCTTGACTATTAGATTTTTGTAGCAAGGATATTGCTGGACATAGTAACAAATGCAGCTGTGAAGCGGATGAATAAATGGGGATATACAAGGCCTTCACTTAAGCACAGACAAAAAGAACAAACAACATAAATATATCTGTGGAAAACAAAACAAAGATAGTGACCCATCGAGTGCCCCCATTTATCTCCTTGAAAACAAGAGGGTAATAATTCTACTTGACATAGACATATTGAGACTATTCTGGGAACACAGTTATAAGTTTAAGGCAAAATCTTTTAAGATAAAAAAAAAAATCAGCAGAACAGAAAGCACTGGAAGGTTAAGGTTTATTAAAACATGGGTGTTTTTAAAAATGAAACTGTGATAAGGAAATTTGCTGAGATTTTTACCTGGTACCCGCCCTACATTTTCCCTTCTGCATTATACAAACAGCAAGTATGGCACTCTGTCTCAAAGCATTAAAGATGTATTGCCTTTTTAAAATCCTAAGGAAAAAAGCAGGGCGCCTGTGTAACCTCCATAGATGTAAACACAAGGCAATGCTATGGTGATGGAATCCATTGGACTCTCTTTTGCTCTTTCTCCCTATTTAGCAATAAAGACCAATAAAGACTTTGTTATGTGGCTGGGGGAGGGAGATTATAGTGGGGGCTGCAGAGAGGGGGAAGAGAACTAGAGTAACTGTCAGTAGTGAGGAAGGGGATGTTTAACTTTTACATTTAGTGCCTAGATCTCCCCTCTCCCCAACCACTATTTGCCCAACAGGGGAACAAATACCTTTATCACAGCTTTCCCTGCATCTCATCTCACCAAAATTTGGCCCAAAAGAAGAGAAGTTGCTGTAAGAAAAGTTATAAAATTGGTATCAACAATAAACTTGGAGTGAAACCAAATGTTTAATAAAAAGACATACAACATCTATCCCTGTGGATCCTTTAGCCACATTCCATGAAAGCCATGGGTCATACAGTGGTTAGCGAATTAGAAAAATCAGAGAGAACCAGATTCAGAGCTTCACCTTGCCATAAAATGTACTTGATCATCTGAGAAGACTGTTGTGAGAATTTGCTTGGGAAGCCAAGTATGGAGGGCTGTGGAAGCAATCGCTCTGAGGATGGGCCCGTTCTGAGTAGAAAATCTTTATTGTGAAAGTGATTCTGTGGTGAGAGGATGTATACATACAAAGCAAGCCAAAACTATTCTTCAGGAGAAAGTGAACACATTTTGTGACTTAGATTTGCATTTAGAATTTTTATAGCAAAATTTAGGCCATCTGTAACCCTGCTTGTTCCTGCTGAGGCTTATCAGCCCTGGGCTCCGTTTCTGGCAGATGTTGAATGATTTAAGACCATTTCCGTTGATTGTAGCCACCACATAATTGGTTCAAAGCAAACTAGCTGAGGAAAGAGGGCAGCTAACTTGGACTATTTTATGTCTAAAAGTACTCTAATTCTCCCCAGACTAAATCCAAATTGTACAGAAGCCATGTTATTTCACTCAGATTGCTTTTTCTTGAACCTTAGGGTATATATATCTTTTTGTTTAAAAAATCAGTAATTATGAACAACAGTTGTGATTCCCTTCTGATGCCAAATTCCTGGATTCTCTTTTTTTCTTTTATTGTTTAAGGCTGTGTTTTGTTATTTCAGAGTTAGAAATATCATTATTCAGCTTAGTTTCCTGCTGAAACCACCCAAGAGGCTGTTTTTTTAAAATAGAGCAGCAGCTCCCTCTACTGTTTCTGCAGTCACATTCTCCTTATAAATAATACAGAAAAGTTTTCTTGGAACAGCTTGTTAGGAGTATTTAAAGTTTCAAAGTTGGCCTCATAGACTAAGAAACAAAGTCTGCAAAAGGATAGCTTTTATTGGAACTGTTAGTCATTGAAAAGCAAGCTTCAGAAGGACACATAAATGGTCTCATCAAAACAAGTTATGATGCATGCTTAGACATCCCACGTTAGTGCGGCAGTATTTAAAGATCCTATACCATATGGTAAGGACCCACATGATTGGTCTCTTTCTTATAACTAATCTGTAAACTAATTAGCAAGGTACATTTTCAAAACTTCTAGCACCTGGCTAGGAGCGTGATGATCTATAGAAGATCTTTAAAGCAAATTAAAATGTTAAATTAGATTACAAAAATGTACCCTATGACTTAAGGAACTCAGGTTACACAAACCCTCCAGAGGCCTGGTTAGTAACTTTTTAAAAAACCCAAAATTTGAATCCAGTGGCACCTTTAAGACCAACAAAGTTTAATTCTGGGTATAAGCTTTTGTGTTCCTACATACTTTTTCAGATACATTATAATGTGTATGAATGCATATGAAGATAATGTATCTGAAGAAGTACCTAAATGTATTATTGCTTCAGACTAACACGGCTACCCATCTGAACCTTAAAAAAAAAAAAAAGAATTACTCTTAATAGTAGGCCAACTGCAACCCTCTTTTTGTGTCAATTCAGGCACAACCACTTTAGCAACTGGCTGCTAACAGATTTTATTTACCTGTTCATCCAAAGCTGCTTGAGTCCTGTTGCTAAAACAGGTCTGAGCCATTTTTGAGGAAACTGCTTTCTTCTGTTTTCACCTCTTTGTTATATTTCTGACCTCTGTGGTGTGCTATTTAAAATGTCCATAGCACTTCCTACAATGCTGCTTTCCCCACTGCCCTTTTTTGCCATGCAATCTTTCTCACCCTTCATCCCTCCCCCCAAAAAATATGCTGAGTGCTATAGCGCTCAACCAATATAACATTTCAGTGTTATAGCAGGACCATTGAGATTCCTTGACTCCATTGACAGACTATATAGCTTTAGTGCTATAGTGCCCAACTCAGAATGCTTTTGGAGTGGAAGAACAAGGAAGATCATGCAGTGAAAAAGGATGGGGGGAAGCTGGCAGTTTGAAATGGCCATAGTGCTACAGAGACAGCTCATTTATGGGATGAAATTTACCATATGAAACCCCTGTCCCTGTATCACATTACTCCAAACCAAGTCAACAACAGATGATGTCTGGATTAGAACAGTAATGTGAAAAGGGCCTTAAGAGCAATGGAAATACTTAAATGTATCATCTGGATTTAGTAAACAACTGGTGATGTACAGCTAATGATAAGACATTCACTGCTGGGTTAATTTTCTGAAGATTTGTTTCACCCAGAAATTAGGATTGCCCAGGAGTGATTAAGGGCAGGGACCGGTACATTGGCATCATGCCAATGCACTGACATCACTTCTAGTGAAAACTGGAAGTGACATTATAGGACACTGTAGGATTTGCAAAAACTTTATTGTATTAGAGCATTCACAATGTCACTTCCAATTTTTACCAAAAGTGACATCAGCAACAGCTCACATCCCATTTTCCTCTCCATCATTTCTTCTCAGCAGTACTTCAGGTGCTAGTAGGCAAAACAATGGGATGCTAGGAGGTCTCCCCCTATATCAGGAGACCTGACAACCCTACAAGCAGAACATGAGCTTACTGGAATTTCTTTCTTATAAACGACAAGCAGGGACCCATCAAGAAACTTTCAGAGTGATGGAAGGAAGTCTTCTCTCCCTGTCATCTCTCCTATTGATAAAAGTCCTAAGGTACTGGTCACAAATTGCTTTCCTGCCCTTTGGCTGAGCTGCCTGTTGCTCAGTCTCAGTGGAGAGCAACCCCACCCTCCAGCCCCAGGACAGATGAGGATTGCGCCACTGCTTCACAGAGGAGAGAAAGAAAGCCTTCCTTTGATTGATTGAGGGAGGGAGGAGGAAGGAAAGAGCCAGAGAAAGCCTTCCCTCAATTGACTGCGGGCTCCCCCCTCCTTCTCTGGGGAGGGAAACAGCTAGAGAGATGGAAGAGTGGCATCCTGTGGCAGCAGACCAACAACATTTTATTCTAGGAATAAGTTTTTTTGTGCTTCCATACTTCAATACAGAAAGGAGGAAGGGGGGAAGGGAAAGTCAGAGAGAGAGAGAGAGAATGGAGTCCTGTGTTTAAGACCAATACCATTTTATTTCAGGTATAAGCTTTTGTGTACCTGCACACTTCTTCAGGGATACAGAGGAAAAGTGGGAGGGAAAACCAGAGCAAGCAAGCCAAAGAGAGAATCTCCTTTCCACTTCTTACCAATGGAGGGGGGGGGGGGGGACCGAACAGCACAGCTTGCATTCTTTATTAATGAAAGGTAGCAAGAGTCCAGAAGCACCTTAACTAACAAAATTTGTGGCAGCTTTCATGAATCACTGCTCACTTCTTAAGATACAGCTTGAATGTCAGTCCATCTGTCCTTCTATCTTGGAGTGTGAAATGATTTTAGACACCACATAACAATAGCAGGCATTGGTTATGAAGAAGAGACCTAGGTTTTAATTCAGTCCAGGAGGATGCATTGCCTTGAGCCTCATTATCAACTGCAATTCTGCATTCTCTATTTCTAATCTCCCTTTGAAATTCCTTTGTAAGAGAACTGCTACTCTTAGGTCAGCAACTGAATGTCCTCAAAGGTTAAAATGTTCTCCCATTGTTTTTTCAATGTCTTTTCAAGAAAAGAGCTGCCAGTGTGTTGCAGTGGAGGTTTCAGAATTTTTTCCTGATGGTACTCACCAGAACTGAGGACCAGCACCTTTTTCAGGGCTTTCTCAGGTTCTGAACTTCTGATCCTCATGTGCCAGCCTGCCTCACTCAGCCAGAAAAGCAGAGTGGACCCTCAAGAACAGCCTAATGAGGATCTGTTGGGAGAGGAGGGAATTGATGGGAATCGGCACAACTTTATAGATGAGTATTGGCACCCTTTTTCAACAACAAGAAAAGAACACTGAGGCCCTGTTCACACAGCGTGTTGAGTCCGTGTTAAACTGACCCGGCTCTGTTCCGAATATCTTTGTTCCGGATATTATCAATCAGACTGCCATACTGCAATTTGAATCACTCCGCGGTGAAAACGTCTTCTGCCATCCACATGATGCCACCATGCAGTTCTTTTTTTCTCCATTCTTATGGACATGTGCGCGCGATGTGCATATCATGCGCATATGTGCATATACACACATGCACGTAGGTTAAAACATTATGTGGTTATGCACATATCGCTAAGTAGTAAAAAAAAAAAGGTGACCGTAAACCGGATGTTTGAGGCTCTTTTTGCTCTGGGACAGCCTTCAGACATCCGGAAGTTGGTTAATATCGCAGCAGAACTATCCAGGTGGAGAAAACTACGAGGTGAAACCAGAGAACTCAAAAAACACCGCAAAGGAGCAGGTAACAAAATAATGCAGTTCCAAGAAAGATTGGGGGGGGGCTACCATGAGTTAATACCGGGAGGCAGATGTTGCTGTCAGATCAGCCACTTTTAATCCGGAAGGAAACAACAGTGACATCTGATTATACTGTGCGTTTGAACATGGCCTGATTATAACAAACAGAGTGTCTAAGGCTGGATGGGCTGTGAGCATTTCAGACTTTTGGAGAATGGGGCAATTTCTAGATACCATATTGAAAATGTTCCCATGTTTGAGAAAATCTAGCAATATTTGGTCAAATTGGTTGTTTTAAAAAATAATTTGCAAGACCATAATTTGTTTCTTTCATCCCATTAGTGCAGATGTGGCTCTTCTTGTGGCTCTTAGGAGTTTCTCTTTGATGTTGCTGCCCTGTTTAAGAAACCACACAAAAGATCTCCATGTTTCATTGCCATGTTGCAGGAAGGGGGTGAGGGAATTCCATTTACCAGTGGAGGCATGGAGTGGGTGGAAGTGGTGACTCAGAAATATTTTCCAGATGACTAGATAAATAGACTCTGCCTTTTAATTTTTATTTCTCTAATCCTGTGAAAGCACTTGAGAAATTTTAGGGTACCAGTATGGCAGCAGCATATTTTATACATTATATTGATTTAATTTACAGTATTTTGAGACAGTTTGGCCTTTGCAATCATTTCATCATTGCTGCAAAGGCAGATGTGGTTCAAAGCTTAAGATGCCATCTGCTAGGTTAGGAACATGAAAATTTAATTAGGTATCTAATTGTACCTTGGAAATATTTACCTCCTGTTCATTTGCAGCTCTATGCTCCTTGCCTTTCCCCCAAAATGCATGAGCATTTTTGGAACATAATCAGAGTACACCTTCAGCAAGGGACTACTTTCTGTTTGTGATTCAGTTATCTTCATTACATTTCTCTACACACACACAAACCAAAAAGAAACGCAATATAATTGAGCATTTCAGTGGCATGCATAAAGGATCAATTTTGAAATGTATTTAAAGTGGCAGATGTGCCATATTGCCAGAGTGAGATTGTTTCTTGAAAGACTGATCTCATGGTTTCCAGATGCCTGAACCAGAAAAGTGTGTGCCCATGTCAAGTGCTGTCAAGTTGCAGTCAATTTATGGCAATCCCATGAAAGGGACTTTCATTGCAGGAAAGAAGTGGAGGTGCTTTGTCATTGCCTTCCTCTGCAGAGTCTTCCTTGGTGGTCTCCCATCCAAGTACCAGCCATCCTTAGCTTTTGAGATCTGATGAGATCAGGCTATACCAGGGGTGGCCAAATTGTGGTTCAGGTGCCACATGTGGCTCTTTCACACATATTGTGTGGTTCTCAAAGCCCCCACTGCCCTGTCTGCTGGCTTGGAGAAGGTGTTTGTCTCTTTCAATCACTTCTCCAAGACAAGCCAGCTGGCAGCTGGGAGAATGGATTTAAAGTTGCTTTGGTTCCACCTTCCCATCCTTCCTTGCGGCTCTCAAACATCCGACATTCATATGTTGTGGCTCTCAAACATCTGAAGCTTATTCTATGTGGTTCTTACATTAAGCAAGTTTGGCCACCCCTGGGCTATACTGTACCATTCCACATTCCCTGAAACAGAAATACCCATGATATTGGAATGGAGCATTTAGTTCCATAATGCGTGCCCTATTGCATGAAGTGCTTTGAAACAATGAACTAGAAGAGGAAGCATACTGACAAAGGAGCTCAGAAGAGGTTTAACTTTTGTTCAGTCTAAAGAATACAAGAGTCTGTTCTGCTAAGCACTATTTTAATATATGTTTTATATAATGAATTTCTTTTGGTTACAATCACTGTAGGAATTAAGCATGTACTATATATTTATAAATATGCAATGGATCCTTACCAAGTATAAAATGTTATTTTCATTTTACAAAGGTAATAATGCAGATGAGTAGGGTTGCCAGACCTCCAGCCAGCAGCCTGCAACCCCCACTGCCAATCAGTAAGCAGGTGCAGGAAAAAGAATGCAGAAATTGCTAACAGAAATTGCTGTTCCATTGATGGCATGATATAATTTCTGTGGCAAACCTGGAAGTGATGTCATACCACTCTAGAGTTTATGCTGAATCATACAGTAGCCAAAATTACATCATACCATTGATGTAACAGTGTCCACCACTGTCCCCACCTTCCAGTTCCCCTTCCCCCGCATACACACACAGGGTGTCTGCCATCAGCCTTAGGGTCAGCAGATTTGTAGCCCATGAAAAATCACGCATGAAAATTCTGACAAAGCTTGCTATTAGAATCTGGGTTTATCTTGAAAAACTGTATATCGTATTGCTTCGAGGAAGGTTTTAAAGCCCAGATAAACTTGTTCATAATGGACTTCTTTGTTATATGGTGTCATGGCAAAGTGGATGTATGTATCTTTGATGCACCACAGAGTCACTTTATTACAGGATGGGAAAGAAGATCAGTGGCATATTGATGTAGGGTGCAAACAGCCATGTAATCATGCATTAAATATCAGAATGGATGATCTTTGCTATGAATTCTTGCAAAATTCAGGCCTAAGGTGAAAGGAAGCTTTATTCTCCACAATGCTGGAAATAACCATACGATTGTGCAAGATTAATGAAGCCAAGGAATTGTAATTTTAAGGAGTTATAGCGGATGTCCTCTCAGTTATTTGGGGGGTTTTTTGCCCCAACATTCAGTAGCTGAAATGAAAAAGGAAATTTGATTTAAGACAGTATTTACTGTCAGAATACAAACATTGGGCTATATCTTTAATTTCCAGTTCATTCTCTAGTCAAAAAGGGGAGGGGGGGTGATGACACATGAGAAGCTATCCACTATTGTGTTCATTTATGAAGTGACCCATAACCTGCATTACCCCTTTCCTGTAGCTTTGTTGTTACTCCTCTTTGTAGGGACACTATCAATTCTTTCTCATCCAGGGCAAAATATGCTTATCCAAGCTGGTAGGAATTATCTCTCTTGTATCCATAGACTTGGTTATCTAATTGTTTGGTATCTGAATTGCTTCTTGCGATGAACTTTTAGGATTCCTTATAGCAGTCTCAAGCCCTTAAATCTTCCAGTTCCGCAGTGAGTTTTGAAAGGACCGCTTTTCAGGGAATGCCACAATTAACAGGAAAGAGCTGTACCTCCGTAAACTAAATCAGTTAGAAGGTTATCTTTCAAACATATAACATTTCTTACATTTTAAGCATTTCAGGAAAGGCTTCTGTAGGTACGTTGCAAAATGATGTTTTGGGTGTGTGAGCAAGGAGCGGAAGGGTACTTGGGTGCTTGCCCATTCATTGCACTCTTATGGAACAGATGGAGCTTTCTGGAAAAGGCTTCAGTGTCAAAATGCAAATCGTGCTCCCTTGTCATTTCATATTTACCTCATTTATGGCTTTGTTAAGACACTTCTCAACATGATATACAGGAGCCAAACTATGCCTGCCTTAGGAGATGTATCCTCAGGACAGCCATCTGACTTTAGCTGGCAAAACAAAATCACTGAATTAGTGTCACATTCTTCATACTAGTGCTTCAAATTAGCATAATTCTTCCTTCAAATTAGAATTAATCTTGCTGCTTGGCTTGGTGTATAGTGCAAGGAAATGGAATAGGTGTTTGCAGAGTCAGAGTTGCAAGCTGCATCACACAGGGCATATTTGTAATCCTACAGGGTTGAAATAGAAAGAAATACACATTTCCCTGTATAAAAGTCTTTGGCATTCTTTTTAAAAGTGAGGAAGGGCAAATGGAAATACTTGTTAACACACTCACCTCAGCCAGCCCCATGGTAGTCCTCAACACCAGCCAGCCCTTACTCCTTTGAGGACATGGCCAGAGAGTGGGGAGGTCATGGAGGGGCATGGCCTTTTTCCTGGGCTGTTTTGCCTTCTCAGCTTATCTTTGATGTTTTGCTAACTATTACATTACCTAAAGGCAAACTACGTGGTACATTTTTTGTTCTTTTTGCTCTCTGTTTGTGGCATAACATAAATAGAATTTGTTGTGGGATTTAAGAACATAAGAGAAGCCATGTTGGATCAGGCCAACGGCCCATCCAGTCCAACACTCTGTATCACACATCATTTATGTGTTGGTGGATCTTGCCTTAGGTGTAAGTTACTTTCCCAGGTTTGAATTGTCTTCTGTCCTCCCAGCACTTTGGTTCAGTTACCAAATACCTTGCATTGTCCAGATCACAACCTCCCAGTGTCCAATTTGTATTAAAAGACAGTTTATTTTTCAAGGATGTTGTGAACATTAATAAGAACAGTACTTGCAAAGGCTGCTCTGGAGTTAAATCACTTATGTAAAATGTATAAGATTGTCTGGGGCTGGCAGCTGCAGTGGTAGTAAGTGGGACACTTCCATGGCAGCCCAAGGAAGGGATGGACAGGGCTACCACATCACTCAACAAAGTCATCAGGAGCCATCTGCCACTGCCCTGGACCTCAGCCCATGGCCAGAACCAGTTTGGTGTAGTGGTTAAGTGCATGGACTCTTATCTGGGAGAACTGGGTTTGATTCCCCACTCCTCCACATGCACCGGCTGATGGGACCTTGGGTCAACTACATGTTCTCTCAAAGCTGTTCTGCTCAAGAGCAGTTCTGGGAGAGCTCTCTCAACCCCACCTACCTCACAGGGTGTCTGTTGTGGGGAGGGGAAGGGAAAGGAAATTTGTAAGCCACTCTGAGACTCCTTTGGGCAGGATATAAATCCAATCTCTCCTCCTCCCCTTTCTCTTCTTCTTCTTTTTCTTCTTCCCATGGCAGGTGCTCCTGCATAAGAGCCAAAGGAAAGCTCAGAGGCCTAGCATCTGCCATAACAGGGGCATCTCCAGCAGCAGGCTCCATGGCCTTGGGGCTCACGCTGGGGAGGCCCAATGAGGCTGGCACACTTCCTTCCACTGTGAGGGTAGGTGGCGGTCCCAACTGTCTCTGGGAAGGGTGGAGCCCAGCCCACAGGGACTGCAGCTGCCAACTGGGTGGGCAGTTTCCTCCCTCCCCTATGGAACCCAAGCGAGTGAATACAGATCCCCTACAGCACCAGAGACAGCTGGGATGAATGTGGATTTCACCCAATTTGGCTAGTGGCTGGCCAACCACCAGGCCCAGACCCTACATGATGTTACTCAGCAGCAACAGGAGGCCCAAGTGACTCTCTTCCAGGACTTGTGGCAAGCCCTGCCTGACCCCAAACCCCAATGCAGGGGGGCCAGGTGGGTCATGAGCCTTGTCATACCCCTGGGCTGGGACACTTGGTTCCCCCTGACTAAGATGAAACCAAAGGACAAGATTGAGGCCTTCCTGGGAGCCTTTGAACACATGGCCAAGATGGTTACAACCACATACCAATGATGGCCAGTGGATCATGGACCAGATGTTCCTAGAACAGCTGTTACAGATACTCTGCCCCCCAACAAAAATCTGACACTGTGTGAAGATTACTTGGCTGCTGAGCATTGGGAGCAACCCCAGAAGGTGCACAGGACAGGGAGTGGGGGGTGGGGTGGGCCCTACCAACCAAGCCTCTGAAAGTATGGGACCAGACTAGCCCTCCAAGGGGCCCTGAGGCAGCCAGACTTAGTTGCCAGTGGGGTGGGGTAACACACAGGCATACCAGGGGGGTGAAGCCCATACCCTGTACCAATGGCCCAAGGAGTGGCAGGATCTACATCCACCCTGAAAAAAGAGGCTAGCCCCCCAAAGACACCAGGCAAGCTAGTCCTGTGTTTCACCTGTGGTAATGGGTGCATTTCAAGGAGTGCCCCTTGATGGAATGTAGCACAGGGTGGGATGTGGCCATACAGGTGTCTGCCAATGCCCCTTGGCCTGAGTCCTTGTTTGTAGTAATGAACTTGGTAGGTCATCACCTCATGGGTGCCTTTAGCCCTGCTGCCCATCATCCAAACTCCTTTCAACTGGGTGGCTATGGATTTTGCGGGGCTCTTGCCATTCACTCCTTGTGGGACTTGATACCTAATGGTCCTTATGGATTACACCACCCAGTACCCAGAGGCCATTCACAGCGTGAAGAGCACAGGTGTAGCCTAGGCCCTAATGCACTTCTTCACCCATGTAGGAATGCCCCAGGAAATCCTGGCTTATTGAGGGTGATACAGATGCCCCGATACAGATGACCCAGATGAAAGATCATAAACGGAGGATACTCAGGTGGTATCTCTCCCTTCTACCTTTCAGCTACGCCATGAGACACCAGCCCAGCAAGATCCACATCAGCACTAACTATACATCTTTAGTCTTTGAGGACCCTCTTCACACAGAGCCATAAACTGAGGGTGTGTGTGTCCAGGACCAGCCACAGCACCTGCAGCTATAGTGCACGGGTGCTTCCATGCTGACCTGGGGAAGGGATGGGGGGCCGCTACATTGGAACTATCCTGCTACTGACCTGGTTCTCAGCCTATGACCAGAGGGCTTACCAGGACACGACATCAGAGCCCCCTCCCAAAGCCAGAGAAGCAGAGGACCTGGGTGACTTTTAACCCCCTCTCCTCCCATTCTGAGGCTTAGCAGACCCTTGACACATGAGAGAACCTTAGTTTAAACTCTCCAAAGAGATGGTAGAAGGCAGCCACCAACAGGGACCCTCACAGGAGTGTGACAGGGATTAAAATTTATACCTGGATTAAAGCCAATTTACATAGCAGGTAATTGGTATTCTTTATTTTTCTATACTGTTCTTTACTCCCCTTTGAAATCACTTTACTGGTCTCATTTGTTTCCTTTGGTTCTCAGAAAATATTTATATTTACATATCTATAAATATGTAATGTTTCATAAATTAAGGGATAGATGGCTTCTGCTAGGATGAATATTGTTAGAATGCTCTGACTAGGCCTTTTCAAAGTGGGAAGCTTTCTTAGGATACCTCTCTTGGGGCACTCAGCTACTAAAATGTATGAGATTTTGCTGAGACTAATTTAGATTCCCATGACAGTTCACTCTTTTCTGAATCTGACAGTTCTCTTATACTATATAAAAAAGCTTATTATAAGTCACTTGAAAAAAAGGATAATTCTGTGACTGTTTTCATGATCCTTCTAATTGCATTGCTGTTGTGCTCTCTATCAAGAATATCTCTCAATAGAACTCAGTCAAGAAACAGTGTATGAGTTCAAGGAAGAATGTAAACAAGAGGTGTAGCCAATAGGAAGCCAACATACATTAGACTATAGTATAAACTGTATGGAAAAGCCCTTGGAATTACAAAGCAGAACATAAGAACACAAGAGAAGCCATGTTGGATCAGGCCAATGGCCCATCCAGTCCAACACTCTGTATCACACAGTGGTCAATACACACACACACACACACACTGTGGCTAATAGCCACTGATGGACCTCTGTTCCATATTTTTATCCAATCCCCTCTTGAAGCTGGCCTTGCTTGTAGCTGCCACCACCTCCTGTGGCAGTGAATTCCACATGTTAATCACCCTTTGGGTGAAGAAGTACTTCCTTTTATCCATTTTAGCCTGACTGCTCAGCAATTTCATTGAATGCCTACGAGTTCTTGCATTGTGAGAAAGGGAGAAAAGGACTTCTTTCTCTGCTTTCTCCATCCCATGCATAATCTTGTAAACCTCTATCATGTCACCTCAGAGTCGACGTTTCTCCAAGCTAAAGAACCCCAAGCATTTTAACCTTTCTTCATAGGGAAAGTGTTCCAAACCTTTAATCATTCTAGTTGCCCTTTTCTGGACTTTTTCCAATGCTATAATATCCTTTTTGAGGTGCGGTGACCAGAATTGCACACATAATTGCACACAGAACAATGCAATTAAATGGATTAGAAAAAATGGGGTGGGAGCATAAGGCCATGCTTTCTATGAGTATTTTCCCTGATGTGACATAGCCGTTAATCAGGCTAGGACCTGGGACAACTGAGTTTGAATCTCCTGCTCAGCCTTGGAAGCCCACCAAGTGACCTTGGGCCCATTCCACTCTTTCAACATAAACTACCATCACAATGTGGTTGTTGTGAAGATTAAATGGAGAAGGGAGGAACCATGTGAAATGCCACATCAGGGAAAAAAGTAGATTATAAATAATTAAAAATAATAAATGATAAATTCAGTTCTTTGGAAATCTGCTGACCATCAAAGTATCCAGTACCAAGGTTCATGGTAAAAGGCAGTCAACAGCTAATAATTGTTGTGTTAGGGGCAGAGTTAAGTCTGGGTATCAGGTAAGTCTTACAGAAGTTGTTGCAGGTTTGTCCCTTTAATTACAAAGAAAATATGCATGCCATAGCTGAGCAAAACTGACAAGGTTCTTTTCTGTACATCATTGTCATGGAGGTAAATGACTTGGACAGAGACTGACACTATTTACATTCTTGTTGATCTAATTTATAACACAATGGCTCCCATGTCTTCAGAATCAGCAGAGCATTTTTAAAATATATATTCTGATATTTAACTAATAGTTTTATTGAAAATCCCAAGTAATCTATTCTATGGACTTTAAAATATTAATCTGAAATACACATATACACAAATAGTTATCTAAATGATAGACATAAATATTTTCCTCATTCTAGGGCCCTCCAGGTGTGCCAGGATATCCAGATTCCTTTAAAGGCCCATATTACCAGGTATGGACATTTAATGTACATGTACAAAGATGAAGGAGATGCATGCTTGCTGTATCACAATGTATTTATGTCTCTTTTGTATGTGGAAAGATGATTGAAACAAGGAGAATGGAGTGTCATGAAAATTTCAGTGATGCTATTCAGGCACTAAATTACCCCTTGATATTCAACCACGCATTAAGCACAGTGAAGGAACTAGTTCTATAAAGCTCTTGCCAATTTATTTGTTTATTTATAGTTTATAAATTTAAAATCTTTATACATCCACCTTTCTCCTGAGCATCACAGGACGCAAGGTGAGTAACAACAACATAAACAGCCATAGATAAAACAAGAATTAAAACAACAGTTATAAATGTTAAAAATCTGGAAGGGGACTGTAAGCTAAAATGCCCTCAAAACAAGGTTGGGGAATTGTCAGGTGGGCACCTGGCTCACTCAGGATCTTTTACCTGTGTATACAGGATTCCACATCCAGAAAGTAATGCTTAAAAATATTAGGGACTCTAATTAAGTAAAACAATTAAAATTTATTAAGAAAAATATAGTCTTCCATACAAGATAAAATACTCATAAAATCACACATTCAGTCCTAGGAAATATAGATAGAGAGATAGGGGAACACATGGGTAGACAAACAGGGTGATATTTACCTATCGTAGTCTTCGAGGAAGGCTCCAATGGCGACGAGCGAGGAAGTGGGAGAAGGGACCCGAAACTGATCAGGAATCGGGGATGGATCTATGCAGCGAAATTGGGATACTGATAGAAGCACACCTGTGGGTAGCTAGTCCACAGATTATAAGGACTCTCTTGAGCCTTTAGGGGATGGGAGGTATGAGGGAGGAGGGAGGTGGTCAGCTGGTGCATGACCTCACAGAAAGGGGAGGTTTCACAGTGACCATGAGGGCTGGACTACTGCGACAACCAATAGAAAGTTCATCGGTGGCACCTAATTGGATGCTTGCTCTTGACCAATGGACTGGCCTGGATCCTGGATATCTGAGTGAACTTTCAGGTTGAAATGGACCAGGGGGAGGCTCCAAAATGACAGTTGAGAAGAATAGAGAGATTACTTGGGTGGGGAGATACTTAGGACTATTAGACTTATCTAAAAGGGTGACAATAGAGAGTAAAATCATGGTCTAGGTAACACCCAGTTTGTACAAAGGAACTTGGCTCTGGTTGAAAATGGTCTTCCTCTTCTTCTGTCTTCTCCTTGGCACTAGTCTTTGTCTTGAGTTCCATCAAACAAAGAAAGTGGCGGTTGGACAATTAACCACGCCTGAGGTGGGGTAGGTTGCTTGCAGGCACAAGTGACATTTGGTGTGTGTGTGAGCTGTCTGCTTTGCTGGAATGGAGTCAAGCCTGGTAGGAAGATGGCTGCGTGTGGTGTTACCCTCCACAGTGGATTCCATGGTCAGAACTTCAAAACCATTCGCCTGGATAGCTCCTGGCGGCACAGTCTCTTCTGCTCCATGGCTGGGATGGACGTTATACGGAACGATGGGAGACCATCCGTTCTCCTGGTGGGCACTCTTGTGCCGGTCTAGAGTGCCTTTGTAGCGTTATGGCTGCTAGTACTACATAGGTCCCTTTTGCCCCTGGATAGGTTTACCCACACACTCTGGCCAGTCATGTGTGAGTCACTTCTCCAGTTGCTCTGGCAACCAGGCTGGTAATTACGATGTTCTGTAAGGGGGGTTTTCCTCACATGACTCAGTTATGCAGCCTTGCCAGAGTCAGGAGAGCAGGAACCTCCTGATCTCTTCTGGGAGGCTCTTCCAGAGGATTGGGGAAGCCTCTGACACAGCTTGGTACCAGGCTGTTGCCAAATGTGCCTTAGACTTGGAGAGGTCCTACCAGTAGACATTGCTAGGAAGAATGAGCTGCTTCATGAGAATATGCAGAAAGAGGCAGTCCTTCAAATATGTGGGCTCCGGGGGGCAGGGCCTCGTGCTGATAGGAATGGATGCCTGAAAAGTGAACTCTTCCCCAAACTGCCAGAAAATACTCAATAAAACAAACATTCCCAGTACTATATGGGAAAAACAGCGAAAAGAAGATCCTCTGCATCTAAGGCACCTAAAGCTGACTTGAAAAGCCAAGTGGTAAGCTTTTATTTTTCTAAACAAAGAGAGAGGGGGGGGTGGAGAAAGGGCCTTCTAGTGATCTTAAAATGGCTGCCAGCTCAATGGATGTTCCTGTAGAAGATGCAGCAATAACAAAGGCTGACTTAAACAAGCTAGAATACAACTTATTGTCACAAATAAAAATGTTGCTGGAACCTATACAAAGTCAGTTGCAGGAATTAACTTCCTCTCTATCTGAAGTAAAAATAATTGCAGACTCAGCAAAAAGTATGGCTGAAGTACTACAAGAGGAAGCTTTTACAATGCAAAAAGACTCTGAAATTATGGCATCAAAATTACTTGCTTTAGAAATGGACCAGAGACAGAATAATCTTAAATTGAGAGCATTTTTGGAGGATTTACCTGCAAGCTTTTATGGCTATTTGGTTGGCAAAACAACTTAATCTAGAGGACGATGTACCCATCATAACTAAAGCATATAGACTTGGCTCTCCAATTAATCCCAGAAGGAAAGGTCCAAGAGATATTGTTCTGACATTTCTTGACTTCAGAGTCAACTAAAATACTTTTAGAGGCAAGAAAACGGGGCTCATTTCAATACAAGGACACAAAAATTGAAATATTTCCAGATTTGCCCCCAGAGGCTATTTCCAAGCGACGAGAACTTAAACCAGTGACTCAGCAACTACAAAAGGCCCAACAGAAATATAGATGGGTTGGACCAGCTACTTTACAAATAGTGCATAATGGCAACAGACTGCAAGCACAAGATATAGAGACAGGACTTAATATGCTAAAAAAACTAGGCCTAAAAGAGCCAATTGACTTAACAAAGAAGAATACAAAAAGAAAGTTGTTCCAACAATCTACTCCACCGAAGACAAAAACTAGTAAAATCCCAGTACTTGCTTCTCCTGGACAGACTGAAATATGAGGGACTAGACAAAAGCTGGTATAAATAAGTAAAATGGAAATACATATATGATATGTTTTTTTATTATTAATATTTTAAAGGCGGTATGGGGGAGAAGTTATAAATTGGGTTAAAAAGAATACAATCTTTTTTTGTATTTTTAATAACTTACTAATAAAACAGTATTGTGTTATTAACACACCCCAATTTTTACTCACCCAGGATTGGTAGTGACATTGAGTTCACTCTCCTATTATTAGGAGCCATAGGGTAGTTTAAATTTGTTGATTAGAGTTACTATATAGGTTAGGGAAATAGATAAATAGTTTAATAGATTTTAGGATCGTATAAGTGTAGGTTTGGATAATTTTGCAGAACATAAACAGTGATATATCAGTTAATAAATATAATTATAGGATTAGATAGGTTGTAGTTAAAATAAGTAGTAGTTAGGAAGTTATTAATTTAGATTAGGTAAATTGATAAAGTAACTTTATTTTTTTTTCCTGTGGCCATCTTACTTAGTGCTATATTTAGTGAAGAACTATTATTTTTGTCTTGATTTATTACGTCTCATCATTTGAAAGTTTTTTCTCTGAATGTAAAAGGCTTGAATAATTGTGTAAAACGAAAAAAAAAATGTGGGCCCCTGCCCTGGTCATGAAAGGCTTTGAAGCTGAGCACCAAGACCTTGAATTGCACCCAGAAACTAACCAGCCATCAATGACGAGACCTCAAAATAGGAGTGAGAGTCCCACCAGTGAAGCCCAGATAACAATATATGCAGCTGCACCTTGCATCAGTGGCAATTTCCAGATTGTCTTTGTTGTACACACAGCATCAGTGCCAATTGTTGAGTCCCAGCCCAATTCAGGAGACTCAACAGCATGAGGTCCAAGTAGGTTGATCCAGAGATTCCTTTATCACCACTGGTGGCAGGAGGAAAAGCGACACTCTTTCTGTACCAACATCCTTCCTGCGTTTTTCCTCAAACCCATCTTCACAAAGCCCCAACATTTATACAATTTTGATAACAAAGCAGATTGGTTACGAATTCTCGCTTTTAGTCTTTTGTGGTATCTCATTGGCTTAAAGAAACCTGTCTCTACCAGGGTGGGGTAATTCCTTGGAGATTTTTTTGTTCTGTACTCCCAATCTCCTGCATTCCTGGCATCTAGCATCTCTGTGGTTAGGTGTTCCTCTAAGAATGTGCAGATGGCCAGGGGATGTTGTACAGGGTCTTTGTTTTAGATTTTTGGCTTGGTTCCAGAAAATGTGTCAGTAAGCGAAATCTCTACTGTGTGGGCATGATGGCTCCTTCAGGCTAGGGGGTCTTTCCTGAGGTAGGGAGAAAAGCTTTCCTTATCAAAGGATGTTTACAGAACATACTCTGATTACATATTCTTGCCAGAGAAATGTGCTTTGTGATATGCAATGACCTTTCTTTCTTTGTTCTCAAAAAGCTCCATGCTAAGACCTCTATGGGCCTGTGTTCCATTAGAGAAGTGCAACTCCATATTAAGGCAGGTTCTATGACTATAGCTAGTGCAAGTATGTTCTATGATTAGGATTAATGCAAATCTGTCTGGCACTTTGTACATGTTCTAGTGCAAATCTGAATTTGCATTCTACATCTTCAAGGGCAACTCCATGTAGAAAACATTACAGTAATCTAGCTATGAGGTTACAGAAGCATGGATCAGCATGCTTCCTAACAGGGCAAACCCACCCCATCACTGCCTGCACATCAGTGCATAGAGGGGATGGGAGAGCAAACCCCAGCCCACGACTGTGAAGCCTTAAGGCCAGTCATATGCTCCCCTGACCCCGAAGAGGCCCCCAACCAGGCCACCCATACTGCGAAGCCTTTGGGTAGCCCAATTGAGGACCCCCCCCCCCCAAATCACTGATATCTTGGGGTGCTGACCAGCTTGAAATCCCTTCAACCCGTGCTTTCCCCACCATCCCAGTTAGGGCCTAACCAGTGATACCAGGCCTATTTAT